>NC_073696.1:227624611-227945166 GCF_029784165.1 Wyeomyia smithii
TCAAATCAAATTCTATCATATTTTCTGAAAAATATTTCCTTTAATCTCACGAAGCAAAAGCTGTCATTCTAATTTTTTTTCTTCCCAAATCATTTATTTGACACGGCACAAATACAATTCAATGTTTAACGGCGCCAATTATATCGGATGACTTAAAATCTATAAGCAAATTTTTTATCCTCGCTGCCGACTACGAGCTGAAATTAAGTCTATCTTAAAACTAGCATGTATTATTCAATCAGTGTTTTGTAGTTGAATGGTCGTCTGATGATCATCGAATGAATATGCAGCATGTATGGATTTGTTCTGCTAAGCCACGATGTCATGAGCTGGGACAGGGGCTTGTAATCCTCGGGTTCTGAGGGTATTGTGCGGGGTCTAGTTGCTGGTTTTGGTTCGTTGTTGTTGTTCGCTGGTGTTCAAGTTGCCATATGGTGTGTGCCGCTGAGCCAAGATATAAAGAAAGGCCTCGGGTTTTCCTGGCGAGTTCGTGTGGGGTTCTATTGCTGGTTCCAAAATCGAGGTCTACGACGTGTTCTTGCCGTTTTGTTGAATGTGGGTGGAAAGGAATGGGACTAAACTTGGGCATGGATGGATTTCAGGAAAATGTATATAAGGGACATGTAGGGTAGGTCGCGACTCGCCAAAACATCACGAACAGGGACAGCTGGTTCTCTACCCTCGGCCCGGAGGGAAGTTATTAATTTTGACCTGGCGTCACGGTGTACAGGGCATGACCAAACAACGTGCTCTATGCCGTGATAACCTTCACCACAGGCACAGATACCACTCTCCCCGAGCCCAATACGACGGAGATGCGCATCAAATCTATAGTGATTGGACATAAGCCGGGACATCACGCAAATGAAATCCCGACCTACATCCAACCCCTTGAACCACGGATTCGTCGATACCTTGGGTATAATGGAATGTAACCACCTTCCCAGTTCCCCTCTGGTCCAAGAATTTTGCCAACTGATGATCGTATTCTGACGTACAAATGCGAAAAATTCATTAAAAGCAACTGGTCTTTTATAAATTTCACCGTTTGATGCGCCCACCTTAGCCAAAAAGTCCGCTTTCTCATTGCCCGGTATCGAGCAGTGAGAAGGGACCCACGCTAAGGTAATCTGAAACGATTTTTCGGACAAAGCACTCAGATGTTCCCGTATTTTCCCCAGGAAATACGGAGAGTGCTTAACATCTTTCATCGATCGGAGAGCCTCAATGGAACTGAGACTGTCCGTAAAGATGAAATAATGGTCCGTGGGCATTTTTTCGATAATCCCTAGGGTGTACTGAATAGCAGCTTATTCTGCGACGTAAACAGAAGCAGGATTATCGAGCTTATGGGAGACGGTTAAATTGTTATTGAAGACACCGAAGCCAGTGGACCCATCGAGAAGTGATCCGTCAGTGTAGAACATATTGTTGCAGTTGATGTTTCGATATTTATTGGAAAAAAATTTAGGGATCTGCTGCACGCGTAAATGATCCGGGATTCCACGAGTTCCATCTATCATGGATGTATCAAAAAACACAGTAGAATCAGAAGTATTTGATAAGTTGACACGATTTGGAATATCCAAAGAAGGGTTAATATTTTGGGCCATGTGATTGAAATACAATGTCATAAAACGGGTTTGAGAATTGAGTTCGATTAACCTTTCAAAATTTTCAATCACAGGACGGTTCAAGACCTCACATTTGATAAGAATACGAGAAGACAGGCTCTAGAAGCGGTTTTTCAACGGTAGAACTCCGGCTAAGACCTCCAAACTCATCGTATGGGTCGATTGCATGCAACCTAAGGCGATACGCAAACAACGATATTGTATTCGCTCCAGTTTGATCAAATGTGTGTTTGCTGCGGAGCGGAAGCAGAAACACCCGTACTCAATTACAGACAATATCGTTGTTTGGTAAAGCCTTATAAGGTCTCCTGGGTGGGCTCTCCAACATGATCCCGTTATTGTACGAAGAAAATTTACTCTTTGCTGACTTTTCTTCATCAGATACCTCACATGGCAACCCCAGGTGCCCTGAGAGTCGAACCAGACACCAAGATACTTATGCACCAAAACCTGAGAGATCGTTTTACCCATTAATTGTGCTTGGAGCTGAGCAGGTTCATGCTTCCTAGAAAAAACTACTATCTCAGTCTTCTCCGGAGAGAATTCGATACCTAGCTGTAGAGCCCAAGCAGACAAATTGTCCAAGGTATCTTGCAAATCGGCAGCTTTGGCTCCTGTAACAGAGACCACGCTGTCGTCGGCAAGTTGTCTTATCGTGCATGAATTTGCCAGACATTCGTCGATGTCATTTACATAAAAATTGTAAAGAAGGGGGCTTAAACATGAGCCCTGGGGAAGACCCATGTAGCTAATTCGAAAAGTTGTCGAATCACCATGCGTAAAATGCATGTGCTTTTCGGACAACGAATTGTGCAAAAAATTGTTCAAAATTGGAGAAAATCCTTGTCGGTGAAGTTTACCCGAAAGAATGTCAATAGAAACGGAATCAAAAGCCCCCTTGAAGTTCAAGAACGCAGACGCCATTTGTTCTTTACGAGCATACGCCAGCTGAATATCTGTTGAAAGCAACGCAAGACAATCATTCGTCCCTTTGGCACGGCGGAAGCCAAATTGAGTATCTGATAGTAGAACCATTTAATTCGACCCAGTGGTCTAAACGACGGAGTATCATTTTTTCCATCAATTTCCGGATACAGGATAGCATTGCAATCGGCCTATAAGAGTTGTGATCAGAAGCTGGTTTCCCTGGTTTTTGGATGGCGATCACTTTCACTTGCCTTCAATCCTGCGGTACAATGTTTTGCTCCAGGAGCTTATTGAACAAATTTAACAAGCGCCTCTTGGCATTGCCGTGTAGATTCTTCAACAAGTTGAATTTGATTCTATCTAACCCAGGCGCGTTATTGTTACAGGACAGGAGGGCAACTGAAAATTCTGCCATCGTAAAAGGTGATTCTATCGCGTCGTGGCCCGGAGACGTATCGCGAACAAGGTTTTGCGCAGGAACAGAGTCCGGACATACTTTCCTGGCAAAATCAAATATCCACCTACTTGAAGACTCCTCGCTTTCGTTGACCGTTACGCGATTCCGTATTCTTCGGGCTGTGTTCCAAAGAGTGCTCATTGATGTCTCCCTCGACGTCTCGTTTACGAACCGACGCCAATATCCGCGTTTCTTTGCCTTAGTCAAGCTTTTAAACTTGGTATCAAGCTCCGAATAACGTTTAAAGTCGTCGGCATCGTATGTATCCCGGAAGGTCAGATACGCGTCAGATCTTTGCGTGTAGGCATCGGAGCACTATTTGTCCCACCACGGAGCGGGAGGCGGTTCTTTGATCGTTACGCCAGGGTATTTCTTCGTTTGGGCTTGCAACGCGGCGTCGAGAATCAAGCCCGCGAGGAGGTTGTATTCTTCAAGCGGTGGATGATGTTGAATCGAATCGACCGTTTTTGAAATCATTTCCTCGTATAACTTCCAATCGACATTCCGTGTGAGGTCATACGGAATATCAATTGGTCGCATGCGAGTTGAACCGTTAGTAACTGAAATAAGAATAGACAAATGGTCGCTACCGTGAGGATCGAGGATTACCTTCCATGTGCAATCCAACCGTAGCGACGTCGAACATAAGGATAGATCCAAAGCGCTTGGGCGCGCTGGAGGTTTCGGGATACGTGTCATTTCACCGTTGTTCAAAATAGTCATGTCGAAGTCATCGCAAAGGTTATAGATCAAAGAGGAGCGGTTATCATTGTAAGGGGAACCCCAAGCCACACCATGAGAGTTGAAGTCTTCCAAAATCAAACGTGGCGAGGGAAGAAGTTCTATTAAATCAAAGAGCAGCCGTTGCCCAACCTGTGCTATGGGAGGAATATATATTGAGGCAATACAAA
This sequence comes from Wyeomyia smithii, assembly GCF_029784165.1. Taxonomy (NCBI): domain Eukaryota; kingdom Metazoa; phylum Arthropoda; class Insecta; order Diptera; family Culicidae; genus Wyeomyia; species Wyeomyia smithii. The sequence continues at coordinate 227,628,541 of NC_073696.1, forward strand.
GCTCTTTACCTTGTATTGTCATTTGACATGCGACAACTTTGATGCCTGGAATCGAGGGGAGGTTAATACGATAGAAAGAATAGCACTTTTTAATCCCTAGAAGTACTCCTCCATATGGGGTGTCTCGATCAAGGCGAATAATATTAAAATCATGGAAGTTAAGATCAATATTTGAAGTAAGCCAAGTTTCACAAAGGGAAAATGCATCGCATTGGTTTTTATTTATCAAAACTTTAGGTGAATCAATTTTTGGTAAAATACTTCTACAATTCCACTGTAAGACAGAGATAGGATCCTTCATATTCGCAGATGAATTAGGCATCGAAGGATACAATCGCTGCAAGGAGGGGCCATTGGGCAGTCAACTGCTTCAAAAATGTTGTAACTGTTGGGAGAAGTACTGTGAGGAAATTTTCAATTGGATCAGGTATATTGAAGTTTTCAAAAATCCAGTCCACGATGTTAGAAAAATTCACCAATCCAGAGTTTATTTGATTATCTGGGTGTGCAAAAGGAACAACTGGGGTTTTAGATGTTCCAGGAAGTGCTGGGAACTCCTTCTGGGACTTTAAATTTGCAAGCCCAGGAGGAGTTTGCTTCGGCTGTTCCGCAGAACTTTTAGATTTGTTCGTATTATTCATTCCATCTTGAGAAACCTTAGGTCCTTTCCTGGGAAGCTTAGGAGAGGAAAGATTTTTCCTCTTTCTAGTCTCCCCAAGACAGGCAAAAGAAGTTCCCTCTAATGGTTCGTCAGAGTCGGTTTCATCTGAAGACAACAGATCAAAGGGGTTCGATGTTATGGTAGAAGTGGTCACGGTCTTCTTAAGAATCTCAGCGTAAGAACGCTTTGAGCGCTCCTTAAGAGCCCGTTTAATTTTATCTGCGTTGCATGTACACCGGGCATGCGGAAAGCTCATGCAGATTTTCCCCGCAGTGAATACACTTTTCAGCGTTTACACTGCAAGAATCTTCCGCATGAGTCTCCCCACACTTGCCACACCGTGCCTTATTGCAGCAGTAGGCAGCTGTATGGCCTAACTGCTTGCAATTGGTGCAATTCATAACACGGGGCACATACAAACGCACAGGCAGACGAACCTGGTTGATAGAAACGTGGCTAGGGAGTGCAGATCCGGCAAACGTAACGCGAAACGAGTCTGACGGAGTGTATACTTTTTTACCGGAGACGAGCGACATGGACCGTAAATGCTTAACATCCAATACTTTCGCCTCGCCGACGCCGCTTCCCAGAATTCACTCAACAGTCAGACTCGAATCGGTTATTACACCGTCGATCTCCACGTCTCGTGCACACGCGATACTCGCGTGTGAAGAGCTCAGAACGAGCTATATCGTTGGCCTGATCCAGATCATTGACCACGACACGGAGCTTGTTTGGTCTGACTTTTGCGATTTAGGTCACGGCCTTGTATCATGACGTCAGATCTTTCGCGATTTGTAACGTGTTCAGTGATTTTCCTCCTGGTTTGGGCCTCATGTAGAGAACCAGTGGACCCGTTGATCCGTCTGGGTAGAGCCTGGGACGAGGATTGACTAAAGCAGGGACAGAGGGGGGGTGAACAGGAGGGACAGGGTCGGGTGGGTTTGGAGACGGGGGATCGGGGGCTAAGGGATCCACATCCATTGCGCTCAAACTAGCGCAACAGTACAGTGGCAAAGAATCACGTACCTCTTTTTTGTTGTCTTCAATAGCACAATCACCGAGTCTTTCGGTGCTGGAACGGGCAGCTTCGCAGCGGCACAGCTATAGCACAATAGCAGGATGACCTTCGAATTATCAGTTTGTCTTTACACCGCACTTCGCACTCTATGAAACACGACCGAGTAAGCAATGCTTCTTTTCTTCTTCACACAGTAGCGACTTTATAGCGAGACAATCACTTCATGCGTCCGTTTTCGTCGAGCGTTCGGGACGGAATGATGTCATTCTAATAGTAGTTTTGATTTATTTCATTTGGTTTTTACATCTTCGAGATAATCAATATAACATAATTTATTACACGTATATATGTATAACAAACGCCGACAACCAATCTAAAGACAATTTTTACTTTATCTCATCGGCACATGTATTGTGTACAACATACTAAAATAGAAAACTCACTGTTTTAAATGAGAGATATTAAAAATTAAAAAATTAAAAAAGGCTCGATTATCCGGAGCGAAATGTTTTCAAAACTCCGGATAATCGAGTCCGACCTGTATAACAGTTTTTCGAACTTCCGGATATTTTTTTTTGAGTTTTCTAACCATTTTGACTCGTTTTCTTAACGATGTCACTTTTTGACCGTTTCCGACTTTTTACAGCTCTTTGACTTTTAATATTTCCAACTTTTTTGTTTCTTCAGCCCAATTAATTTTTTGAATGGTTGAAAATTTTCAAAACAATATCATGTTAAATAACTCTGTTGTCATTTATTTTTGAAACTCTTTTGACTCTCTTCAATTTTTTCAACTTTTCGGACTTTTTTAACTATTTTTTTATTTCTTTGATGTTTAAAACTCCTTTGTCAGTTTTTAACATTTTCAAATTTTCAAATTTATTAACTTTATTCAATAAACTTATTAATTATTTCGAATGATTTGATATTCGTTCACCCTTTTCGACTGTATCGATTATCTTTTATTTTTCATACTGTCGGAACTTTTTCCTAAAGTTTTCTTATGTTTTCTAAGAATTTTTCCTCAGCTTGGTTTGTTTTTGACTTTTTGTCATTTATGCTTTAGATTTCTTTCATCTATGATGACATTTTCAACATTTTGGTTGGTTCAACACATTCACTTTTTTCTCGATTTCATTTATCTTTTTTCCCAATTGTTTCATCTTTATTCAATTCTAGAATTTTTACCTTCCAAACTTTTTTGATTGCTTTTCTCAACTTTTATAATTTTTTACTATTCAACGTTTTTGAATTTTTTATGCGTTTTTGGCATTTTACGTATCCGCAATTCACAGTTTGATTATTTTTGCTATCGAAAAAATCGCCTTAGTTTCTTCTTCAACTATTTTTTTTCAGGTTTCGACTATTTCGAACCTTTTCAACTCTGCTACTTCATTTCAACTTTTTTTACCCTCTCTAATTTTTTTAAAACTTTTCTTTAAACAGTTAAAAATTCCTGGAATTAATTAACATTGATGGCTGTTCATGAGTTGTTTCTTTTAAATGATTTTAGATTTTGAAAATATGAGCTTTTCAAGACATCTCTCAGCAGCTTGAGATACGATGTTGGCCCAGCAAGCCAGTTGTTATCTGTTCGAGTCCCAGCTCGGGAGAGATTGTTAGTGTTAGTAGCGCTTGCCCCGTAATTATTATGTACAGTAAACAGTTAACTTCGAAGTCTGTGCATAAAAATAGAAGGTCATGTTCCGAATCGAAATGTAGCAACATGGCTTTGCTTTCCTTTGTTCTTCTAGATAATTGATTTTGAATTTTTTTCAACTTTTTTTCTTAAATTTTTCAATGTTAAGAATGTCAAAAATGTCAAAAATGTCAAAAATGTCAAAAATGTCAAAAATGTCAAAAATGTCAAAAATGTCAAAAATGTCAGAAATGTCAAAAAAGTCAAAAATGTCAAAAATGTCAAAAATGTTAAAAATGTCAAAAATGTCAAAAATGTCAAAAATGTCAAAAATGTCAAAAATGTCAAAAATGTCAAAAATGTCAAAAATGTCAAAAATGTCAAAAATGTCAAAAATGTCAAAAATGTCAAAAATGTCAAAAATGTCAAAAATGTCAAAAATGTCAAAAATGTCAAAAATGTCAAAAATGTCAAAAATGTCAAAAATGTCAAAAATGTCAAAAATGTCAAAAATGTCAAAAATGTCAAAAATGTCAAAAATGTCAAAAATGTCAAAAATGTCAAAAATGTCAAAAATGTCAAAAATGTCAAAAATGTCAAATATGTCAAAAATGTCAAAAATGTCAAAAATGTCGAAAATGTCAAAAACGTCAAATATGTCAAAAATGTCAAAAATGTCAAAAATGTCAAAAATGTCAAAAATGACAAAAATGTCAAAAATGACAAAAATGTCAAAAATGACAAAAATGACAAAAATGACAAACATGTCAAAAATGTCAAATACAGGTCGAACTCGATTATCCGGAACAGCAAAAAAAAATTCATTCCGGAAAAAATACTGAAATTTGAAGCCAAAGCCAAAAAATGAAGCCTGAAGCCAAAAAATAAACAAAATATCATAAGAGCCATAAATTAACAAAATTGCAAGTATTTCAAAAATGTTGAAAATGTAAAAAAATGTCAAAAATGTTAGAAGTGTCAAAATGTGAAAAATGACAAAAATTAACAATATGTCAAAAATGTTAAATATGTTAAAAATGTCAAAAATATCAAAGATGTCATAAATGTCGGATATGTCAAGAATGTCAGAGATGTCAAAGATGTCAAAGAAACAACAGAAAATTTATAGTCAATGGCATACATTATGCACGCTTTAACTGGGAAATGAGAGCCACACTTTTTAACATAAAGCTATAGTTACAACGTGTAATATATACCATTTTAATAGACGTTTCGGGATTTAATTCATGAATTAAATTTGGTAGCCAGCAATTGACGCACGTAAAAGCAACATTATTATCCGTAAGTACTTAATAAGTTCGTTAAACTGTCCATAGCAAACAAAAATCAGAATACAAGAGGGCGACATAAAGCAAAGAAACGCAAACAAACAATGACATAAAACCAGAGACCAGAAAAATGTTCAAAAATTCATATTTTACTGATAAATCTTAATATGTGTCATCCCTGCCATGAAAGAGATATTCGCTGGGTGGTGCTGTTCTCGATACGTTGCGTGCCTAGCCGAAGACGAGCATCAAGCATCGAGTGCGTGTTAGGTAGGCGGAAAAAGCTGCGTGTTGGGCTTTGCCAAATTTGCTATTGCCTGTACCAGGATGTTTTCCTTCAAGACAACAGTTTTTTAAATCATTCTCACAGCAGATCATTAAATTGTTTGGTAAGTGTCTATTGTTGGCATCGGTGCTAGGCGCACTATTGTTAATCTCGTTCATAAAAAAGCATGCAACACCTCAAGTGAGGTTCTCGTTGTTACAGATATTACACACTGGATTATTCTCTATTCAAGCTGTTTCTCGTTCATTCCCGCTATGGGGATTTGCCCATTCGCTCCCAAAATCATATGCACTTACTCGCGTCTACTCTTAAGCAATCCCACAAAAACGGGCAACCAATTTAATCGACCATTTTTGATGCAGCTGAAACACTGAATAGATGTTTCTATGAGCCATTTGTGCTATTGGTTTGATTTTTTGGAACACGACTCACTTCTGAGAAGCAATTTAGAAATGCTATTTTGGGAAGGTATTGATGATTACAAATGTTTTTAGAGCCAAAACGTTTTGTTAGATCAGTGTGACGTCTTCAGCAAAGCTGTAAATAACAAGTTTGTCTTTCAATTATTGAAACAATTATTAAAAATAATTGTTTAAAAAAGCTCATTTTTTTAAAATCTGATTTTTCCAAAACTACAAAAGATTACCTAAACAATGAAAGCAGTCCGATCGTGGAGAAAATAAAAAAAAGAGTTATGATATTTTGAAAAAAAAAAAAAAATTTATTTTTTTTGGAAGGTCAAAATTGTTATTTACAACTTTGCTGAAAACACTATGCCAAACGAAAAAAATCGTTTTGGCTGTAGAAATATTTTTAATATGTAACAGAACACTCTATGGGGTTTTAAAAATATTTTTACAGTCAAAACGATTTGTTCGATTGCCATAGCGTCTTCGGAAAAGTTGTTGATAGTAAATTTGTCCTTCCATAAAAAGTGTCCTGCAAAAAAAATTGGAACGGTTTTATTGTTTAGGAAACCTTCAAAAATGAAGTTTTAGATATATTTCTAATTTTTCTTTTAATTTTTTTCCAAAAACAAAATTTCTTGAGTTCTTATTTCTTTCCGAAAGACAAAATTATTATCTACAACTTTGCCGAAGACGTCACAGCGATCCAACGAACCGTTTTGGCTCTAAAAATATTTGTTATCACCAATACCTTTCCAAAATAGCTTTTCTAAATATATGCTCGTAAATGAGTCGTGTTCCAAAAAATTGAAGCAATAGCACAAAATTAAATCTTTTGCCTATCCCCAGTAACAATATTCGTTTTATCAAAGTTTTATAGTACTTAATACAGCCAAAACAGCACTGTAAAACTTTGATAATACCAGTTTTGTTTCTTGGGTATAGAAACGTATACGCAAAGTTTCAGGCAAATCAAAAATGAAAATAAAAAAAAAAATAAAACTGGGACATTTTTCGTGAAACTGCTCTCTTCTACTCGCGTCTACTCGCGAGCACGATCATCCGGAGACAATGAGCGATTATTGTTCAACATTCATTGTGATGATTCCGGAGGGACAATAAAATACTTCAAATAGGGTATCGGACTATTCTGGCTGCTGTTTTGTTCGGCTGATTTTGCATTAGACTGCTATAGAAAACTTGCCAAAGCTGTACGATACCGTACACGTTTCATTTTGCGCTACTTTACAGATTCTCCACGCCACTCTCGGCTGACGGTATACAAAGTAAAACCGGGTAGATGAAGAGAGCATTTTCGTTTCCGAGCACATATTTTCAAGCACTCCTGGTCAAGCAATTTTAGTCGAACACTCCTACTCGCAAGCAGGAACTCGCGCACCTTTTTACAGTCACAGAGTAGGAAGACAAAAAAGTTTTTGCGTGCCGGTGTTAGTTAGCTGCTGCTCCGGCGAGTGTGTGAAGCATGAAGAGTACAGGTTTGATTCGATTATATATAGTCTCCGATTTTTTTCACTATTTATAATCGAATATACATAATTTTTGTTCTGAAGTCCACGTAAACTAACTTTATTCGTAATCAGTGTTTGATCAAATCAATGCTAAATACTTGTGAATAGACTGAAAAGCATATTTAAACACGTGTAAATAATCATCAATTTAATCAATGGAAATACATGTTATAGTGCCTGAAACTGACGCTTCTAAGAAATTCATTTAAAAAACGGCTTTTAAAAATCTAAAAAACTTAGAAATGTGAGGACAATTGAAAATGTCGATAATGAAAAAAAAAACATCAAAACTCTCTTCGAATATTTTTTTGCACTATGTACAATGTTTTCGAACATAATTTAAGTTTTCTCTTGAAAAAATGATCTATATTCGAAACTACTGATTGATGATTTTTATCCTGATTCTGCTAAGCGTTCTACAACTATCTCTCTTTAGAGTTATATTGAGCGAACTGAGAGAGTTCCTTTGGAACATGAAATTTTGAAATCAACCCGGAACCAGAAAGAAACTAAACCTGGACATTTGATAAATATTTAAATCTCCTTTCCAAGTGACTATTCAATGATATTTATTAAAAATAATTGCTGTAAGAATGGCTGAGCTACCAAAAACATTTGGAAGAGTGGTTAGTAGGTAGGAAATAAGCTGAAACGGTGGTGTTGAGACATTTACTAGAATTGAGTACGTTGGTTGTGCAAGATTTTATCTAGGAGTCTGTCTGTTAGTCTGCAACTATATAAACTACTGTATTTGCAACCGCAAAAACATTTTGTGAACAAACTAACAGAACAATTTTGTTCTGTCGATTCTCCTTCGCAGGTACCTATTTATTAATTTGAGCTTGAGTTGACTGAGATCAGTCGTAAATCCACCATGAAAATTTTATCCTATTTTTATTCTAGCATAAACGACGAAATTACTACTGCTCAACTCAGTACATAAAAGCTAGATATCAATTGCAGCTAGCAGCCAGCCAGTTTGTCTGTGTGTGTGCGCGCGCGCTCATTTCGCAAACAACAGACTCATAAAACTCTAGCACTCGCATTCTTCGCTCATCAATTGCTCTCCAATGCTACTTTCCATACCGACAGAGCGGCAGGGCGAAAACAATAACACTCCAACAGGGTGGCACAACAATGGCGGCCCGCAACATGAGTTCTGTAGACACCGTCGTCGTCGTCGTCGTCATCGGCTCATAATAGCCGCGAGTGAGGAATTTTCCTTTTGTTCGATATCTGTCAAGCATATACACGCACGTACGCAGATTGTATGCAAGAAACTGCCACCAGCCGTGGAAAACATCGGGATGGATGCCGACAATGCTTTTTGTAACGACTTTGTAGAGCTTTGGCTTGTAAATGTCCTCCTTGTTTGATGCTGTCAGAGTAGCTCCCCTCCTGGTGACGAAGTCGTCGCGTCAGTTCGTCATCCACCAACGACTGTCATCCGTGGATGGAAGCCCAGGAGCACGAAAAACAAAAAAAGCCGAACAAAAGTGCTCCATTAAAAACGATAGCGGAGCGGTAATTGAAAGAAAATCATCTTTTTTCTTGTTTCGCTATCGGAAAAAAGATGGTCGCTCCTCGCAGCTGTCTAGGGGTGGATTGGTTGTTAGTAATTTTTTATCGCCTCTTGAGTCTTGGATTGACATAAAATTTGTTCGGTAGCGTGGGAAAGGTGGAGCATAACGCCATAAAGTACGGATTATAAGAGCGAAGGTTGGTGAATATCCTTCTCAGAAAACTGCTTGTAATTTATTTTTGACCAACATGCTGGAGGGTCCAATGTTCATTATCCATCTATTTAAACTTGAGTTACTTATTACGCGGGGATGCGTGCAGCTTAAAAAAAATGTTGGTGTAGAACAATCGAGAAAGAAATCGTATACAAACCATATCAATTCAGAATGTCTGCACATTTGTTGCTGACGATAAATCATAAATTAAAGGTCTTTCTGCTCGAAATGCTTAGGTTTACGACCAAATTGGTTAGATTATGTGTCTGATTTCTGCGGTTAGGAATGAGAATTCCTGGTGCTTCGAGCCGAGAAGTTCTCCTCAAGCCGGAACGGCAACAACGCATCCGACCATAATGCACATTCCTTTTCGAATGCATTCCGTTTCGGCGTTTACTCCTCCGTCTACACGAGACACATATCTAGAGAGTAAATCTCACCAAGTGGCATCACTTTTACGGGTTATCGTTTCAAAAGGTCGTCCCTTGTTCCACGGGAGAGTTTTCATAGCGCTTAGCTCAAACCTTCAAGGGTCGTAAAAGTTCACAGATCTCCGGAAGTGCTGGTGCAAAACGTGGAATGCAAGCACAAAGAGATTCCTTCGCTATCAGAAATTAATCCGCTTAGTTTCGGACTATCATCGGTTGCCATCTTTCAAAGCTTTGATTACAGGAACCGTAAAGGGGGGAGAAGCAAAAAAAAAACTATTTTCACCACTGCCCAGATTGCCACAAAATATTATCGATAAATCGCTCGCACGGTTAGGCGAACGGGATTGAACGGAGGACGGTTGAAGCGCACCGTGGACGTAAAAAATCGATCAATTAAAAAACTATCGTCTAACAGTTTGATTGGAAAAGTTTTACGCCATCGATTGTCGAGTAGTTTTTCAATTAAATTTAATTTAGCGCCCCTGGAAAGTCTTCCGAGTGTAAGACAGCCCTTAGGTTGTATTGGCTGAAGCGTTTCCCAGTTCACCAGTGGCGGCTACATCAGCAAAGGCTGACGGTTTGGAGGTAAGACAAAAACCATTGTTTGCCAGAGATTGCACCATCTTTGGCGCTAGGTTGCGCCAACAACAAGTGCTATTTACTTTTTGCCCCATTGCCAGTTAGCTGGTAGTAGAACACTGCGACGGATTCCAATGAGCGCCCGGTCGGCCGGGGTCCGATGTTGCTTGCTCGGTTTTCCCGGACAAATCTTGAAAGTCATCATCGGGAAATTAAAACTGCAAAGTCATTATTTTAATGGAACAAAGCCTGGCCGCTGTTGCTGTTTGGCTTGCTCTTGACTCCCGCAGCTAGTCATCACTGCGGGAAAGTTGCTGAAAGTGGGTTTTTAGTTGCCTGATTTATATCGTGCGGAAATGTAGATCCACTCGGTGTGCACATGTGTTGTTTGGTTATGAGCTTAATTACAATTAGCGGAAAAAGTGGGAGAAAGCATAATGACCGGTTACTATTTTTATTCAGAGGTTTCTAGTGCAAGTCAGTGTAGAGGTGGCAAAAATCTAACAGATTTTGAAACACAACAAAGTTTAATCAAGAAAGAAGCAAGGCTCTCAAGAGGAGCCGTAAAAGATCGGAATAAATCCGAATGCACTAAAATGGGCCTAATTAAGTTGAATAGCAGCAGAATGCCGGGCGCTGGCAAACTTATGGCCGACCGCCGCCGCTGGTGAAGTGGATTCCTTTGACGTTAGGTAGAAAAAGGCAGAAATATCCTCGGGGAAAATTTATATAAAGCGAATACCAGCAGGAAAAATGTTCGTTTAATGGCGCGGGTACGGGGAAGAATGGCATCGCTGCTAAAATGGCGCCAATTACACGGAGCGCATAACTTGTTTCCGGTCGGATAGAGAATCACGGTTTCCGTGTTTGACGTGGTCGTTACCGGCAGTCGGAGGTTACGTTTTCAAATGAATCGTGTTTTCACGCAGGTTGAGTTTTTTTTACTACTAAATTTAATTACGACGAAGAGCAACTACTTTTATCGTGCGTACTAAAAGTGAGCTTTAATCCGGCGAATCACCGCGGTGTTAACAACTTTCTTCAACTAATTATTGATTTATAAACTTTGTGAACTTATTTCATTTTTTGTCTCACGACTACATTTTAGGTTAAAGTATATAGTTTTACGGGAATGCGAAAAATTAACTAGAACTGAAAGAATGACTTTGGCTTAGGAAATATTATCATCATCCCGACGGGATTCGAACTCGCAATCTCCGATGTCTCCGTGTTTTATCTAATTAAAGTGCTTCGTCTACTACGACCAATATCCTGTCACCCTCTACTATTGTGTCTCGTTCTAAGCACACCTCGATGAACTACACATTGCGAAAGTAAATTTTTTGGCAGAGAGAGAGAGAGAGATTGTCACCTCACATGTAGAGAACATTTAGATTGGGCTAATTTGGGGATAACTTAAGCTTTTTTTCAAGTCTGAGCTTGTAAAATGTCCACGGTCTATACATGTTTTTCAGAATTTATAAGGTCGGTTATCCACGGACGGGGAGGAAGGGAGAATCAAAATTGTCATAAATTGTTCAACGTGGAATGTGATGTGCACGGTCTCTTACTGAATTTGAATTAATAATCTTTCTAAAATAGAGTAAATCGATCATAATCCATTTTACTGGCCTTAATTTCAAATAATTATGAATTATTTTGTTTCGAGTTTTCCTGTCTTAGTTATCAGAAAAACCTTCGCACGATTATAAACTAAAAATCTGGGTTATTCTGGCTAACCGAAGGTATGTGATCTCTACTGATCCTTAGCTAAGGTTTAATCACATTCTTGCATAAATTTTTGAGTTATGGTCATATTGCTATAATATTCAAACAGCTAATTAGGTTGTTTCATAATTTTGAGTTGATTGTATCGCAGCGATATTGTGTTAAATATTTCTTTCTGTAGATTTTCACTGTTCTTTAAACTATTTTTACGGCCTTTAAGCTTCATTAAGGATTATATTTATGACGCAGGACTACATCTTAGTTTCGTAAGGGGCATGCTGTAGAAAGTGTAACGAAGATGTGTCCTTTTAATATCAGTGTGTTAGTCTCATTCATAAACAGCATGCAACACCTCAAGTGAGGTTCTCGTTGCTGCCGATATCACACACTGGAGTATTCTCCATTCAAGCTATTGCTCGTGGGCGATGTTGAACAGTAAGTTAGAGAGCGCATCCCCCTGCTTTAGTCCATCTAACGTTACGAACGCGGCTGATGTCTCGCCAGCTATCCGCACGCATGATTTCGATCCCTCCAGCGTCATACGAATCAGCCTACATAGTTTCGTCGGGAAACAGTGTTCCAGCATTATCTGCCACAGCTCGTTTCTTTTTACTGAATCGTATGTCGCCTTGAAATCAACAAACAGATGGTGAGTATGTACGTTGTACTCCCGGAACTAATCGAGAATCTGTCGCAGGGTGAAAATTTGATCCGTCGTGGAACGCCCCTGACGACAACCATCCTGGTATTCGCCAACAAAGGATTCCATTAACGGTTTGAATCTGAAGAACAGGATACGTGAGAGCACTTTATATGAGAAGTTGAGCAACGTAATGCGGTTTTGTTTTAGAATGCTATAAAAAAGTTTGCCAAAGCAGTCCAGTACTTTACACGTTCCAGTATGAAATACTTTACAGATTCTTCCCCCGCGTTCGGCCGTCGGTGCACGAAGCAAAACTGGGTAGATGAAGAAATCATTTTCGTTTAAGAGCACGATTTTTCAAGCGGTCCGTCTAGTTGAGCAATTTTAGTCGAGTCGAGCTAGCAGGAACTCGCGTACTTTTCTACAGTCCCTGAGTAGCAATAAGAAGAGTTTTTGCGTGTCGGGGGAGTTTGCTGCTACTCAAGGGGATGCATGTAGAAGAAAGAGTATCTCGAAAGGGTGTGTGCAAAAGACTTAAGAAGCGCAGCATATGTCTCGTTCTCAAGCAGAAAGGAGGAGAAAGGTTTTTCTTTGCAACGCTGTTTAATAATTATTTAAATAAAATTAAATAAACTTTTGGTGTAACATTGCATAGTATATCTTTTTAATAGTAAATTATTGAAAAGTTGAATTGAAAACCAATCGGTTTTAATTTAGATTTACAGCATTCAACCAATCAGCAGCTTGCTCCTAGGACAGAATATTATAGAGTAGAATCTCACATGTCAATTGCCGTTTTGTATATATACATTTTACCTTCACTAAACAGATCTTGAACATTAAGGTTTAATCGATAGATGTAGTTTTCCCTAATTATTTCAATTACAAACCAGTAAAAATGGATTAACAGTCAATATGGGATCGCAGTCTGTTCATAATGTTTATCTTAGATTCCCTGTAGTGAGTGGCTCCACCTTATTTCAAGTTTTGTCATTTTCCCCTGCTTCGCATGACCCTGATTCTAGTGCTCTCAGTCACGCTACAAAATAACTCGTTGTAACTCGTCGGATGGCAGCAATTAGCCAGAGTGCAGCACTATGAGCCACGCAACAGATAATTACGCTGTTGCGTGTCGCGTATTTCAGCTGTGCGGCTGGGAAACATTAAAATTCTTTACGTGCTGACGTTGAATGATGGCAGACATGAAAATGACGTTCAGAATGCTGGTGTGAAGTCCAATTAACCGCCTTTTTCACGACATTCTCACATTTCGAATAAAGTGTAATGAATATTCTGACCCGATTTTCAGCATTTTGAGTAGAACACGCAAACTTTTGATTTAAATTTCATATTTTTTGCATACCGTTTTTTTAGTATTTTCGAGTTTGGTGAGCGTCAAACTACTGCATAACTGTAGCTGATTTTGATCACAGTTGCTATTCGATTAATATTGTTCACTAGCGACTTCCAAATATGTTTAATATGAAGTTGAGTTGGCTAGCATGACTTAAAATCGCTAGTTATGAGAAAATGTGTTCGAAATGCAGTGTGGAAAATTTCTTTCTCCATTTTCAGGAAAACCTTAAGCTCAAAATTTATCTTTCCGTTCTCATTGAACTCATTTGAATCGATTATATGCATATTGTGAGCAAGTTGTACTAGGTGAAATCTCGTATTTTCGTCTTTTTAGGATATTATGAATTCAAATTACGAAGGCATATCTACCTAAAATTTTGTTTTTTTTTTATTGTGAATTTTGGAACGGGTTTTTGAGCGATGAAACTTTATAGTGATTAGCATTATTTTCCATTTGAAACTCGAAACTGCAAGTATTCGAGACCCATGAACAGTGTTTTATTTTGCTGCTTTTTGTTTTTATTTATTTATTTATTTATGTCGTCAAACATATATGTAGACTGGTAACATTAATTTCTTAACTGTACATAAATAAAAAACAAATTAATTTTGTGTCCTCAGCTTCAAGGACTTGAAATACTGTTTCAGTTTATACCGGGACATCGTAAAGTCAATGGCTTCGCAGTGTTGATTATAAGAATTCATCATACTATTTATAGGTCAATTTTTTGCGTATTCTATACGATAATGGTTAAGAGCAAATAAACTACGGTGTCGAAGTTGTCGAATGGGTGCATAAAAGTTCAATTTAGAAAGTAGTACTGCTGAGTCAACGTTCTGAGAAACGATATCGTTTACAAATGAAGCCATCGCGTAATCTCGCCGTTCTTTTAATGTTTGCATGTCAATCAACATGCAACGTGTTTCATATGACGGAAAACGATGTGCGGTCCAACCTAGCTTACGAAGAGCATATAGTAGAAATTGCTTTTGTACTAATTCTATTCTTTCTTCATGTACGCCAGGACGAGGAGACCACACAATGCTACAGTATTCCAGTATTGACCTCACATAGGCAATATACAAAGTTTTGATAGTGTACGGGTCTTGAAAAATGTAGCAGAAGCGTTTGATAAACCCTAACATATTATTTGCCTTGTGTATGATAGTGTTATAGTGGTCGATGAAATTAAGTTTAGAATCTAAGATTATTCCTAAATCCCTTATTTTATCACATTTCTCTATATTCTGATTCCCTAATGCAATTACAATTTTGGGCGTTGTAAATTTTATGCTAAAGGATTTTACATTGTATTTTTTCAAGTAGGCTTCTCTTACACCAAAATGTGTGGATTTCATTCTGAAATACATTGAAGTCTTCTTGATTTTTTATGGCCAAAAACAGTTTCATGTCGTCGGCATTTATGAGAACGTTAATATTTTTGTGGATGAAGGAAAAGTCGTTTACGTACAAAATAAAAGAAGTGGTCCTAAGTGGGCACCTTGGGGAACAGAGTTGGAGCCTTGGGGAACTTATCGACTGTCCTAGAAAAATAAATTCGTTTTAGTACTTCTAGGTGGATTAATCACTGAATCGTCTGTATGAGCCTCCCAACTGGTCTCGAGGTACGATGCTGGCCTAACAAGCCAGTCGTCGTAGTTCGAGCCTCGACTCGGGAGAGACTATTATTGTCAGTAGGACCGTACACTTAACGGTTGGCTGCGAAGTCTGTGTATAACAAACAAAAGGCCTTCATCGTCATTTTTCAGGTTGTGAATAATACCGAGCTCGTTGCGGAGGGTTGAACACTCTTGGCATTTTTAGCGTAACCGTATTGCTATTAAGGTGCAGGGATGTTACGGATGTGATTTTTTAGACATCTGCAGATGCGGATGTGGATGCAGATGCGGATAAGTGATTGTGGATGCAGATGTAGTTGCGGATGTCCATTTTCATGCGGATGTTCCGCATTTACGGATGCGGATGCGGATATCCGTAGCATCCTTTGTGTTTCATTTTGCCTATTTCGCATGACCATGTCACTCCCCAGTGCAAAAGTTATTTAAGCGAGCAGCAAATACACCAAGGAAAATTTTTCTACAAAACTTCATGAAGCTATATTTTTTCTCAACATCCGCATGGTATGATGCGGATGCGGATGCGAATGCGGATGTCGATTTTCATGCGGATGTTCCGCATGTGCGGATGCGGATATCCGTAACATCCCTATTAAGGTGTATTCGAGCTGAGAAGGTTCGACTATCAGTCCGTCCTGCTAATACATTGGTGAAATAGACAATGTCAGCAATCAAATTTTATCCTTGTGTACCGAGTTTCAGTGATTGTTGGAAAACATATGGAAAGATTTAAGTTTTCTGACTTATGGCATAATTTTCGATTGATATTATTTTAAATTAAATGTTTAGGCCCTTTGGAGAAGATTCACTGCGATTCAGAGTTACGAGCTAAAGCTTAGCTAAATTAAATATATTTTCGCTCTCAATTCTTAGCTTGATTTGCTGTCAGATACTTTTTTTGCTTAATCCGGACAATTAGAAGTTGAGCAGTCGGAATTGTTTTCTTCTTTGATCTGGGTTTTTGAGTTAAATTGAAAAATGCCGGAGGTGAAACTGTTTTAAAGTAGAAACTCTCGAAAACAGCAAAAAATCAGCATTATCGAACATTCAAAATCTTTGAAAATTATTTTCAACGAAAATTTGCAGAAAAACAATTTTAAGTTTAGTTAAGAAAAATCACGGTGAAACGGTTAAGAAACCACAAATGGTCGATTTCGAGCCACCACTTTGAATTATTCAAAGGCACAAGACTCGGTAATAACGGGTGACAACAAAAAATTTGGAATTTTGCTCTACTGCTGTCGAGAAATGGTGGATGAACTTAAAGAAAAACTGATTTATTACCCATGGAGATATATTTCTAATGAATGAAAAAAAAAATTGTTTTGACCATAGGTCCGTTCCCGGCCTTCCGACCAAACTTTCTTATGATGCAGGAGCATGAGCGTTGTACGGTCTTCACGTCGACTTTTTGAATGCATCTCTTGATTTTATCAATCAACTCCTTGCAATTCGTTGATCTCCTATAGTTTTTGTACTGAAGGAACTTAAAATACCACAGATTGGACGACACAGAGGTACGTTCGGTTGCGTATTTGGGGTACAAATGGAGTCGAGGGAGTGTTCAGGAACGTTTGTGTTTTTTTGACGTAATGTGATGATCTTTCATTTAGCTAAAATACATATTCATCTTTCATTGAAAATCAGAATCAAAATATTGTTCAATCATTCGTTCTGGTATACTTATTGATTGATAGCTTAACCATTAGGCTTGAACCACGATTTCGACAAGAAAAAAACCTCTTTTTTGGCCATTATTCTGGTCGGTTTTCCACTACATTCCTGACGGATTGTTGTTGAACTTTGTAGAAAATTATACACAGTCGAAACCGAAAAAAAATCATTTAAAAATGGAATATGTACCTCGAACTTTTTGTCAAAATTATTGTGCAGTTCATAGCGAATTGTATAATACGCGTACGGAATGCTCCTTGTTTCGACACCGTTTTCAACAATATTAGACATGCATAGACAAAACAAAAAATACTGGTATAAAGAGGAGAGAGCTTACATTATATTTGTTGTGGAGTAAGAGAGCCTTATAAAAATATAAATTCGTCACCCGTTAGTTAATACGTCACCTATAAAAACGCTATTGTATGCTGGCTGTGGCGAAGCAATTATTCAAAAGCGTTTTCACAGGAAACGCAATAACTGTTACTGAGCCTTGTCAAATAAATTTCTTTTTGAGCATCTTAGTAGAATGGAATTGAATATTGAGAATAGGTTATGTTTACATTTAATTCTACTACAAAAAATCGAATACCCTTTAATCGAATACCGTCCGCAGATGCGTATTTCGGTTGCTATATGCAACTATCATCAGTGCTTATGTGGACTGTTGAAGAGCATAATTGAGTAGCCCCCTTTTTATATGCGTGTAGGTAGAAGTAGGTAGACGAACAATTCCTAAATTGAAGTAAGGTAGTCATATGTTGTGGTTCTTTTTGTCCTGTACTGGATCTAGGGTTTGTAGGTAGGATTTTGAAAGGCCATGAAAAATGATTACCTACGTCTTTATTGAGTAGTGTGGTTGGATGTTGTTTGTAGATTTCTAAACTTTCAGATACGTCCAATTTCCATAAATTATTAACGGGGCGAAGCAGGTGAATGTTATTCGAAGTTAGTGAATGTCCCTCATTAAAGACATGTTCAGCCACTTTTGATTTGAAAAGGTGTGGTGGATCATTTTTGGAAACTTTGCATGCTTTGGTGACTTCTGCCATATGCTCTTTAAAACGGATTCCCAAGTTTCTTTTGGTTTGCCCAATATAAACCTTGTTGCAGTGGCAACAAGGTACTGTATAAACCCCTGCTTTCTTTAATTCATCAATTGAGTCCTTTGTGGAGTCCATTATTGTTTTGAGTTGGGTATTCCTACTAGTGTAGACGATATCCTTGCCAAATCTTTTAAATTTTGAGTGAAGTTGACGTGTTAAGGCCCCATTATTATTCCACAGCTATTATTTTCAGGACTCCTGTAATTGGGGTGAGTGTTATAAAAGATTCTCTAAATTGAATTCGCTTCTTTTTGTTTATAGCGGCTTGAATGGTGCTCTTATTATTATAACCATTTACTCTTGTAACTTCGAAAATGTATTCCAATTCCTTTTTCCTGGCTATTCTACTGAGTGGAAGGGTTTTTGTGTTCGTGGACTTCCTAAAAATCTCAATTTCTAAGTCCTTAGACTTTCTAACAACAACAACGTCTAGAAAGGGAAGACTATTGTTTTGTTCCTTTTCAATCGTAAATTTTATATCTCTGTGAATATTATTAAGGGATGTGAAAAAACGTTTCAAGTTCCGTCTCTTTCAAAATACAAAAAATATCATCCACATATCTCCACCACCGGATTGGTAAAAGGTTATTGGTTTCTAATTTGTATTCTATTTTTGCCATGAATAGCTCATATAAGAAGGGAGAAAGAGGATTTCCCATTGGAGCTCCTTTTGTTTGTTTGTAAAATTTACTTCGAAGAGTGAAATAATTTTCTTTTATACAAAGGCGGGTTAGTTTCATGAAACTCGCGACTTTCTTTTCCCAAGTGCTATCAGTATATTGGGGAATTAGCCAATCCTCAAGAAGATTCAATATTTCATTCACTGGAACACTCGGAAACAAAGCCGTCACGTCAAACGAAACCATTATCTCATCCGCTTCAATGTTACCCGAAGATTTCAAATTATCAACGAAAGCTTCCGTACTCTTAACCGATCGACTTGGGAATTTACTGGGCATAGCTTGACACTCTTTTACTAACCACTTTGATATTTTTTCTGTTGGAACCCCTACAGCTGAAATAATTTCCCTCATTTCGTTTCCTGGATTATGGATTTTTGGTAGGCCTATTATTCTTGGAAGAACTGGATTTGAAACTCGAAAATGTTGTAATGTATCGCCCAAAGTAGGTTTGCAGTCTTTAATTGTGTTCTCAACTCGTTTCACTATCTCAGCCTGAGCCTTTGAAAAATCGATGAGGTGGCTCGAAATCGACAATTTGTGGTTTCTTAACCGTTTCACCGTAATTTATCTTAACAAAACTTAAAATTGTTTTTCCGCAAATTTTCGTTGAAAATAATTTTCAAAGATTTTGAATGTTCGATAATTATGATTTTTGCTGTTTTGAAGAGTTTCTACTTTTATGAGCTCAATTTAGGATTGTAATTTTGACGAATTGGCTGCCCTTCAGAATTTAATTTAGTATTTGTGGTCAGTGTTGTTAGTCTCGCTCGTAAGCAGCATACAACACCTCATGTGAGGTTCTCGGTGTCGTCGCTTTCACACAGTAGAGAATTCTCCATTCAAGCTATTTCTCGTTCTTTCCTGCTTTCTTTCTTACTCCCGAGATCATATGCACACACTCCCGTCTACTCTTCTCGTGTGTACTCGTGTATACCTACTCCCCAACTCGCGAGAACGACCTGCCGAAGACAGTTGATTCAAGATGCTTTACGATGGTTGCAGAGGGAAAAAAATGATAGGGTATCGCACTATGTCGGCAGCGGTTCGCTTCGGCTGGTTTTGCATTAGACTGCTGTAAAAAACTTACCGAAGCAGTCCGATACCCTAACGTTGCCCCACTGTCGGCTGTCGATGCATGTCGGGAAGAAAGCATTTTCGTTTTCGAGCACAGTTTTTCAAGCACTCCTCCTAGTCAAGCAATTTTAGTCGAGTACTCCTACTCACTAGCAGGAACTCGCGTACTCTTTTACGGTAGCTGAGAAGCAATACGAAAGAGTTTGTTCGTGTCGGTGCGTGCTTGCTGCCACTCAGGGGAATGCATGAAGAAGAAAGCGTATCTCCAAAGCGTGTGTGCAAAAGACTTGAGAAGCGTAGCATATGTCTCGTTCTCAAGCAGAAAGGAGAAAAAAGGTTTTGCTTCTCGCTCGATTTGCAACGCTGTTTGTGGTTTCGATGGATTTCGAATTTTAAATTCAGAGTATTATTTTTTTGTCAATTCAGAGTAAATTTGTGGATTTTCCTGTGTACACATTTCTTAAACAATTTTTTATTGATGACTCTGGTCGACAAAAGCGAAAAAAAAATTGTCCTAGAGCTAAAACTAGAAGCGAGTAATTGTTTATTTACAGAAAAACTTCATTTATGTCTCTGAAGGCTCTGAAGACGCACTTCCGAATTAGTTGGTTGGTGCCAATACACAGAAATGGTTTGGAAGGTATAATCTATATCCGACTGCTCCTAGTTTTTAGATAGATCGATTCTTGGACCGTTCAATTGAATCAATCCTGAAGACCGATTTTTTCCTCAAGATCGCCCATCCCGCCCATTCAGCTTGACTCGTAATATTCGGCTGCTCTGAATACCAATAAATGAGCTCCCTCTATCTATTGCATTATATTTTACTAAATTATTGCTGGTGATAAAACGTAAAACATAAATATTCACTAGGATGTCATTGCAGCAAGATTAATTTGTAGATTTAATTATTTACATCCCAATATGTACAAATAATTGAAGTAACGCTATAGCTATTTTGATAAACTAAACAGTCACGTTTTGCAAACAAAACTCGCTAAAACCAGTTGACTGTTGTTGATTACAACCAACATAAATAGTTTATACTGAGTTGGTTTATCAATGCAGTTTTAGAACGAAACTTCAACTTTTCCCGTGCAGAAAAAGCAAAAGCAAAACGATTTACATTCAAATCCTCGCAACTATCAAGAGTATAAATGAGATTTTCAGCACTCCACTGTTATAACACGCTTTCGTTCCTTCGAGAAATGTACAGAAATGAACAAACGACCACTATTGGCGAGCATTCGTGTGTCTGTGGGGCTGTCCGCCACAGAGCCAGTGCGCTACCAGCACCAGTGTTAATTGTTGACATACCTTTTTCGCTAGTAGCTCACTTTAACACTTTGCCAAGCGGAAAATTGAATGCAATCGTGGCAATGCAGCCGGCGAAGGTATCTTCCTTTCCCGGCTGCTTCGGGGTATTTGCTGATGGAGAAATTACACAAAAAAAATCCATTAGCGATGTAGTCTCCAGTGCGGTAAAGTGCAAAAAAGAAATGTACTGGCAGCTTACTTGCTCTTGTCCAGTGCTGCGCTCGCTTACAAGAAAGCTGTATCTGACGGTTGAGAGGTGCAGAAACATTTTAAAGATTTACAATTACCAGCTCGGAAGCAGTTTTCTTTTCAGATCATCACCGAGCAAAACTTGTTTGTGAATCAAACAAATAACATATTTCAGATTACACAATTCAGCATGCCGTGATTGTCAAATCGATGCAATTTAAGAGCAACAGCAAACTTTAAAGCTTACAATCGGTGCTATGTTATATTCAATAGCAGTGACACCAAATTGTCCAATTTTACAGTCCCATTTGTCTGCCAGAGCGTTCCAATCGCGGAAGTGAGTGCAAGGGGTTCAGTAGGAGAAAAAAAACGGGCTCAACCCGGAAGGAAGTCCGGAATGCTATCGTAACTCGAATGTTTGGAGAAGTTGCACAGCAATTGCTTCGAAAGCTTCGAAATTCTACTGCTGCTAGTGAAAGCTGGTGTAAAATTTTATTACTGCCATCTTTATTCGGTACGGTATTTGCCCGGCTAAAATTGAAGCGGACGATCGAGTCGTTCGCCTAAACGTAGTGAAACGACCGCCCCTACCACCTTTCTCCACATTTGCTGCAACTGAAGGATAATAGGACGGATGGCTTCGGAAACACGCTATAACGGGGTGGGTATTTTGGCGTTCGCCACTCTTGGAGAGAGGCAAGAAAGGCATTCGCGTTACAAACGTTTAAAGTTGCCATATTAAATTTAATTTTTCACGAAAACAAATTACCAGCGGGAATGCGGAAAGCATAAAACTATATTTAAGAACTGCATTTTCCATCTCATTTTGGTGGCTCAAAGCTTGTAAGGGTAAGTACCCAACCGGTAGTTTGCGTTCGATGGTTAGCAAAAGTGGCTTACTGATGGAACATAAATATAGTTTTAACATCGTTAGTAGAAATGCGATATCCTTTGCATGGATCAAAGTTAGATATAGTTTTTTTTTTCTGGGTGGCTCTATGAGTGCAACTTTCAGTTATTACACCGCAAGAATGAAAAGCATCTTATACAAAACTGCGACGTAATTTTTTCCAAAATTTTAATATATCGTATCTAGTTCAACTAATGCATAAAGCAGTCATGAATTATAACTTTGTAAGCTCAATAATTTGCCAAATATAGTTTTCTTAGAAGAAATCAATCCGATTTTGTTCAATAATCTTGTAACGAAACATTAAAATTGAATTAATTGTTTTGCGTTCCAGTTATGGTTTAATCATGAATTGTTTTACCACAAAAAGAAACTTAAAACTACGACCATCAGAGAAAAAAAAATTTCTACAATTTTATATGATCACAGAAAGCTTGATACGAAACCGATAAGAATCGACGACCCGAGCTGTAAATTATCGTTTTTCCTTTACTTTATTATCAGAACGTTTGGAAAATTTATCAAAAAAAAAAAAAAATCTTCCATGCGCATTCCAGAAAACCGATTTCATGATATTACCTATTATTTCGAGCAATTACATCGCCCGAGTGTAAAGTAGTTGAATTTAGTTTTGCCCATGGTTCCAATTCGATGCAACAGTTCGACCATTTTGCTAGCTCCAATTTATTATTTTGAATATTTGAACATATTTTGGACCAAATCTGTATATTTTGAGTAGAGCCCACATCATAAACGCAATTCAACAGGGTATTTTTAGCAGACATCAAACCGTGACAGGTGACATAAAGCAGTTCTTCGATTCAAATAGCACATATAAATGCACCGGCGCCAACACCCACACAAATCGAGTGGTGAACATGTGAACGCCGATAGCAACCAACATAAACGCTCTTTGCTCCCCAATGTCAAACCATCAATCGCTACTGGATTGGAAAATGTGTTCTCAGTTGAAATTGTACGGATGATTACTTATCAGTTCAGTGATTCCGAAAATTGTGTCTTACAAATTCAGGCTACACAGAACTCTTCCATCTTGGATCCCCCTGGAAACGTAGTAAAACGGCGAATTGGAGCATTTTTACCGACGGCTGCACATATCGTTCCGGTTTTATATAAATATTCGATCGCCATGCGCCATTTGAAAGATAAAGTTGCAAATGTATATATAAAAATGATCAATATAACGACAAATCGTTTAGCGATTAAAACCGCCTAGGAAGGGATGCAAACTCAATAGTTATTATTGCAAGCATCGTATAACACAGTTGCGGTAACCTCTTCAGTCTACTTTATGATCTACTAACAGCCCCATAAAACAAAATCCGTTCGGATTTTTAAATAAAATGTACTCTTTTGTAGTGTCTAGTAGTGCCGGTTGATTACACAGCACTGACAAATTTCATTGCACTCGCAACAAATGTTCAGTCATTCCCGGGTTTCTCTCTCGCTCTAAGTGCCGGCCATTACGTGTGCAGCAATCTGACCGAAGTACATTTGAACAGGCAAACGCAGAGCAATCAATAAAATTACACCAAATCAATACGACCCGGCGGCACCAACCTACATACTGATGCACGGTCTCGTGTGGCAATAAAACTCGAATAAACGAGTGTCGCATATGTTCCATAAAATGAAAAATGGAACTCGGGCTGGCGAAAATGTAGCGACTTGCAAAAAAAAAAAAATGTATCGCAAGCCAAAGCGCACAGCAGAATCCCCCCGAAATCTTCCATCCAACTCTGCAAGCGCCCCGAAAAGGGTTGGTCGATGGGCGAGGGCAAAGATGGGTGCCATAACGATCGACGTAATTCTTTTCTTTTTTTATTTCCGCATCTGACAAGAATTTTGAAATGTTCTATGCCCATTCAACATCCGCATGGTAGCAGACTCGTAATCTAGTCATGCACGAGGAAAAATAAACAAGCAAATTACATTTTTGTTGCTGCTAGCAGGTTGGGTTACGGATGAAATATATTTGAATAGAATTTTCAGTCGTGGTTAAGCATGATAATGTAAGCTTGTACTAATGAAAGCTTTACGAGAGATTTTTTTCCGTTCGAAGCGTCCTTCCGTGTATAGTGTAAAGTTAAAACGTGTCTTTTGAAGTCATCCATTTAGACCACTCGCTTCCAGCCTGCTACTGAGGGGGAGGCTCACCCTCGAAGCTGAATTCGGATGCCACACTAGCCTGCAGTGGCGCTGCTTGCGCCAAAGCGATGGGTGTATGTGCAAATTTATGCATTTATTATTATCCCACTTTTTATGATCGTTCCACATTTTACTGTAGGCTCTGCAGCAGTGGAACGTCTGAATAATACATGTTTCGATACTATGGAAGCGTCCATCCGGTGAGGAATAAAAAATCACCATCAACAACAGTGGTAGTGTACAGACGAAACGGTCAATACACAGGCATACTCGCGCTGAGCCTCGCCCGTCTGTGCGGCGAAAAGTGGTGCTGCTCTTTTTTTTGAGAAAAATTGGCCTAAACTCGTTCATCCGGTTGAGTTCAGTCGTTCTCGTCATTCGTCGTCAGTATCGCTTGCGCGCCGGCTGCTGCTGGCATAAGTTTGTTGCGGTATGGCGGAAATAAAAAATTTACATAACATTTACGAGCTTCTTTCCGGTTGCCCCGGTCCGGGCGACTGTCTTCTCCCAAGTTCTCGGAGAGGGACAAGCGGGAGGCAAAGAGGAAGAAATCGGTTTATATTCAGATGAATTGCGGGCAAGAGTTGTCAGTTCGTATGAATTTAATTGGATGAATGTAATATTGTGTAAACTGGATTTTGATCCCATTGGTTTCGGCCTTGTTGATATTCTGAATTTTTTTAAAAATGGTGGATTGTATTAGGTATACAAATTGAAAACCGCGATTTTTTCCAATTAGAGACTTTATTGCGGAAAAAAATAATCACATTTATATTTATGGAAATATTATCCATCGCTACACACATCTTTCCCCAATCTCTCTGGCGGCATATGAATCCTCTGTTGGAACAACTGCCCGTTTTCGACGCTATTTTTAAATACACCCAATTATCGGTCCCTGAAAGAACAGTAAGTCAGATAGGCCACGTTTGAACAAAATAATTGGAAGAGTTGCTGATCGGAAAGGTAGGATGTCCCATTTCAGTCTTTCCCAAATACATATTGGAAATGTTAGCAATATGTGGTCAAGCAATGTCGTGAAAAAAAAAAATCACTTTGTCATGTCTTTTCTAGTAACGTTTTGCCTTTCTCCTAGAAAGGTATAGCAATCACTTACAAAACCGAGAGTATAAAAGTGCTCCAAAGGGCCGAATGGCATATATCACTTGACTCAGCTCGACGAGCTGAGCATTTTCTGTATGTATGTGTGTGTGTATGTGTGTGTATGTGCAGATTTTTATTCTCACTTACTTTTCTCAGAGATGGCTGGACCGATTTTCATGAAATTAATTGCAAATGAAAGGCCTCGTTGTCTCATAAGACCCTATTAAATTTCATTGTAATCGGATTTTTAGTTTAGAGGTTATGGTTCAAAATGTAAAAATCATGAAACATCATTATCTCGAAAACTACACAACCGATTTGAACAAAATTGATTTTAAATGAACGGGCTACCTGAAAAACCCTTAACTTTTGAATTTCATAATAATTGAACTTGTGATTCAAAAGTTATAACAAGAAACGTGTTTTGAAGACTACTTAATCTCACTCATGTTTCTCAGAGATGGCTGAACCGATTTCATAAAATCAGTGTCAAATGGAAGGTCTAATTACCCCATAAGACCCTATTGATTTGTTTTGCAATCAGATTATTACTTTTCCTGTTATGTTTAAAAATGTGAAATCCAGCATTGAAAAGGAACATATTTCGAAGACTACTTGAACTCACTCACTTTTCTCCGTGATGGCTGATCCAATTTCTACAAAATAAGTGTCAACTAATAAGTCTAGCTGCCTCGTAACACCCTATTGAATTTTGTTGTAATCAAACTGTAACTTCGTCTGTAATGTATCGAAATGTGAAAATCACGAAACTTCATTATCTTAGAAACTACAAAACCGATTTGAACAATATTGATATCAGATGAACGGGCTAGTTAAGGGTTAACTGATGAATTATGATTGAACACGTGGTTTCAAAGTTTGGCTGGCCTATACGTTTTTTTCATTTAATTGTAATCAAACTTAAGCAACCGTTATGTTTTAATTTGTAAATCAACGAAAGTCAATTATCTCAAGTATTACACGACTTTTTTTAACATAACTAGTGTCATACAAACGAGTCATCTAACAAACTTACAAATAACAAACTTCATAACAATTTGATATGCTGTTCAAAAGTTTTGAAAAGAAAAGAAATTCAAAAACTATTCGACCTATACCTGCTTTGATATATATGGCCTCAACATGATTAGCCTCCCCAGCTGGTCTCGAGATACGATGCTGGCCTAACAAGCCAGTCGTCGTAGGTTCGAGTCTTGACTCGGGAGAGGCTGTTAGTGTCAGTAGGATCGTAGCGCTAGCACCGCAATTGTCCTGTACACTTAACAGTTGGCTGCGAAGTCTGTGTATAGTAAACAGAAGGTCAAGTTCCGAATCGGAATGTAGCACCAAGGCTTTGCTTGCTCTTCTTAACATGATTTAAATGTGGTATCGTACTATTCGTACTATCGCTCGTGATTAAATTGTTCGAGTCATTTCTTTTATTTCGCTATTTCTTAAGCACTAACATTACGTGGAATTTCATATTCTATTTTTTAATTACAACATCAATATTTTAGAATCCAAATAGTGAATATACCTTTATTGGATTTAAGCATTCATGTAAATCTATTTTTACAAATAATAAGTTTGAATGAGAAAGGCTGAGTCTGACCGCTAGGTGGATTAATTTAGGTTTTCAAATTTGATTTCATACTATACCCAGATTAGGTAGAATTTGGCCATTTCAGGATGTATTCCGGCAACCAGTGAAGTAGTCAGGGAGGCTGTGGGTTCAAGTCCCGTCTGGACGCGGTATATTTTTCCAAATCTGTATCTTATTTTAGTTCGCTTATTTTTCGCTTCCCCGGCTGTACACACTGTCTGCCTTTAATTAACCTGAATGTTAACGGGTAAAAGCCGTTGTTAAAGATAGAAATTAGTTCGAAAAAATTAGGCCCCACGAAGAACCTTCCGTTGTTTTGTCGCACTCGCAGGCATGACTCAGACTGGCTTTGGTCTCGATCACACATGTCTATAAGAATTATCGGCGTCAGCTGACTCTCCTGTGTGTTATGAGACATTTCTTTCAGTCGCATAAACAACGCCTGCACAGCAGTGTGTGTGTAGTGGATTTTTCGCGTGATGTATTTGAAACATATTAATTTCATGGTATTTGCATGTGTAAGTGTTAATGTATGCTCATATGTGTGTGAATGCTAGGTTTTGAATGTTCGTTACAGTTGTGCTGTTGGCTACCAGAAATTCGTTATTTAAAGTGGAGAATAAATCCAGCAGAAATTTTCAAGGTGTATTTTTTTTTTAAATTTGAGTGTTGTGTAAGTCTGTTATAACAAATGATAAGTTCGAATGAGAGCAAAAATTACTCCAATTTTAAAACCGGATAAGAACCCAGCTGAAGTTTCAAGTTATCGACCAATCAGTTTGCTTTCTTCAATAAGTAAACTGTTTGAGAGAATTATTCTTAACAGAATGATGTCACACATCAACGAAAATTCAATTTTTGCAAATGAACAGTTTGGATTTCGCCATGGGCATTCCACAACTCATCAATTGCTCAGAGTTACTAATATGATACGAGCTAACAAATCTGAAGGTTATTCCACTGGAGCTGCTCTTTTAGACATAGAAAAAGCATTCGACAGTGTTTGGCATAAATGTTTGATTGCGAAATTGCAAACATTTAATTTTCCAATTTTCCTGATCAAAATTTTAAAAAATTATCTTACTGATCGAACTCTGCAGGTTGTCTATCAGAATTCAAAATCTGATAGATTTCCTGTCAGAGCAGGTGTGCCTCAAGGTTCAGTCTTGGGTCCAGTCCTGTACAACATATTCACTTCAGATCTTCCTGATTTGCCTCCAGGATGCACAAAGTCATTATTCTGCGGTGACACAAGCATTTCCGTAAAAGGAAAAAGTCTTCGTGTCATATGCAGTCGATTGCAGAAAAGTTTAGATATTTTTTCTTCCTACTTGCAAAAGTGGAAAATCTCTCCCAATGCTTCTAAAACTCAAATGATAATTTTTCCGCATAAGCCTAGGGCTTCTTTCCTCAAGCCAAACAATAATCACGTTGTCAAGATGAATGGGGTAATTTTAAGTTGGTCTGACAACGTTAAGTACTTGGGACTAATTTATGATAATAAACTTATTTTCAAAGAGCACATTGAGAGTATACAAGCCAAGTGCATCAAATATACGAGATGTTTATATCCTCTCATTAACAGGAATTCTAAACTTTGTTTAAAGAACAAACTTTTGATTCACAAACAAATTTCTAGACCAGCAATGCTTTATGCTGTACCGATCTGGTCAAGTTGTTGTTTAACAAGGAAGAAAACGCTCCAAAGGATTCAAAATAAAATTCTGAAAATGATTTTGAAGCATCCTCCTTGGTTTGGTACACTCGAATTACATAGACTTACTGGTGTTGAACCATTAGAGGCTATGTCAAATAAAATTATTAACAATTTTCGACAAAAATTGTTGCAATCCTCAATTGTTTCGATAAGCTCTCTTTATAGCCAATAAGTTAGCAATTAAGTTAGTTGTAAGTTTGCTTCCCCTTTTCTGACAAGTAGGTTTAAATCCCTACGAATGATAAGTCCTAATTGCGAAAGCAAACAAATCCTAACAATTGAAATTACAAATTCTAAATCTAACAGTGTTGAGAAGTCACCATTTGTGATTGGACACACATACTCATTATTTACTAATATTTATCATAAATACTTAAGCTACTAACAAATCCCCCCCTTAAAAAAAAGTTCGATTAGGAAAGGCTTGGTCTCACCGCTAGGTGGATTAATTGGGGTTTTTCATAGCTCCAGGACGTTCCATGTCTTCTACGTCAAAACCATAGCATTAAAACCATTCACGACAAGCTCTTTTACTTAAGCAGTCTTTACCATAAGTTTCAATAAGTCTTCCCGTAAATGACGCTTACGCGGTTTGAATTCCTACATTTTCACACAACAAAACAAAAAAAAAGCTAATCGAAATTTGACAAGTGCGATGACTGGTAGTTGTTGCCTCAGCTTTCAATTAGACGTTTCTGATATGACATTTTTATCGAGTGTCAATGCTGGCACCAACGACGGAAAACGACGGTTTACAATTTGTACACTAGGGTGGGACAAAAAATAAATATTAGCTCCCATGCACTTTTCGTGATCCTTATGGGTCCCATAACAACCTTGCGGTCTTCAGAAGAGTTGTTTCCAGGAAAATTTTCTATAAATATCATGTATAGCTATTTTTTTAGGAGCCAACTGGACATCTCTATAGAAAAAGTTTTGAAAGTGGTTTTTCCCAGATAAAACTGTATTGAAGCTTTAAAAATCGGGCGCAAATCGGGCGTTTCACCGATCGATCTGAAAAGTTACACAGTTGTTATAGGACCCATAAGGAACACGAAAAGTGCATGGGAGCGAAAAAACAACACCATCGCTTTTTTCCCATATAACCGTGTCCCAGTCTACTGTACACCTGTTGTCATAAAACTCAACTTTGAATTAAGGTTAAATATGGCTGCATTCACAGTTTACTAATTTAATGTTCAGTATTTGAACATAATAACGAACGACTCGCAGTCTACTTATTCAAACAATTAAAAAATATCCATAGAACACTAACAGACTGTTTCAAAAAGGCATCACGGTCTTAGAATCTTATTTAACAAGTAAATTGAAAATTTGAAAAAAGTTATACAGACGAAGCGAAGTAATATAAGTTACATCATCCAAGAGGTAGTCAGGTCATATTCATAAAGTGTTATTCAAGAACAAAGCCTCTGCGTGACCTTTTTAGGAGACGAGGCTTTTTCGATGATATTTATATAAAAAAATAAGCAGACTTGAAATTATGTTTACCAAGCATGCTTTTTGAGTAATTTCCAGCTTTCAAGTAAAGTATTATCAACTTTTCAACTTGAAGAACGCCAGTATTATCTGAAAATGCGAAAAATTCAATTAAAGATTTTTGATTTGTATGGAACTTGGCACGTAGATGTGGTCAAACAAGAAGAGTATTTTTTTCAACTACTCCTCAGTTTTCAGGACAAAATTGTTGGAATAGATCTTATGATTCGGGTTTGCCCAGAAATTTTCGATGGAATGCAGCTGGGGGATGTTGGGGTACCACTTCGATATTCAGCCGCTCCATCTCCTCCAGCGATCGTTTCGAGTAGTAGGCCGACGTCAGATCAGGCCAGAACACCGCGTCTTCGCCCTTATAGTATTTCTTGATGAACGACGCAACTTCCGGCAGGCACTTCGTACTATGTATAAATTTCCCCGTTCACGGCCAGTCCGGAGCGAAAGAAAAGCAGCTTTAACATGCCATTCTCGCTGATTGTCAGCCACAGCAGCACTTTCTTGGGGAGCTTTTTTTGTGAAATAAACTTCACCGCGGAGCTCACTTTTTTCGTGGGGGAAGTAAAATACGAAGTGCCCTGTCAGTCGTTGTCATCCGGTATGCTCACGTTCGCTATGTAATTTTCGTCACCAGAAAACCGAGTTCCTTTTCAGTATCCTTTGGAGTTGTCTCGTCGGCTGTTCAGAACCGGTCTTTCGACCCAGTCAACATTTTTATACGTATGTTTTGATTCCAATATCCGCACTCATATATATCATAAAAACTCACATTTGATGCACAAAAACAGCATATACGTACTATTTTGGAGGCGATATACGTACTGAGGAATAATGGTATGCAATTCATTGATATACGTATTAATATACGATTATATTCGATAGAAAGTGATTTGTTTCACACTTTCTTACAACTCTAAGCCTACAATCGTAAATCGGTAAGACTCCACCATGATATACAATTAAAGATGAATTTCTGCGCATGATAAAAAGCGTGTTATACGATTTCGACTTCGTCGAGATTTATTTGCGATAATTTTCATACATTGATATACGATTTGTGGTTGACTGGGGACGCTCTGAATGTTGTCCAAAATGTTGCAGTTGCCGGAACGGGCGTACCCGGCGTCCACAAAGTGCCGTACGGTGTCCGTTTTCGAAGCGGCGGGGTACCTTTCTTTGAGCGCGCACATTTCTGAACGGAGTAGCTTCACTGTTTTCGCCATCACAGTTAGCGTTCGACTGATATAGCTGTCATTTTTTTTCTGTTGACTCATGGGTTACTATCATTGATGCTGCAAGAGTAGTTTCGTCAGTGCATAGGAAGGTAAACCCATGATAAATCAACAATTTTTTTGTGAAGTGTCACCGAGTGCGATAAAAGCAAAATTAAAAAATCGATTATCGAAGATAAATGGGTTGTCATAGGTAAGCAGATTACAATGAGAAGAGTTATGCGCTAATAAACTCCATGTGAAGTGCGTTGCTCAACTTGGATAAATGTGCAATCTAGCAAGGACATCGACTCTATCAATAGTGATAAGTCTGCCACGAGTACCTATTCTAAAGAAGAGGTATACCGCAAAAAAATCAAAACAATGGTTACAGTGGACCAAATGTTACGAATGAAAGGACATCAAATAATGGTCGAATAATGGTCGCAAAAAAAAGTTTCCATCCATGAGCATGACTTGGTCGATTTTTGAGAAAAATGCTGGAGAAAGTGGAAAAATGTAACAAAAAATGTATAACTTCTAGGTTTGTTATCATGCATTGATATTTGCTAGATATGAAACATTTCGGAAAATAGAAATTTAGAAAAACTCCGCGTTCATCACGCTGACCTAGAGTTTAAACTGGAAAAAATGAGAGATTATGGCTTTTTTAGCGTTCCTGTGAATTGTGGTGCTTTCAACCAGCTCAAAAGTGCGTAAAATCATTGGAGATTTAAATGAAGTTTTGTCGTAGACAAATATAAATGCGAAGAGCCTGGCGGGCAATTACTGAGATTTTTTTTTCTCTTTTTAGGAGATTCTTATTTCTGCCAGGGGCACCAAAATTCACAGGAATGGTTAAAAAGCTGTAATCTTTCCAGTGTAATTCTTTGTCAGAGTTAAGAAAATAATTGAACAAAATACTCTATTCTAATTCATAAAAAAAGGAAGGCTCGGTGCTACATCCCGATTCCGAATTTGACCTTCTGTTTTTTTATACACAGACTTCGCAGCCGACTGTTTAGTGGACCGGACAATTGCGGTGCTAGCGCTACGATCCTAATGACACTAACAGTCTCTCCCAGACTGAGACTCGTACCTACGACGACTGGCTTTTTAGGCCAGCATCGTTCCTTGACACCATCTGGGAGATCAATTCATTCTAATTCATGTTTTTCATAATTTTGTGAAGATTTTTGTAATCCAGTGCTGTTTTTTTCTCGAAATTAAATCATCGTCTACGACAAACTAAAGTTTCATTGGAAAAAACCCTATTTAAGTATTTATTGAAAAATTGAATTTGAATTAAACTGTCTATTTCACGAAAAAACTAAGGTAAGACAGAAGGATTTTTCTTTGTCAGAGAATTAGATGGACAAAAAAATAAGCTGTTCATATTTTTTTTAGCGTAATCGTTCAATAAATTGTGCTATTGATAAATCAAAAGAGATAAAAAATATATTCCCTGAAAACAAGTTCATATTTTGCTACAAAAAGAACTCTAATGAAGAAGGAAGATTTTGAGATAATCCTATTTTTTTTTAAATTTTAGTGTTGCTTTTCTATTTTTCTACATAATTTTAATGTTGCTGGCCTTAAAATTTTGAGTATGAAAAAATTGAAAATCTTTCTTCTACACATAGAAACATATTATCGTTATGTTAGAAAGTTGAATAAAAAATGTCAGATAGCCAAGCAAAGCCTTGGGTGCTACATTCCGATTCGGAACTTGACCTTCTGTTTGTTATTTTACAGACTTCGCAGCCAACTGTTTAAGTGTACAGGACAATTGCGAGGCTAGCGCTACGATCCTATTGACACTAACAGCCTCTACCGAGCCGAGACACAAACCTACGACGACTGGCTTGCTAGGCCAGCATCGTACCTCGAGACCAGCTGGGAGGGAAATATCCATGGGAATACGTAACTTAAAAGAAACAAGAATGTCAGTTGTTTGTTATATGCACATAATTTTTCTGATGTTTTTTCGACCGTAGTTTGAGAGTAACTTTTACGTGGACGTTATTTTCATTATCGAAAAGTTATTCCCAACAATCAATTGAACACAATTTTTACGAAAATATACTTCATCCTGTTCAATAAAAAATACTACTTAGCATTCCAGCAAAATTTCATTTCAAAAGGGTCGTGTCTGACAACCCGTAACAAACAGAAAAATTTAGAAGTCAAATACCGAACTCCGTGCTAGTCACGACTTTTATTGAAGTTCAATTTTCGTCATTTTCGTCTTGACATTTTGATAGTTTTACTTATAGTTTCGACAAGTACATGAAAGAGAAACGTTTCATGTTTAGCATGAAAAAAAGACGTGGAAACATTATAAGTAACAACTGTAACACTGTGCTACAGCGATTTAGAACTTCTGAAGTGATCTAGTGTAGGTTGTAGGTCTTGTTGCGTATAACATTCGCTCATACTAGAAATTTTCCAAACATCCCCGAAATCTGAAGTTATGGTCAAAATACGGTTTTTTGAACCTTAGCGCATATAATATTTTTTAACTCAGTCATTTATCAACCGATTTTCAATATTTTAGCAGTTTTGGAAATAAGACAAATAAAGCTTTCAAAATATATTCATCACAATTAGGTAAATTTTTTAGACATATTTATATGTTTCAAATGCTCTATTTTTTGCCTTTCCAAAACAGCCAAAATATGAAAAATCGGTTTAAAAACAACCGAATTAAACATAAAAATGTGAGCTAAGGTAAAAAACAGGGTTTTGAACATAACTTATAATTTTCAGGGTATTTGAAAAACTTCAAGTAAACGCGCAAGTAACACTTTACTAATGTTACAACCCACACTAAGTCACATCAAGAGTTCTTGCCTTTTTGACGTGGGACTACGTCTTTGTTTACTATACTGGGATGCATTTTGTAAAATTGGAAATGAAACTGGCAAATGTTGCGTCAGATTTCAAACGTTAATAACAGCATAACCACATGATGGATAACAATAACCAATATGTTGTTGGATAGATAAAATGTATAACAATTTTGTAAGCTAGTTATCAGGTTATCACGCTAATTTCATTGCTAAGCGGTAAACTGATAAAAAGTTTCAATGACAAATTTACGCGAATAATGAACCAATTACATACAAGCATTCCTAGCACAGACGACATGAATAGACACCATCCGTTTCCTGCGATATTCTCTGTATCAATGTCGAAATAAAAATTGACAGAGTGTCCCCGTCCCAATAGGTCAATTTATTTTTACTTTCATGAGCTTAGACTAATATGATGTCTCGAAGGTAAAAGTATTTCGAAAAGTTTGAAACAATCCCCATTCTTGAACAACTTCTAAACCTGCTTTCAGAACCTAATAAAAACTGATGTCTTGAAAGAAAACATGCCGGTGAAAGCAACAGTACCAGTGGAATAAAGAACCGCAGGTCTCTCACCGTCTATGATTGCAGCGGTACTCTTCTATTCGTACATTTCAGCGGTACACTTCTATTCGTACTGCAGCGGTACTATTTATATTGCAGTGGTACACTTTCGTTGGTACATTTCTATTCGTGTGCAATCGAGGAAAAACTGCAATGCTGCTGTTGATGGTGATTGATAGTTTATCTTATTGGTAGTTTGTCAGTTATTTATTTAATTTTATCTTCGATATTCACTAAATAATCGTCACCGGGTAGTATCGAAAGAGTAAATTTCCAAATATGTATACACATTTATAAAAGAGTAAGAGCCTGCGAATGCTTGTGAATTTTTGGTTTATTTACTATGATTCATTCAGAATCCCTTTTTACATTAGATTCTTCAGATTCATTAGATTCACAATTCTTAGATGATATGTTATTATTCTAAGCTTTACCATAATAAAAGTATATTAACTGTCTTCGTAATACAGCGAGTGTAGTTGTAGGTAAATGAAAAACATTGTCAAGCAAAAAACAAAAATGGAATTGTTGATTGCTACGTTTTTTTGTTGGAACTTGTTAATAATTTTGTTTAACATATCTTCTTATGTTTGCCAATTTTTGAACCTCTGTAAGGGCTTCCATATTATTTTGAAACTAAGATTATAGATTTGATTTAATCAGAGTTAAATAAGACAAAACTATTCATTATAACGTAAGTATTATTGGATTTGGTTTTTGAGGATATAGAGTTATTTCTGACTTTGACGCATTACGAGAAATTCTTGGTGCTTCTTCAACACGCACGATATGCTTGTGCCTTGTCAAATACATGTTGTTTGAATAAAAAAGTACTACAGGCAGAATTTCACCAAATATAAACGATCTTCTTTCGAGCGTTGTTGAATATATTTCAAAAATTGATTTCCAGGGGAGGCTGAAAATAAAAATACGTACAGTCGCTAAGCAAACACATTGATTCTGTCAGCAGACTCTGTATATTTTGTAACAAAAAATCCCCAAATTACAGTGTTTAGTCCCACGTCACCATGTCATACAACCCTGGGGCTGTATACCTTGTAGTATTTCATCATTTGTAGCCCCGTGAAATAATTGTACGATAGAAGCCAAAAATTCTGGTTTTCTTAAAAAATATATAACTTAGCCAAATATCAACCGATTTTCACAAAATTACTTTCATTTGATTCGGAATTGAATATATTTTCAAAATTATAGTATATTTGTGGTATGTTTCTCACAACAATAGACGGCAAATTTAAAATTAAATTGAAAAATTTCGTGAGAAAGTCTAAAAAATTAGATTTAAACTCAAATAACTTAACATGTTTTATTGGTATTAGTAAAAACCTGTATCATTTTTTTAAATATACAATACAATAAGGAATCAGGATGTCTTGACTGCTGATCATCGTATTAACGAACGTAGACATACTTTTGCAACAACGTCCTTATCCATTTGATTACTTCTACATTTTATCAGCTATTGCGGCTAAATCAGCAGAAACAAAAGCGATCAGAATGTTTCTTAATCGTGGTTACTACAAATAACATAAATTTAGATGAGCAATGCAAACCTTATTTGTTAACTTAAGATCGACTGCATTTCAATAATAATATACCTCACATTTCCGTAGAAATTTAACAACGCATTTTCACACATTTGTTGTAGATAAAACGAGCTTGTCTTCGCAGGGAATAAATTTAAAAAACTATCCATTATTTTTCTGACCAAAGAGGACAGCTTACTTTGTGAGTTTTTCTTGATGTGTTCGGCATCGACAGCAGTTTATAATCCTCCCCTTCCGTTTGGTTACTGTTTGCTAAACATTGGCCGAGGCTAGTCGTAAAGAAATAAACATCAAACCCGTCTCCGTTTTGGCCCCACTGCCATAAGTCACCAACCACACTTGCGGACAGAGGGGATAAAAAACCAAATGTCCCTCGGCAGCAGAAGTGACAGCTGACGGGCACGCTCCTAGCACTAGGACCGGCTCGGTTTCTGCCCCTTTTTCGCTATAGTCGTCATTGTTCGGTTCACCACCAGATTGCAAAATTTAACGACCTGGATCATGTCAAATTAATGCCGATGAACCGGCTCCGGACTGTGAGGGGGATGGGGGGAGAGGTAAGCAGCCGGTTGGAAGGGCCGATACGTACTCGTAAGTGGGCCACGTCATGACCTTTATACACATTAAAAGACCATCATCATCAAAAGCCGATTTTGGCTCTTTACACGGGAGTGCGGTAAATCTTTGTGATGCTGCCCGGTGCTCAAATTTATGAGCTACAGGGAAGCAGATCTTGCAGTTGAAAGAGGTTGGTTGGGGGGATCGAGGTGGGCATCGGATTCGAGGTATTATTTTTTGCAATATTTAGTACCGTGACTTACAGGGAAATGGTCCTACGATGGAGGCTGAAGTCAATATTGACTTCCTTTTGGGTCGTTGCTCTTGGTTGATTACACAAGTACTGAAAATCCCTAATCCTAAAACGGCCCCTTTTCAAGCATCCTTAGAGAGTAGCAGAAATTTTACAAGGTTCGGTAAACTTGTGTGCAGTGAACATTTCCGATTATTCCTTTGATTATTTTCTCACAGAACTGCTTTTATGTGCTTTTAACAGTCTCTTTTCGTACACTTTCTGTGTGCGTATGTGTCTGATAGTGAGATGATCTCAATTTTGTTTACTATCTGAATAACAAATTAAATTCATCGTTGATAACATGGTACAAATATTCTTCATTGGTAGAGTGGTACAGACTATTTTAGAGTTATCATTGAGTCTACCAAGGTATTACTGAATTAGGATTAGTGAGTTCCAATTATTTGTACATAATAGTTTCCTCCAAAAAGCGGGAGCGAATGTTTTCCCTTCTTTCATAGTAATTTTCAGTGATTTGTAACATTATTCTGT
Organism: Wyeomyia smithii; assembly: GCF_029784165.1. Classification (NCBI taxonomy): domain Eukaryota; kingdom Metazoa; phylum Arthropoda; class Insecta; order Diptera; family Culicidae; genus Wyeomyia; species Wyeomyia smithii. The sequence goes on from NC_073696.1 coordinate 227,666,088, forward strand.
TAAGAATAATTCTTCCAAACATTTTGCTAATCGAAGAAAGTGAACTTTCAAACGTGTGGGGGTAAAAAATGTCACTTAACATGTAGGTTAAAACTTCAAAATATGATTTGTCATAATTGCGAACTCAAACAAATCGTTAAAATAAAACAGCCCTCCTATCTGAAGCCGTGATCGGCAACACAGTTGATATTAATTAGAAATACAAACAATTCCCCACTGTCTCCCATAATAAAACAAAATCCTATCGTGATGGCCACGCTCGTTCTCATCAGCGCAAAGCAAAGCAAAGTGAACGCGTGGTTGGTCCCGTTCGGTAGGTTATACTGTGTCTATCACTAACGACCTATTACGTGTTTATAATTGCTCTAATTGTTCTTGGTACAGCTTCCTTCCAGCCGGGAGCGCTGCCAGGGCGGCCATTACCGGGTTACCAAAACGATTTGTTTGCAGTTCACCGATTTCCTGACAGGGTGTGTGCAGCTGACGCAAAACATTTGTTCTTGCTCCGGTGTTAACGTTAACACCCCCGTGGGGTTGTTTGAAAAAGTGTTCATTTTGATACTGAGGTGTGTTTCACACACACGCGCACATACACATACACACGTGTAGGTACACTTGGCTAAAGGGCTAAATGCTCCGCACGTTTTATGGGCTCCCTCACCCAAACCCGAGCAACCTTGGGGGAGGGCGGAATACTTTATCATAAATATGCTCACTCAGCCCGTGCTCGCTGCTGGCGTCGGCGGGATGCTGGACACGGTACCGGTGCGATGATTTGACGAGGGTTAATTTAATCTTGTAAGAACTCATTCATTTTTCAATTAGTATTCCTAATGAGTCGGCATTTTCCGTAGGTTCGGAACCGTTGATTTGGCTTCTCGCTAGAAGAAACTCAAAGTTACAGCGTAATGTTTGCTCATTTCTACCGAAATGACGGTGATTGAACATGTAATGCATAAATTTCATCTGCTGGATATTCTTTCAGCTCGCAGCAGAACCCTGGTTCCATATTAGATTGCGCTGGAATCTTTTTCAGTTTCTCTTGCAAGAGTGTGAAGTAATGTTATCGAAGAAGGAGGAACACTTTTGAAAAGACATATGTAAATAAGATATCAACGGGAATGAAAACCGCAGCGAACTGACGGCGGAAAAGTGGAAAACTATTCGGGTTGAAAGAAAATTAAAGTTCGGAGAAAAAAGTGCATCCCCTCCGTACCTTTGGCTTACTTGGTCGATGCGGCGCTGAAGTGCAGCAGAGGAGAGAAATGTGTCATTCGCTAGCAAAATCGGACGTTCTCCTATTGAATCTTGTGCATTTTTCTTTCTAACGGTTCTTCGCTCCAGTGCAACCGCATTCCAAGGAACAGCGGTAAAGTAGCTTCTTACGAGAATCGGAACTGATATCTACATTGAACGGACGCGGTGAAACGGTAAGCTTCAGCAGCATGTAGCAAGGAGGGGTGGTTGGAGCAGAAGGGTATGTGGCACAGCAAAGGATTGGAGAGGATCAGATTTCCGCTAGGGAAGACACCATGGAAGTCGAGGCGAATACTTTGAGATTTTTTCCTGTGACAGAACCGCCACTACGCTTATCGCTAATGCATATATCCATGCTGCAGAGCAGGGAGAAGCTTTTTGAAATTTTCATTTCGTTCCGGTGACAGTCTTTGGATCCACAAATTCGTTATGCTGTAAAGTTGCAGTGCTTACGTGGGAGGAAATGTAGTACGACATAAAGTGCAACCAGGGAAAAAAGACAAAGAACAAATAGAAAAGCTCTAGTGACCTTCATACGGTGCTGCTAGTGGAGTATATTGGTTGTTTTCTTGAATTGGCTGTTCTCATATGGGAACGTATGGATTGGTTATATTATTTGGTTCATATGTTGTTTTGTATTTACTACTGTTGTTCGTATACTGACTACAACAAAAGAGAATCAAAATTAATAAGATAATTCGCAGTATGCTTATGCATGTGTTTTGGCTTGAAGAAGGAATATACTTCACGGTTTGCCTTTTATTTTGACTTTAGAATCCCTTTTTTCGTTTAAATCTGATTTTACCAAATCAAACCGATATAATAAAGTTTTTTTTTGTATTTATAAGCGAATCTATGCCAAATAAACTATTGTCAAATTTCGACTGACTACCGAATAAAACACCATGCTAGTTTTAAACTAGATTCGATTGTAGCTCGTAGTCAGTATCGAGGATAAAATTTGTTCAAAGTACCTATACTTTATGAAGTACGAAAACAAAATTCGAAAGAAAAATTCTACATTGGTTGCCTCCCAATTAGCCAAATATATCCGGAGAGTAACAATACCAAGATTATTTTTGTTAGGTTTATGACGGAAAAAGAATAGGCTTATTAGAATATTTCTTTCAAATTTTGATATTAATATGCTATAACATTATTGTTACTTTTGCTTAAATCTTTTATTCAAAATTATTTCTTACTTTTGCATCAAAAGACATTCGTGTGTCTAAACAAACTTTTCCCAAAATGCATAAAGCTTATTTCTACTTTATAACAAATTATCCAGATATATCCAGAATATTCACGATGCACGTGGACACAAAAATCGTCATTTTGGATCCCCCTAGTGGATATTGACTAAACTCTACAAAAAATACAAAAATACTAAACAAAATACAAATAAACGCACCAGAAAAAAAAAAACCTAAACACACTTTAACATGACTTCTAGCAAAACAAAACTGGAGGAACTTTCCAAAACTTAGCTCAAAATTCCTGAAAAGAGTACCTGAAAATACATAGATGGCCGAAACAAACATTGATTTCTAAGATAGTTGTAAGCCGCTCGAAGAAACCAAAAAAGAGATCAAAATAAAAAGGATTCTAAAGTTAGTTCAATATGCCTGAAAGTTTTTGTAGAGACAGAAGAGATTTAATCTAATCTACAAGTCAAGTTTATATAAATCTACAAGAAAAGATATAAACAAACACGCCAAGTTTAAACTAAAATATATGAAAACGTTCCGAGCAGCAAACTGACTGAAAACAATTTGAACATAGAGTAAAAAAAAAGTCATTTCAATTTACCAAGTTCTTAAGAAAAAAAAATTTAAATTACTCTCAAAAAATGTGAAATATATCTAAAGACTAGGAAGAAAGCATATAAAAGTTTTTTTTTGCAGAAATACATCCCTAAATGCTAAAAAAAAGACAAAAAGACCAGGAAATTATGTGATCAAAATTCAGTCAAAAGGCCTGATAGATGTAGAACACCGAAACAGAAAGAAATTCCAAATCGAAAAAACGCTTCGACCAGAAAAAAAATCTCAAATTAGAATTTGAACACTTTTTACAGACAACTAGAAGTCAGAAAAAATACCAAACTAGCGAAATATCTATATCGAGTTAAATATTAAATACATAATAACATTCGAACATCTGAAAACACTTAGTAAGGCTTGGAAGAATAAAGAAGGATAAACTCTGGAAAAAGTCTCCAATGAAAATAATGGATTAAGACGCTTTAATAAGACAGAAAATGTCAAAATAAAATATAATATGATTACCTAGAAAGGGCTGAAAAACGGTTCTTAGGTACAGAAGAAAATTGAAATTGATTCAAAATTATACAAAAAGAATCTCTGAAGAAAGTTTGCTTTAGACTTTTTGGCATTTCTAGGAAAAATACTACAAGGTATACAGCCCTAGGGTTGTATGAAATGGTGACGTGGGACTAAACACTGGGTTTACTGTAATTACAGACACAATAAATTCGTTTTACGTATTTTAATTCTCAGCCCCCCCATTCATTTTTTCAAAACTATATTTAATTACACTTGAAAGAACTTCATTTACACATGGTGATGTTGTGCCTGTAGTGTTTTTTTTGTGCAAACAACATTTAACAATCACAACGAAATTAAACAACGAAATTAAAATTTAAAAAGATACATTTTTGTTTTTTGCCTTACAAGTTTGTTTCATTTGCCAACAATTACAATCACTGTACTACGAAGACAGCTAATATAAGTATATTATTTTATTTGTAAAGGTTAAAAATAAAAAAATATCTTTCAATGTTGAAAAGAGATTCTGAATAGGTAAATGGACAAAAAAATTCACAAGCACTCACCGGCTCTTACTGTTCTATAAATTAGTATTTTTAGAAACTTACTTACTAAAACTTACTAAAACTTTAGAAACTTTCGAAACTTATCGAAGATAAAAAATAAATAAAAATAACTTATCACCGTTGCAAAAATGTTAAATTCTTGTTGAAAACTTTATGGTTTTTATGGTAGTCATATTCATGAGATAAACTTTCAATCACCATCAGTAGCAGCATTGCAGTTTTGATTGAACGCGAACAGAAGTCGTGTCCACTGCAATGAAACTAGCGGGGCTCTTCTCCACATATGCTTTGTTCAAAAAGAGGGGTTGTTTCATACTTTTTGAAAAACCTTTACCTTCGAGACATCAAATTAGTCTAAGTTCAGGGAAGCAAACATAAATTGACCTATTGGAACGGGGAGACTCTGTCAGTTTTTTTTGAATATTGATACAGATGTACAGGTATACAGCCCTAGGGTTGTATGAAATGGTGACGTGGGACTAAACACTGGGTTTACTGTAATTACAGACACAATAAATTCGTTTTACGTATTTTAATTCTCAGCCCCCCCATTCATTTTTTCAAAATTATATTTAATTACACTTGAAAGAACTTCATTTACACATGGTGATGTTGTGCCTGTAGTGTTTTTTTTGTGCAAACAACATTTAACAATCACAACGAAATTAAACAACGAAATTAAAATTTAAAAAGATACATTTTTGTTTTTTGCCTTACAAGTTTGTTTCATTTGCCAACAATTACAATCACTGTACTACGAAGACAGCTAATATAAGTATATTATTTTATTTGTAAAGGTTAAAAATAAAAAAATATCTTTCAATGTTGAAAAGAGATTCTGAATAGGTAAATGGACAAAAAAATTCACAAGCACTCACCGGCTCTTACTGTTCTATAAATTAGTATTTTTAGAAACTTACTTACTAAAACTTACTAAAACTTTAGAAACTTTCGAAACTTATCGAAGATAAAAAATAAATAAAAATAACTTATCACCGTTGCAAAAATGTTAAATTCTTGTTGAAAACTTTATGGTTTTTATGGTAGTCATATTCATGAGATAAACTTTCAATCACCATCAGTAGCAGCATTGCAGTTTTGATTGAACGCGAACAGAAGTCGTGTCCACTGCAATGAAACTAGCGGGGCTCTTCTCCACATATGCTTTGTTCAAAAAGAGGGGTTGTTTCATACTTTTTGAAAAACCTTTACCTTCGAGACATCAAATTAGTCTAAGTTCAGGGAAGCAAACATAAATTGACCTATTGGAACGGGGAGACTCTGTCAGTTTTTTTTAAATATTGATACAGAGCGTATCACAGGGAATGGTTGGTGTGTATTCATGTCGTCTGTGCTAGGAATTCTTGCATGAGATTGCGTCATTGTTCGCGTAAATTTGTCCTTGACGCTTTTTATCAATTTTACCGCTTTGCAATAAAAAATGATGATATCTAGCGTAATACAATGTTATTCATCATGTGGTTATGCTGTTATTACCGTTTGAAATCTGACGCAACATTCGCCAGTTTCATTGCCAATTTTACAGAACGCATACTAGTATAGAAAATGAAGACGTAGTCCTACGTCAAAAAACAAAAATAAAGAAAGTGATCTTAAATTTTGTTAAAAGAATAAAATAATTCTAATGAGAGGAAAAGTCCGAACGATAATAATTCAAATTCAGTTCAATGTTTGAATAATAAAAGCGTTCTTGGATGAGAAGGGCAAAGTGAAATCTGATTCCAAATTTAGCTAAAAATGGTTCCTCAGATGGATGTGACTGAAAACAATCCAAATTGAGCTCACACATATTAGTTGTAAGTGCCATATAGAGTTAACACAAGGTTTATGAGAAATGATTTCGAGTTAGCCTTTAAAACTCATAAGTACATCTGCTCACGAGATAGAAAAAAGAGTTGTCTTATTATATCTGACATTTTTGAAAGATTCTCAACCTCTGCTTAATATGCTTAAAGAACCTTTCCAAAAAAAAAAAAAAAACCAAAAGGCCAAACCAAAAATGATTCCAAATTGGGGAACCAAAATGAATGGGGAATCGTTATATGGAAAAAACGAAACTTGATAGCAGAAAGCCAAAACCAAGTTTTTTTTGTTCTATTCGGGGCCCCAAACAATCCTAAATTTATTGGAAGTCGGTTGGTTTTTTCTCCTTTCTAAAGGGCTCAAAATGGCTCAAACCATAGGTTTCATGACTTCAAATGGTATGTTTTTTTACAACTTGACCGAAGACACTAAAGAGCTAGGGTGTCCCAGTAAAATACTAGAGCTGTTCAAAGTTGAGTATGTCGAAATTTATTTCGCAAATCATTTTTTCTGTCAACACTGCCAGTGTACCGACGTCAGTCAGATTTCCATCAAGGTAACCTCCGAAACACGTTGTAGATTCTACGTACGCCTAGAATATTGACCTCAATTTGTTTGCTTGGTCCAGCTGTGTGTATAAACTCGTTACGACAGGTTACTTCTGATGGGAAATCTACTGACGCCGGTACATTGGTAATGTTGGCCGAAAACAAGATTTGCTGCATTTAAATCGACATACTCAACTTTGAACAGCTATAACTTTTCTTAGGGACATTCTAGCTCTTTATTGTCTTCTGCAAAGATGTTCGACTTTTAAAATACTATACTTCAACATAATGTAGTGCATTATTAAGCTCTCTCGAAAGGTAAATACAAAAAAGTAGGTTTTCTTTTATAAATTTTCGTACAAATTTGAAATGCAATGCGCCAAGCGGAGATAAAACCAATCGACTTCAGGTAGGTTAAGGGTTGTTTGGGGCTCCAAAATAACCAAATAAACTTGGTTCTGGAAAACCAATCACTTTACCCCACCATAATGGGTATAGTAGAGCAGTGAGCTTGAAACAGAAGGGCTAAACTACAGAATACGTGAAAAGTGTATAACTCACTTCAATAGTGATACTGTCAATGATATGAATAGCGGAGTACAGAAAGCACCTGGGCAATATATCAATAGATCAAAAATGTCTCTGGTCGCAGTGATGTGTCCACACTCGAATATTGCTGCCATCGACCTTATAACCGGAACAACTGAAGATTTTTTGCTATAGGACAATACAGTTTTTTTGGGAGTGTTAGTACAAAAGATCATGAAAAATATAAAAATGGTAAGAGCGGGGGCCTAGTGTGGTTGGTAACGTCTCCGCCAACCACGCTCGACGCCTGGGTTCGAATCCCACCGCCAATATAGGTGTCGATGGTTGTGAGGTGGCGTGATCCACTCACAACCAACCCAAACTGGTCTAGATTCAATCCTAGCCGACACCGGGAGATTTTCTGAGGCGAAAAATCTCTGGGATCACGCTTTCCATCGCATGAGGAAGTAAAGCCGTTGGCACCGGTCCGTTAATAAACGGGTCGTGAGTTAGGGTCCTGGGTGTGGAGTCGCCTCCCTGGGCGTCGGTGATTGGCCACAACAGTGGCGGAACTAGACCGACGGAAAATAAGCAGGAATAAAAAAAAAAAAAAATGGTAAATAAGCTTTCATATCAAAAGCTTTTCAAATTCCGATTCACAATTTAGTAATAGGGGAACTGCTCCATTATTCATCTCATCCCGTATATTCATCTCATTCAACATGTAAACACAATTGGAAACAGGAAAAAACGCATAATTTCTTCTTAAACCAATCTGCTAATCCATGGAATGGATTCTTCTTAGTTCACTTTAGATTCCATATAAAGTATAATCCCCAAAAACACTTAAAAGCACTAAATTTGATATTTTAGTCGGGCATCTGCACTCGAAAACTCATTTAATTCAATCACCTACCTCAGAAAACAATATCCGCGCATTGTTCTATACGGCTACAACGGGACTCGTTCAGCAGCCAACCAAAGTTTTTTCATCACTAGCGGACCACTTTTTATTTCAATCACTAAACAAAATCACTCACTACACTAGGAATACTTAAATCTTTGAAATGTTCACCTCAAATTTCCTAAAACAAGCTTGAATTAGCAGAAATATATGAGATGAATTTCTACAATTCCTGAATTTCAACTGTATGCATTTTTATCTGTTTTCACTGCGTTGAAGAAAATCAAGAGTTGCCAAATCAGTTCTTGTTAATACGAAAAAATCATTCTGAAAATATTGAATTATTCCGACATAATTGATATAAATTTACAGCACTGTAGTGGTTACCTAGGTTACCAGTTTTGCACGTTAACAACTGCAGCGGATATCTAGGTAACTACTACGATGGGCGGTGGCTACGTTAATTCATGATAATGTGTTTCATTCATGGTTAACAGTGTGATGAATATGGGGGCGTCGTGAGATGAATAATTGAGCAGTGATTCAAGTTTTGAGATGGATTCGAAGCGTTGTGAAAAATGGTTTTGTTTTACAAAATTCAGGAGAAATCTAGCTAATTTTACTAAATATACAGTGCTAAACGATTCCATAAGAGTACGTAAGCATATTTAGTTTATTTGTTCAAAGATTCCGTGAAAATTTGGTGTTTAATCCGTGCATTTTTCGTGAATATCGGCTTAATGAGATGAATAATGGAGCAGTTTCCCTAATTTGAATTGGAAAAATTTAAAATTTTCATTTTTGAATTTTGGATTCTTATTTTCAACATCATGAAAGCTTAGGTGTTTTTGCTGAATTTCCGAGAATATTTAGGGGCAACTGCCCTTTTTATATTATTTTTGCTTTGGTTTATTTACAGCTCGTCTCAATAGGCGGAATAAGCGAAGTAAAACACCAGAGATGTTTATTCGCTTCCGCTGTAGAATATTCATATCCGCATCTGCAGATGTCCAAAAACATCACATACGTTATATCACTAAGTACAAATTTTTCCAAGGGAGGTGCGCTTTTTCCAGATTAATTTTCATGAGGTTAATTTTTTTTTAATTTGTGCCTTTAGGATGATGTCGATTCTGACCACTACCTCCTGATGATCAAAATGCGATAGAGACTTTCGGTTGGCTTTGTGTCGGGATAAAGATGGAGTAATCTTGACGGATGAACGTGAGGTGATTGACAGGTGGAATCATCACTATAATTAACACCTGAAGGAAGATGACCAAGACACTAGAAAGAACGACTTCGTCAGCACAGCGGATGAAGGGGACTTACCGCCCCCCACGATAGGAGACCTTATCTCAAAAATGTAGAGCTTAAATTTTGAAGAACGATTTTGTTATTTGAATTTTTATAAAAAAAACGTAGTTTTGTGCTTTTGTACTGAAATATATTAGAAACTCCAAAATTCACACTTACATACCATATTTCATATACCTGACATGATTTGATACATGGAGCAACCTGTTTGAAAAGTTAGAAAAAAAAAAACACAGATATATTTGCGTCTCACGAAAACGGGGAGGAGTCCAGAGGGGTGGCACCTTTACCAAAACTTAGAGCAACTATTCCCCTTGGATAGAATTACAAGTTTTTCCAAATCAGCCGTTCCAGTGCTGAGAACGAGCATTTTCAAAACACAAGTTCCGTCCTGGGTCTTTACGGGTTAAGGACGCTATCAAGCAACTCCAGAACAGCAAATCAACTGGAAAAGGTGGCATCGCAGCGGAGCTTATCAAGATGGGCCCGGATAGGTTGGCTTCCTGTCTGCACCAGCTGATAGTGAGGATCTGGAATACAGAACAGCTACCGGAGAAGTGGAAGGAGGGAGTAATATGCCAATATACAAGAAGGGTACTAAGTTGGAATGTGGGAACCGAGTGATCACGATTCTCAAATCAGACTACAAAGTGTCCTCCAGATCATCGTTTACCGTCTTTCGCCGCTAGCTGGAGGGTTTTTAGGAGGTTATTAAACCGGTTTTGAGGATGGGTGATCGGCAACGGTGTCGCGAATACCAAATCTTCCAAAAGTGTCGCGAACCTATTCATCCATTTTAAAGCCGCTTACGACATTATGACCGTGTAGAGCTTTGGAAAGTTATGGACGAAAATGGCTTATTTACGAAACTAACAAGACTGATTAAGGCCACAATGGATGATGTACAGTGCCGTGCGAAGATCTCGTGCGGTATCAAGTTCGTTTGAAACACGCAAGGGATGTTTGAAACATGCAAGGGGCAATGGTCTTTTCTGCCTTCTGTTCAACATTGCACTTGAATGTGTTATGAAACGTGCGGACTTTAACATGCGGGGCACGATCATCAATAAGTCCAGCCAGTTCGACTGCTTCGCGGACGACGCAGACCCTGTCGGAAGGGCGTTAAAGCGGCTGCTGAGCAGTAAACCAAGCTGAAACGTGAATAAGTCGAAGACCAAGTATCTGCTAGCACGAGGAACCGAGCGCGACAGGGCTTGCATAGGCAGTAGCGTAGTTGTCGACGGAGATGAGTTCGAGGTGGTTGACGAATGTAAATCGGATCATTAGTAACGTCAGGCTTCAACTGCAGTAGAGAAATCTGCAGTTGTACTGTAGCTGGAAGTCGTGGCCTACTCTGGACTCCGCAAGACCAAGCATGTAGCGCCTTTACTCGCTTCAACTGCTACGGTTGGAACTTGAGTACTAACTCTAGTCCTAGCATTTTTAGCTTATGGTTATAGCGCCATAACTCGCTCTTTCAAAGGAATATGGATTAGTAAATAATAATAAAGGTAATATTTCTTGTTATTGAAAAAGGTAAAACTGTCACACCAACATTCAAAGTGCTGCTAAATCGAAAAGGATGTTAGGAGTGTAAGAAATTTCGGATCGTCAAGAAATGACATAAAAATTTCAAGTTTTTCCAGCCTCCAGCTGAGCGCCTAGACTAGGGTGGGGAATCGTTATATGGAAATGCAAAAAAGTAGGTTTTCCCATATAAATTTTCATACAAATTTGAAATGCAATGCGCCAAGCGGAGACAAAACCAATCGACTTCCGGTAAGTTTAGGGTTGTTTGGGGCCCCAAAAGGAACCAAAAAACTTGGTTCTGGAAAATCGATTACTTTTCCCCACCCTAGCCTAAACATTTCATACACAGTTCCCCTACTTGTTGACGCAAAAACTATATGCAAATGACGCAAAAACTAATAGTATATGCGAGAACAAAAACTTAAAACTAACTTTACCCTCTCGAACATCAATCCGAAACCTTTTTTCCGCAATCTTATTCCCTCCACATGGTCAGAGCGGTCAAAATTTTCCTGGCTCATTTTCACAACAAAATTGGATTTCTCTGATATAAATTCACATTTGGTACTCACCATATAATTGACTAAATAAATAATCTATACATTGTCGATATTTAGTCGCTTTGTCTGCCAGAACTTATTTTTTTCTTTAAAAACGCGAACGGAAAACAAAAAGACAAGTTCGTTTGAACGAAAAACAAAATCCTAAATTTGGTTCTACTAAATGTTAATGAAGTTATTGTAGCGAGAGAAAAAGGCCAAAAAGAAAAATCTAATAAAATATACAAGGAAAGCTCTCACCTATGTCATCCGGTTGAGGACATGTTCAGACTGTTGCATGCAGGCTAGATACCTACCCAAGCAACCAGAAGTTCGAATTTCACTTAACACACGAACTTAGAAGTTCACATAAGGTTCAGATTTAGTTCCGTGGAACTTTCTTGCTGAACAACAGGACACATTACTCACAAACCGAAATTCATTCTAAATAAAGTACCGTCAACACCTGAAAGCAACTTGAAAGTTCATGAGAAGCTGCTCGTTCCCCTTTATTGGAACCTTAAAGTTCACATAAAGTTCACACGTGAACTTCAAAACCTTCGGAAATTAAAGTTCGGTTAGCATTTTATCCGTACTTTTAATCAGCACGAAAGTTCAGGAGAAGTCTATGTCGTACTTTATTTCCACTTTAAAGTTTATGATAAGTTCCACCTCGGCTTTGGCGAAAGTGAAGTTTGCTCCAGGATTAGTGATGAAAAATGAGTTTTTCAAAAACAATAAAGAAAGGTGGTTTGTTTATTATCATCGGGTTTTTTTTATCTAAATAAACGGCAGAAGGAAAACAAAGCTACAATTCCAATAGGTAATATTAGGGTGTTTAAAGGCTTTCTCTATCTAAACACTTTCTTTTGTTACCTAATAGGAAAACAACTATGAATTCTGATTCGCACGAATGTGCAGATCAAAAGAAAAAATAAACCTAGTGTTAGCTGTGAATTCCCGTTAGACACTCGTTTGCGCGTGATGCTTTTATCCCTGAGCAATTTGTCGAAATCTTGAGTGTTTTTTACGTTCAGCCACAGCATGGTTGACGGTTGCCGGTTCTGGAGGTCCGAATCCATTTCTCGGACGCCACCGAGAGTTTTCTATGTCACCAACGTCTCGTTTCGACTACGGCAAACAGCATATCTATCAATCTAAAAAGTTTTTAACGATTTTGATCATTTATCATATTTTGTATATAGGTATTGTTTACCAGAATAAATTTTCAATAAACGTTTAAAAGGAAAATATTGCGTACATAACCTTTTACAATTACATTACCAAAACACCAGTAGAATCAAAACAAACCAGAGAACTTTCAGACTTAAAGTTCAAATTAAAGTTCAGAATAAAGTTCCGCGTCAGCCTTTTCTGAACTTCCTAGTTCGCATGAGGTTCCGCCTGTACTCTATCTGAATCTTCAAGCTGAAAGAAAGACCCGGTATGTTTCTAGCTATGAACGTGTAGGTAATGAAGAGAAATCAGCACATCGAGTAAAATCGATGCTGATCTCATATAGCGGAAACGGAGCCCCCCCCCCCTCCCTAAATGTTGACATAGGTGCAAAATTTTGTTTTCAATAACTCTAATAACACTAAACGACATCTTTAGCCCATAGAAACATCTGTGTAAACTATCAGCCAGATCAAAAATAATTGATTGAAATGCTTGCGCTATGTTGCGTGTAATTGCACAGGTTTTTCAGTTGACTCACCAAGGATATTGCAGCGGCAAAAGTACCGGGCAAATCCACCTGCATCAACTGGCTTGGAGTATTGGAACCGAGCTGTGACAATTCCTTACCTTGATTCTATTGTAACCTCACTGGAAACAAGGTTCGATGAAGATAGTGCACCTGCCTACGCGTTGCCCTTGCCGCATCCCGCTAACGTAATACGCATGTAGTTGGAAGAGTTCAAGCGCAAAACTGAAAACTTCTTAATTTTTTAAGAAGTTGAAAATTTTGTTGGAGAGGTGGAAGCTTTGTATTAACATTGCAGCAGTATGAGAGCAGACCGTAAGAATTTGGAAGAGTTGGATCTTATAGATCTGCTAGCTAAAACCCGTTCTTTCTTCCCTGCGACTGAGAAAGCAGTTAAAATTGCACTTACTCTACCATGGAAACATGCACGATTGAACGCTCGTTCAGCACATTACGTCGGGTGAAAACCTGGCTGAGGTCAACAATATTTGAACAGCGGTTGAGTGGTCTCTGCTTGCTGAGTGTTCATCGGCAGATGGGCAACAACAATCTTGAAAAGACACATGAACGGCTTCCGGGACGTTTGTCGTTCGATGCCCGAAGATTTTATTAAGAATCTTGACTGTGTATTCAATTTTCACGTCCTTGGGAAACTTTGACAGGATGTAGTTGAGATAGCGGCTGTGCGAATGGGTGTCCAGCTTCCGGAGAAGTAAACGTACCTTCGCCGCATTATTCAGCTGGCCTGCATCGTCCTCGAAGAGGTCCTGGTAGCGGTTAAACAACAACGTCCGAACGTAACTCCGTTTTCTTCGTCGAAGACAAACTCGATAATGTTTGAAAAGAGGGACTCCAAAATCTGCTCCGGGGTTTGATACTGACGCTGCTGCTGCTGGACCGCTATCCGCTGTAGAATTTGGGTCATCTTGTGAATCTTGAATTCCCGGTTGCAGCTGTTGATCAATTCTATCTTCTGCCATGTTCGTGGATTCTTGAGATCCTCGTCGCCAAAATAATATGTCCGAAGGTTTGAATGAACTTAAGAGTTTTTGTAAAGAACATCTATTTATATTCACGGTTGGACAAAGAATAATCAAATTTTCCACTCTGATGTCAAGGACAACTGGTTGCCTTGATGTAACAATCACTAAAGACTAGTATTTGTTTCTATTTTTCAAAACACACTACAGTCGCTTTTACGCGGGGGATACGTGCCGCGTAAAAAACGCGTAAGTTACAGAATCCGCGTAGTAAATTTCGAAATCCGCGTAAAAACCGCGTAAATTCCAAAATCCACGCAAAAAAGCCGCGTAAAAAGCGACCTTAGGGTACCATTTTTTTACTTCTGAAATTTTGAAGAGCTTGCCCCCCCCTTTTTTTAATTTTGGCTACGCCCATGGTAGCGATTATTTTAGTGTCTGCCTGCTAGCGCGTACAGTAGTGTACGGGTTTCGTAGCGAATATAGCTATTGAAGAGTTGATTAGCTTGCACGAAAGCCGGTATAACATCGGTAATACCATCCCGGGTATGGTATCGAACACCTTCGTATTACGCAAATCTCTATGTCTGGTATAAAGTCCGGGAAGAATAGATGGTCTAAAGTCCGGGAAGAAATGTGCTATTTCGCGAATAAAAACAAAGTCTTGAACGAATAATAGGAAACGTCGGCATATATTACAGCAATTGACTTATTTTCACTATTACTTTTTCATTGTGGACTTTTTTCATCTCGACTATTGCATGGAATATTCATTCATTCTTAGTACAATTCTCTGGTACTTTCATTCATTTTTTTGCTTTGTGGAATTTTAATAAATTTTTGTTTTAGCGTATATTTAGTTCCGAATTGTAGAGAATCTTTCCCTGCAAAATAGATGCAAACTGCTTAAAGTACGTTCCGGAGTATTGAATTAGTCTCCCTCGATTGAGAACTTTAATTGATTATTGGTAAAGTCTACTAAATTAGTTTTACAAGCTGAAGGCAAGTGCTGACGAAGGAAAAGACAGTGCACAAATTGATATACTTATGTTTGTATTTCACCTCGCACGTTTAGAGTATTTCGTTTCAAGGCATAGGAGGCTGCATAAGCTACACAATATTGGTTTCTTACTCGTCTGCCCATAAAAGCATAAGAGTCCCATATGACTTTTTGGCAAATTTTAGTTTTTGCTGTCAATGTGTCTAATTTTGTTCGAATTTTCGTATGCCTTGATGAAATTTTAAAGTTTGTTCTGAAAAATACTGAAAAAATACCAAACCTTGTCTGTCCCATATTGAAAATAAAGGCATACGAGTCCCATCCTTAGTATATATTCGGTTGTGCTTAAAAAAACATTTCACATTTGTTATCAATTAAAAGAAAAGTGTTCACATAAAAACATCATTGACTTAAATAAATTAAAACACAGTTTGCAAAGTACAATTGAAAATGAGCTAGAGATATGAAACCTCATTAAAACTAATGTGTGTTTTAAAAAAAAATCGAAAGTTATTATGAAGTTTTTCCAACTGTTTCCGGAAATCCTTCTTATCATGTGGGATGAGTGAAATTCAAGTGTTCAGTATTGTGGCCTTACCGTCTGCCTCGATTCCTCGTGGACTCTAGAAAAAAATCATTGTAGACTCTTTGTCGAACGAACTTTCATCTATTAGCTTAAGTTGCTTTTTGGTGAAAAACATGCCCCGGTTCTTGTTGCAATCCATTGAAACTGAATCGCTGTATTGCAATTCGTATGATCCTAAAACGTTGGACTGAAATAAACTTTGCACATGACAGATACAATAAGGAATGATAATAAATGCCTTGGCTGTCTTAGAATGCGTGGAGACTGATATGCGTTCATTCTTTGTACACAGAGAAAAAATAAAGGCAAACGAGTCTCATCATTTATTTCCAACCTGGAATTCATACAAAAGTTCTTAGAATTCATGGAAATATATAATGTTCCACCTCATGAACATACAGATGAGTAAAACATACTTTCAGTTAAGTCAAAGTTATTTGTCTTCAATCCAAGGTTGGAGCTTCATTCGCAATTTTCTCTATTGTGAGAATTTCCATATGGGATGCTTATGCTTTTATGGGCAGTCATATACTACTTTATTGTCGATATTTTTTTATAAATGTCATTCAGATTATATTTGACAGAAAATTTATGAATAGTTCTTAATCACGCGCTGTATAATACAAATAAGTCATATTGTTTTGAGGTGGCTGACGTCTAACCTCAAAATATTGCAATGAATGTCACCTAAAAATGTGCACAGCAGCGCAACTGTTACACTGCCAACCAAATTGATTCATTTTGGGACGCAAAATTAAATTCTGATATCGATTTTAAATTAAAAAGTGAAATATTACTTCGACATGCAACTGCATATGAAGGCCCAAACAGGACAGACAACCAAAGTTTAGATTGTACAATTGAGAACGCCCACGCCCACACTCTTCGTTGGGTGGAAAGCAGGCCTTCCTTGTGAGGCATAGAGGGAAAAATATGCATTTTGGTCACGTAACAAGACATCACAACTCGACAAACGAACAGAAAAGACAGTCAAATCAGCAGCATCGGCAACAGCCCGGTTGCATATACGGTGTATGCATGTACGGGGCACAGGAAATGTTGAATTCGTTCGACATGGGCGACGTGCATTTCGCATTGCATGCATAGATAGATTTTCGTGTTGTAAACAGATGTTACCAGCGGCAATGTGTTTACATATCGGTGTCACTAATTGTTTACTCCGTTGAATGTCTCGTGTTGATTTGATTTTTTTTTTTCGTGTTGATATAGGTACTTTCCCACCAGTTTATGAGAGCTAGACATGCTTCGTTTACTTCACTTGTTGCTTCATACAGGCGACTTTTCTAACTCAATTGCTACTGAAAATTTCTAATTCTCGAAATGTAATGAACAAAATAAAAAGCGATTCATTTAAACGTGGCATTTTAAATCGCGCTACAAATCTCTCGAAGTAGGACATAATTGCATCCCCTGGAGTTGGCTCAAGCCTGGCAAAGCAATCTACACCTTTTGCCCGCTGAAGTGATGCGTTGCCATTCTGGGAGCACTTGAAAAAAAAACCCTAGCACTATATCGCCTTCCAAATCCAAATCCCTCTCCCTATAGTCGGCACTCGAGAAAAGCAGAAGGGTCGAACATTCTGCCAAAGGTATCGTTTTGCAATGGTACTCACATTATGCTTCCACACCACTTTGTATGCAGACGGATTTGCATTCACTTTACATTCAAAGTACACGTCATCTCCTTCCTCGATGTCTTCCGGGTTCATATTCGTCCCCAGTTCCAGTTTGAGCGTGGGCAGATCTGCAATGAAACACAAGAAAAAAACAGCAACGAAGTTAGTCTACAAGGAGCAATATGGAAAGTGCAAGTGAAAAACAATCGGTTGCCTGGCAGCGCCTGGCTGCAGCACGAAAGCCCGGAAAAAGGTAAACCGAAACCGGAAAATATCCATATCATTTTCATGGGATAATGCGAATCTTGAATCCGGTGGGAAAACTGTTCTGACGAGGACCGCTCGGTTAGTGGCGTTTTTTCCGGTACGGATCGCAAGCGAAAAACTTATTCGCATTAAAATTAAATGCTAAAAGGAATCTTCCGGTTTCTTCTCCCGGTGCTGCTGCAATCCAGCGGATCTGTCCGGGGGAAAGGCTATACTATCTTTCGTTCGAAAGTATTTCGTTTTAGGTGTTCTGATGTTTTTTTTCTCGCTCCTACACGGAATGGCACTTTGAAAAGCGCATCGGGTCTAGCGGCGCGGAAAATGGATTTTTTCGATACTGTTATCCTGATGTTCCGATCCACTTTTTTCGCCAGGCTCAATTGCTTGTTCCACCTGTTTTCTTCAAAAGGTTTGGGAAAAGAAAAAGACGGTTACTCGGTGGTATATTTTCGATTTCCTTAATTTTGAAGATCTTTATTCACTCGAACGAATGCGAGTTTCTAGCTTGTGCACGACGTTCCAAGACCATTAAGATTTTTTTTTTCGAGTTTATCGGTGTATTTATGAGTAGCATACTTAAGAGCTATACTTTTTCCGCTCCACATAACCACAAACGGCTGTCTGTTCGTTTGCTATATTCTCAGCTGTTTATTTTCTCGGAGCTTGCACCAGATTTAGCGCAGGTAGAGTCCGGCAACCGTAAAGCAATTCCAATGAATAGATCGACCGTCTGACCGACCAAGCACTGGCATTGGTCTGCGCTTCTCGGGTTGGAATTGGACTCATTTTTCCTAGCCCCAGACTCGAGCGGTAATAAATTTAAATATTTATATTTCCACGATGCATGCAATTGATGTTTTAGATTGCGTCGGTATTTTCCGACTCGGACGGCGCAATTCAGCATCCGTGCCTTGAAAGGCGAACTAATGACAGAAAGTTTTGCTTGGAAACTTTTTCCTAATGTTGACGGTTAAATTTGTGGTGCTTTTCAATCTTTTTTGGGTGTGATTCTCCAACTATCTTTATTTTTAGCGTTAATTCAAGATCACTTTTTCGTGATACTAAATATAAGAATTGCCCAAAGCTTTTGTGAAAAGGTCCATATAGAATTTTTTTTTGATCTGCATAGTTTGTGTACGCCTGTATTCAATCAATACCCGATGTAATTTAAATTCACAAACAAGCATGGAATTTCTACGTGCTCTACAAAAGCTAACACTGTATCTTATGCCTTTCCAAACGCACACATGATGTTACATGATTGGCTCTGCTCTGCTAGGAGGCAACATACACTGACTATAACTGCTTTTGGACTGAACTGGAGTTGAATATAAACATAAGGAATATTTGCCGTCAGCTACTTCTCATAGTTCTATTCTATAGGATTTACAATAAATAGAGAATCAAAAGTTTCACTTATAATCGGCTTACTAGCCAAGAAAAACCTTGTTTCTACATTCGGGTTTGTGTTCATAATTTGGATTGCTAAACCAAAATTTAAAGTTCATATTTTGTGGATAATTCTCTTACTTATTGTATATGCCATGATTTTCTGCCGAAATAATAAAATCTGAAACATTTTTAATTCCATTAAAAATTTTACATTCACAGAAAGAAGTTGCTTTTGAAAGTAACTTTTGATGTAGAAAGAAGTATGCAAGCAATATCAAGCTATAAGAATCTTCTTATATATAAAATAATCTTATATATAAAATAAAGTTACATATATGTGCGACCGCTCATAACTTTACAACGGAGCGTCTGATTTGAGCTGGCTTTGTTTTGTTGTGTTCGTCTTGTCCAAGGCAAAATTTTACGTCGAGATGACTAGGAAAATTCAAAGGAAAATGGTAAAAATCACGAAAATAGAATTTCCATACAATGAAGATATGAGATCGCAGAAGGCGCAATGAACAACAATAATATGACAGCAATTAAAAACAGGTGACTCTCGGCAATTATTTTGAAATTTTCGTTTAAAAGCTGCAACCGAAAATTTAATGCAAATATAAGTGCGCTCGATTGGTCGCTACCGTCACGGTAATCGGTTGAACTATCAAGTGATAAAACATCAGTGATTGCAGTGTGTATTGATAAAACTAAGAGAGGTAAACTGCCCTGCCCCTAATCAGGAGATCGAACATAGGTTCACGCAGTCGAAACGCAAGAAGATTGACGATCCGCCGCGAAAATCAAACACCTAAGCAACGCTCCGAAGCGAATGAACAACTACGAGAACGAATGTCGCAAATTCGGGCAGAACGATATCAGCAGGAACGAGATATACATGCAGCAGGAAAACGGCTTAAAGAGCAGCATAACCACGGTATGCATCGTCGAACTTCATCAAACTCCAACCGTAGAGCTAGAAGAAATGCCATAAATATACGATTGAAACGTGAAGCTTTCAAATACGACTGCACGATTGACTACAGCGAATTATCATGTGTTACGATAGGACCAATGGATGTGGTATGCCAGTATTGCAAAGCACAAAAATTTAAACAGGAACTGGACTGTGTTGTGCAGGTGGCAAGGTCAAGTTACCACCGTTGATCCAAACACCAGCGCGTTCTTTGCTTTACGGAGATTTACCAGAATCAAGAAATTTTCTAACGAATGCCAAAAAATACAACTGTTGCTTCCAAATGGCGTCATTCGATGGGTTAGGTTTAAGGTAAATAGTTTTTTTAGTTTTAAAGTTGTTTATTTTCTAGCTCATCTGCGGTAGCTTAACGGAGCAGTGTTTACAATCAATTTTGCTTTAAAAAAAGAACAAACTTTGTTAGTGAGAGTGATAGTTACGCCCGATTTACTGGGGTTAGTATGTATACAATTTTTCTGGTGAGGGATATTTGGGTTGGAAGTTGAGTTTGTTTATAACTTAATTATTGTTATCGACTGATATCTTATTGCTAGTAACTATTATTTCTTTTAATATTATTGCTACTAGTATTGCTAGCTAGTAAACTATTATTTCTTTTATTATTATTGCACTGCGTATTCCGTTTGTTTGAATCTGGAAATTTTTCCTCTACGGGTACCGCTAAAGTCGAATCAGGTTGTCGTTTTTGTGTCTTCAGTATAAGGTATGGCCATAAATTTTCGTGTAGTGGGATGATAAATCTAACAATTAGATAAAAGAGTTTAAATTTTGATGTCGGCGTTTTTCAGAAAGCTGTAAAGCTCTGACATATACTGGAAATCTCCGCTTGCCAGGATGTCTCTAACGGGAACGTTTAGCTGTCTTCCTCGGGCCCGAAGGGAATCTGTTAGCTTGGACCTAACATCACAGAATTCGGGACACGACCAAACAACATGCTCAATGTCGTGGTAGCCATCACCACAAACACAGTGATTACTGTCTACAAGCCCTATACGAAAGAGATGCGTGTTTAACGTATGATTGGACATAAGTCTGGACATCACGCGAATGAAGTCGCGACCTACATCCAACCCCTTGAACCATGCTTTCGTCGATACCTTAGGAAAAATGGAATGTAGCCACCGTCCCAGTTCATCTGAGTTCCATAATGATTGCCAGCTATTGAGTGTTCTCTGACGCAAATTGCTGTAAAATTCATCGTAAGCAATTGGTCTTTCATAAATATCGCCATCAATAGCACCCACCTTAGCTAAAGAGTCAGCCTTCTCATTGCCCGGAATGGAACAATGAGAAGGGACCCACGCTAAGGTAACCCGGTAATTTTTATCTGTTAAAGCACTTAAGAACCGTCGTGTTTTCCCCAGGAAATACGGGGTGTGCTTCACAGTCTTCATCGATCGCAGAGCCTCTATGGCACTGAGACTGTCTGTGAAAATGAAGTAGTGGTCTATGGGTAGGGTTTCGATGATCCCAAGGGAGTACTGAATAGCAGCAAGTTCTGCGGTGTACACGGAAGCAGGAGCATCGAGTTTGTAGGAGGCGGTAAAATTTTCGTGGAAAACACCGAAGCCAGTGGACTCATCTAGATTAGATCTGTCAGTGAAAAACCTTTTATCACAACTAACATGTTTGAACTTATTGGAAAAAATCTTAGGGATCTCTTGCGGTCGTAATTGATCCGGGATACCAATAATGTCTTCTTTCATGGTGGAGTCGAAGAATATAGCATTATTTGAAGTATTTAAAGGTGCGACATTAGAGGAATCGTATGAAGAAGGATTAATATTTTGAGCCATATAGTCAAAATATAAAGTCATAAATCTGGATTGAGATTGAAGGTCGACCAACCTCTCGAAATTTTCAATTACTAATGGGTTCATGATCGTGCATCGAATAAGTAACCGGTAAGAGAGATTTCAAAAGCGATGTTTCAACGGAAGAATACCCGCTAGCACTTCAAGACTCATCGTATGGGTCGACTGCATGCAGCCCAAGGCAATACGCAAACAACGATATTGTATTCTTTCTAGTTTTATAATGTGTGTTTTCGCAGCGGAGCGAAAGCAGAAACAACCGTATTCAAGAACTGACAGTATCGTTGTTTGGTATAACCTTAGAAGGTCTCCTGGGTGGGCACCCCACCAGGTTCCGGTAATCGTACGAAGAAAATTAATCCTCTGTTGGCATTTTTGTGTCAGATACCTAATATGACAAGCCCAGGTGCATTTAGAGTCGAACCAGACCCCGAGATATTTAGCGACTAAAACCTGAGAGATCGTTTTACCCGTTAGTAGGAGCTGCAGCTGAGCTGGGTTATGCTTCCTAGAAAAAACGACCAGCTCAGTTTTCTCCGGAGAAAATTCGATACCCAGCTTGAGAGCCCATTCAGACAAATTGTCTAAGGTATCTTGCAATGGTCCTTGCAGATCGCTAGCCTCGCTACCAGTAATGGATACAACGCTATCGTCCGCAAGTTGCCGTAGCGTGCATGAATTGGCAATACATTCATCGATGTCATTAACGTAAAAATTATATAAGAGAGGGCTTAAACATGAGCCCTGGGGAAGACCCATGTAACTAATTCGGGAAGTTGTCGAATCACCATGTGAGAAATACATATGCTTTTCTGACAACAAATTGAGCAAAAAATTATTTAAATTTGGTGAAAGTCCCTGCGAATGAAGTTTCTCGGTTAAAACTTCTACAGAGACAGAGTCAAAAGCCCCCTTAATGTCCAAGAATGCAGAAGCCATTTGCTCTTTTCGAGCAAAGGCGAGTTGAATTTCAGTAGAAAGCAACGCTAGGCAATCATTCGTTCCTTTGCCCCGGCAAAAGCCAAATTGAGTATCTGAAAGTGAACCGTTTGTTTCGACCCATTTGTCTAACCGTAAGAGGATCATTTTCTCCATTAATTTCCGGAGGCAAGAGAGCATAGCAATCGGCCTATAAGAATTGTGATCAGAGGCAGGTTTTCCGGGTTTTTGAATAGCAATGACTTTTATCTCCCTCCAGTCGTGCGGAACAATGTTTAGCTCAAGAAACTTGTTGAACAAGTTCAACAAGCGTCTTTTTGCAGAATCGGGTAGATTCTTCAACAAGTTGAATTTTATTCTATCCAACCCTGGAGCTTTATTGTTGCACGAAAGGAGAGCCATCGAAAATTCCAACATCGAAAATGGGGGCTCTTCCGTAGTTACTGAAAACGCGTCGCGAAAAATCTTCTGTTCCGGAACAGAGTCCGGGCAGACCTTTTTGGCAAAATCGAGTATCCAGCGATCTGAATACTCCTCGCTCTCATTCGAAACGTTACGATTCCGCATGCGCCTGGCGGTATCCCAAAGAGTGCTCATCGCTGTTTCCCTCGATAACGCGTTTACGAACCGCCGCCAGTATCCGCGTTTTTTCGCTTTCATTAAGCTCTTCATCTGCCTGTCCAGTATCTCGTACCTTCGAAGCAGCTTGACCGAGCCATACTTTCGGTAGTCCTTATATGCCGAGGACCTTCGCGCGTACAGTTCAGAGCACTCTTTGTCCCACCACTTGGTAGGAGGACGCCGTCTAATTGTTATCCCGGGTATTGGTTTCGTCTGAGCTTGAGTCGCGGCGTCGATGATCAAGCCAGAAAGGAACGCGTATTCTTCCTCCGGGTGAAGTTCCTCGTGAGACTCGAGATTTTCCGCTATGAAAGTCTCATAACGCTTCCAATCAATGTTACGTGTGAGGTCGTATGACATATTGATTGGATTCGCGGGAGTTGAACCATTAGCAATTGAAATAACGATTGGAAGATGATCACTACCGTGAGGATCATTGATTACTTTCCACTGGCAATCTAACGCTAGTGATGTCGAGCAAAGGGATAGGTCTAGCACGCTTTCACGTGCTGGAGGATTAGGTACACGTGTCGCTTCCCCAGTATTTAAAAGTGTCATATTGAAGTCGTCGATCAAGTTACAAATTAAAGAAGATCGGGCGTCGTCGTATTGCGATCCCCATTGCAGACAATGGGAGTTAAAATCTCCCAAAATCAAAAAAGGTGCGGGAAGCAATTCTGCTATGTCAGAAAGTTGCCTCTGTTCAATCCGCACGGATGGAGGAATATATATCGAAGCAATGCAAAGGTCTTTTCCATTCATATTTGTTTGAATGGCAACGACTTCAATGTTCGAGATCCGAGGGAGGTTGATTCTAAAAAAGGAGTAGCACTTTCTGATCCCTAAAAGTACCCCTCCACCATGTGAGTCTCGGTCTCGACGGATTATGTTAAAATCGTGGAAATTGGGTTGATTATTTGAATTTAGGAAAGTTTCACAAAGCGCAAAAGCGTCACAATTATAAGTGTTTAATAAATGAGAAAATAAATCGAGTTTGGGGATGATACTTCTGCAATTCCACTGTAATACAGTGATAAAACTTCTAACCTCTTTCGCCGTCTTAGTCATCGAAAGATATGATAGCTGAAATGAGGGGCCAAGTTGCTGCTAGTTGTTTCAAAAATGTTTTCACTGTAGGGAGAAGGGCAAGAAGAATGTTTCTAAGGGGATCTGTTATGTTGAATGTTTTGAGTATCCAGTCCACAATATCAGAGAAATTTATAAACCCTGTTTCTTTTTTATCCTCTGATCGAGAAATGGGTGCACGAGGGGTTTTTGGTGTCCCAGGAAGCGGTGGGTACTCCTGGTTAGATTTGAAATTAAAACCGGGAGGTACTTGCTTCGGTTTTTCTTCACCGCTTCTTTTTTGCGTAGGTATATTGGTCATTCCGCTAGGGGTTATCTTACGACCTTTGCGAGAAAGATTAGGAGAGTTTACTATTCTCCTCTTCCTAGATCCTTCTGGCATGGCATAAGAACACCCTTCGACGGGATCGTCAGATGTACCCTCATCGGTTGGCAAAAAGGAAAAGATGTTTCCTGTCGAGGGTGGCTCAGCCCTCTTAAGCATTTTTGCAAAAGAGCGCTTTGATCGTTCCTTAAGGGAACGCTTTATTTTCTCCTCGCGCTGTTTGTACGCGGGACATGCCGAAAGGTCATGCCGAGTTCCCTCGCAGTAAAGACACTTTTCAGTATCCTCACTGCAAGTGGTCTCAGCATGATTGCCTCCGCACTTGCTGCAGCGTGCCTTGTTGCAACAGTAGGTGGCTGTGTGACCTAACTGCTTGCAGTTATGGCAGTGCATGACCCGCGGTACAAACAGGCGTACAGGTAGACGAACCTTATGCAAAAGGATGTAGTTCGGCAGTGCAGATCCGGCAAATGTTACCCGAAAGGAATCCGAAGGAAAGAATTTCTTCTTTCCTTCATCGATGGACACTGAATGCAATTGCTTGACATCCAATATCTTTACATCTTGCATCATTGGGTTCTTGAAACAGCCAACCCCATGACGCAAAATGTCATCGACAGTGAGATTCCCTTCGGTCACAACACCGTCGATCTCTACATCCTTGGCAGGGATGTACACGCGATACTCTCTCGTGAAGAGCTCGCAGCAAGCAATTGCGTTTGCTTGCTTCAAGCTATTCACGACAACTCGCAGTTTGTTCGGCCTCACCTTGGTGATTTCGGTTACGTCCGAAAACCATTCTGTCAGGTCCTTGCCAATGCGCAAAACATTCAATGGTTTCTTTATGGGCCGGAAGTAGACAGCGTACGGGCCCTTAAATTCATCCGGGTAAGCTTTTATACGAACGTTAGCTAACACGTTCGGATTTGGTGGACTAGGTGCAGGGGATGGCAGTGGAGATGGAAGCAGGGAGCTGCGGGGTGATATTTCAATCACATCTCCATTCGTTTCAACTTCTAGGAACAATTCCACCTGCATGTTGTCCATATCGTTCATGTTTGCGGGAGCAATATGCTCTACCGCTCACTAACGGTAAACAACCGTGTATAAATGGGGTACCAAGTTGAAGTGATTAAATGAAAAAACAATTTGTCCAAGTAAGATGAATTAAAATTTAAAAAAAGTCACTCGTATAAATGGGCAAAGAATAAATGAATAAAAATAATAAAAACAGAATACTTCACCGAATATCCAGGTCGGTTTTATTTTTCAGCTGCCGTGTCCTACACGCAACCTTGTGGATGTCAGAGGATGATCACTATCCAGTAGCTGATCCGTACTGCTAGCGGGGTATCCAGATCCCGGCGGTGAGGAGAGGGGATTTGCTTCTGCTGCTATCGGTGTCAGCAGCTGCTTCTCGGTGCTGGTATCGGGGTATCCAGCACCCGCCGCTGCGGGGAAGTTGAACTGCTTCTAATGTGCAGGCTATTGTCACCACAGCACAAAACGAACCGAAAAAAAGCACCGTACAGTATTTCGTGTGGTTTATTGTTAAGTGCGAGTCGTAGCTGACTGGAAAAACAACGTCTATTCGCCACGAAAGCAGAAACGGCACTGTTTAAGGTAAATAAATCTAAACATATAAAAATGCAGCTTTGTCTGTCTGTCTGTCAGATCCATATAGGCTTGGAAACTACTAAACCAATCGGCGTGAAACTTTGTATATAGAGGTATTAGGAGCCGAGAAAAGTGACTAAAATAGTTCGAGACCCCTCTCTCTTCTGGAAGGGAGGGGTATCATACAAATGAAATACAAATTGCTGCACATCTCGAAAACTAACCAAGTAACTGGAACCAGATTTGGCAGGTGAATATTTTTTAGGGTAACAAATAAGGTAATAATGGCCTATTAGGGAGGGGTCCCATGCAAATGAAACACAAATTTCTGCACAGCTCGAGAACCAATCAAGTGAATACAACCAAATGTTCATAATGGTTCGACAACCCTCCCTCTTCTGGAAGGAGGGGTTCCATACAAACGAAACACAAATTTCTGCACATCTCACAAACTAATCAAGTAAATGGAACTAAATTTGGCAAGTGAATGTTTTTAGGGGTAAAAAATATGTCTATAATAGTTTGACATCCGTCTCTCTTCTGAAAGAGGGCCCAACCAAATTTGATATGTTGAGGTTTTTGAGAGCATTTTCTTGCTTTCAGGATGAGAGAGGCCAGAAATTTTCTCCAAATGCTATCCTAAAATCCAAGATGGCGACTTTCGGTTTCTGAAAAACAGCTGAAAGTGACCAAATACCAAAAAAATGGGTATTTCCGGAATCGTAATGATGCACTGGAGCCACAAATCGACCTCCGACACCATTTTGAATTGTAAGATAGCAACTTCCGGTTCCTGGAAAACAACCTAAAATGGCCGACTTCTATTGAATATGAGTATCTCGCGAACCAGAATGATGCACAGAAGCTAAAAATTTATCACAGAAGCCATTTTGAATTTAAAGATGGCGACTTCCGGTGTCTGGCAAACAGCCGAAAATGACCAAATACCATTCAATATGAAATTTCCGGAACCAGAATGACGCCCAGAGGACAGAAATTAATTTCACATGCCATTTTGAAGTTCAAGTTGACGACTTTCGGTTTCTTGAAAACAGCCTAAAGTGACCAAATACCACCCAAAATAAGTATCTCCGGAACCATAATGATGCAAGGAGCTGAAAATTGACCTCAGACACCATTAGGAATTGTTAGATGGTAACTTCTGAGAACCAGCCGAAAATGACCGAATAATACTCAATATGGATATTTCCATGATCGAAATGATGCATAGAAATCAAACATTGACCCTGGACACCATTTTGAATTCAAAGATGACCACTCTCAGTTGAGCTTGAGCTTGAGCTTGAACGACCGTACATTTCGTAGTTGCTCCTCCGTGATGGATCTGAGCTAGTGAAGTTGCACAGGGAACCACGTTCATGGCAACTTGGGATTAGTTTACCATCTTCAATGTACAACAATTCAGTAGCTTCCGCTTTGATTAGATCCATAACGGCGCCGGCCACGTCCTAACGATCGGGTAAGAAACGATGTTGTAAGGAAGGAATTGTAGCAGTCGTTGTTGTCGGAGACCGAGTTTACCTCTGTACCTCCACGACTGCGACGGAGAGGAAGGGTTGCATTACCGTGGTAAGTGACGAAATCGAACGATGTGGCGCGCGGAGTTAACTCACTACGAAGGCGAACGAAGTATCTTTAATGTCAAATACCGCGGAAATATACAAGCGGCGCGCGCGTAAATTATCCGCTACCCGAAGAATCCAAATGTTTAAACATTTGTTCATGTTAAATTTCGAATGCTCTAGAGAAAGCAAACACACTTCGGAAACCGCGATTCTTTGATAAGTATACATTGCATAGTTATTAGATCAATCACGATATTTATCAACCGAACTCGATATGCGAGTTAGGAGAGAAAAGTTTGTGTTATTATGTCTCCGTGGGAAGTGATGGAATCGAATGATGATGCGCACGGACTCGCATATTACGAATACGAACGATATGTATCTTTTTAGTCAACCCCGCAATCCTATGCCAATGACGCGCGCGAAATCATTAACTATACAAAGCATCTGCGTATTCGAATAAATGTTTATTACCAAACCCGAATTCCTGTAAAACAGCAAACGCACTTCAGTAAATGCGGTTCTTGAAAAGATATACGTCGCGTATAATCCTGATGTTTATTGTGAATAATTACGATGATATGTCGCGATTAATTACGTTTTATGTCGCGGGTTTTCAATTTATTATGATATTTATCGAACGAACGAAACCTACTCCGAATCCCAACTTGCTGGAATAGAACCAACGGGCGGGTAGTCTTCGAATAAATGATTTGGTACACGACGGAAGTTCCAACACACCGAAAATTCTGAGATGAGTAAAGCTCACTCGGTCGAAGAGCATTATGCACGACCGCTCTATTTCCTTTACCGACGCATACGCACAGGGACACGGTGTTTCGCGCTGGGTAGTTCTTACTTCTGCCATTCAAACAGAAAAAATAAATGAATGCAAACTATCCTCAATACTAGTAGGTACTTATCTTTTGCTGCGTCTCGTCTCTTCTCAGAACTTTGGTGTTAGTGCGAAAAACGTCGCATGGGTGACCTGCACACGCTCTTCTTGCACACGCTCTCCTTGCTACTTAAGTTCACCTTGCGCACACTAACACAAACTCATGGCAAGCGTTTGCGAGAAACGCGTTCCGCCACCGAAAAAAGGAGGATTTTAGCATTGGTATCACTTTCACCAGCTCTACGAAACTGCCTTATTTCGTAGAACTTTTTCTCCACCCTTTGCACTTATTAGGGCATCTTCAGCGGTGGTCTATTTTTGAAACAACTTTATACTAGATTTACACCAGCGAAACCTGAATAGAACCAGCTAATATAGACCAACTTTTCATTCTCCGCACCGGTGTTGTATATCTTGTTGTTTTGAACCGCTGACATCTGTCACACTGTTAACAATTTAATACCCCATGCTATCAGTTAATGAGACTCGTTATAATAAAAAACACTCAATATTTAATAAACGGAAATTCAATAATTTTTACGCACATTAAACGATTACTTTGGCAAGACACTTTATATCCACAAGACTTTATGGATTAGACGGTTTGACCCGAGCGTCAATGATATTTCTCAGGATGGATTGGTATGCTCTAAAATTTTTGCTCCGAAACCCTACTTGGTTTCGGAGGATAGCGAAAAATATTTGATCGCGTAGATGTTCATTTTCCGTTTTCGTCTCATCAATCTTTTAAAATCTTGCAGCTCTTCAAACTTGGTTTGGGTTTTGAGGATATTGGGTGGCATTGCGCAGCTCGATTCGAACGATTTTAGCTATTTTCGAGTAGGTCACACACTGCCAGTTATGCTTCAAGCTTAAAAGGAGCAGTCATTGTCATTTGTCCTGCGGCTCAACTAACCCGCAAAGTCGAAAAATACGAAAAACGAAACATAACGCCCCCCAGCGATCATTTAGTTTTGTTCGAGTTGCTCGAAACGAAATGCAAAATTTCACCCCAGTATTTTGAACGTTTTCAGTTCAGTGTCTTCAAGGACCATTTTTCTGGCCTCTTAAGTTCTCCTCTAGTCACAATACAATTAAGGCGACAGTTAGGGCATCTTCAGCGGTGGTCCAAATCGTTGTTTTGTTCTCTATTTTTGGAACAAACTCAAATTTACTGCTGCACCGGTGGTGTAAATTTAGTTTTCTACCAGATCTAACTTGAAAAAAATTGAAACTGGTATACATTTTGGTCTATTTTTGTCACTTTTTGGAACAAGAAATAGATCGTTCTAAAACCCTTTGTACGCTGCCAATAGGTGGGTGGAATGTCATATTTTTATTGAATACCTCATTTTTAGCTATTTCCATATAAGCGTTTTGCTAGTGTTGGGAAATAAACAAAACAAAGATTTTTTATGACAATTCACAATTCATTTTTGTGGCTTTTCTGAAGAAGAATATGAACAGGTTTGTCGTTTTTGGCTTCAAGGAAACCGACCAGCAAAAGGGGGAATTCTGAAAGACCATAACCGTAGGTTCAACTACTTGGTTTGCAACCATCAGCCACCAGGATGACAAATATGTTGGCTATTTGTTAGTCGCCTTAATTATAGTGAGACTAGAGGAGACCTTGAGAGACCAGAGAAATGTTCCTCGAAGACACTGAACTGAAAACGTTCAAAATGCTGGGATGACATTGCGCATTTTGTTTCGAGCAACTCGAACAAACTAAATGATCGCTGGGGGGCGTTATGTTTCGTTTTTCTTTTTTTTTTCGACTTTGCGGGTTAGATGAGCTGCAGGACAAATAACAATGACAGCTCCTTTTAAGCTTGAAGCATATCTGGCAGTATGTGACCTACTCGAAAATAGTGAAAATCATTCGAATCGAGCTGCGCAATGCCACCCAATATCCTCAAAACCCAACCCAAGTTTGAGAACTGCAAGACTTTTAAGGATTGATGAGACGAAAACGGAAGATGAACATCTACGCGATCAAATATTTTTCGCTATCCTCCGAAGCCCTACTTGTAGCAGAAATTTTTCGATCATACCAATCCATCCTGAGAAATGTCTCTGACGCTCGGGTCAAACCGTCAAATCCATAAAGTCTTGCCAAAGTAATCGTTTAATGTGCGGAAAAATTAGCGAATTTCCGTTTGTTAAATATTAAGTGCTTTTTATTATAACAAGCCTCATTAAATGATAGCATGGGGTATTGAATTGTTGACAGTGTGACAGATGTCAGCGGTTTAAAACAACAAGATATACAACACCGGTGCGGAGAACGAAAAGTTGGTCTATATTAGCTGGTTTTATTCAGGTTTCGCTGGTGTAAATCTAGTATAAAGTTGTTTCAAAAATAGACCACTGCTGAAGATGCCCTTATTATTCAATTATGTATAAACTTATAAACTATGTACAGTCGTCGTTCGCTAACTGCAACATGTTTACATTGCAGCTATCGAATGCCGTTCGATAACTGCAACACTTGCACATGCCAAAATTTAGAGGGGGGTCCGTCACTAACATTTTTGTTTTCAATGCTGTCGAAATGTATTTTTTTTAATGAAGTACATAGTAGCAAAAAATAGCAGAAAATTAAAATAGGTAAGTTTTTTGATTAATCAATTTGATAGTCATATTTCCGTATCATAATATATCGCGTTTTAGTAGCTACTTTACATAACCAATATGTAGGCGAAGATAAAGTTCATCACTACAGAAGACCATTTTACGAGACGTTTCTGAACTCAATTCATGAATGAAATTTTGACAGAAGGCTCGGAACCGCTGACGTAACGCAAGTAAAAGCAACATCAATGTCAGCAGGATCCGTGACGTGAAAGCTAGCCAAACAATGCACAAGGAATTTTTTTTCTCTTATAATAATTACGGAAAGTGAACCACATAACATGGTGATTTGGCTTCATTGATTAATAGTGGAGATCTATAATCTCCCATCTAGAATGAAGAGACAACAAGAAAACGGAATCGAAAAAAATCGAGAAAAATGAAAAGTCCTTTTGAAATGTTTCTAGAGATTCAACAATTTTTTATTTTCGAATGCATTTAGAATCCCCCCGCGAGATTTGTCACTTCAATTGCAAATATGACTTTGACTTCAGATATGACGGATTGCGGTCCGATAACTGCAAAGTTGTTGCAGTTATCGGTCTTGCAGTTAAAAAGCGTTGCAGTTAAAAGACTTGCAGTTATCGAACGGCGACTGTATTATGTATAAACTTTATAAATAGCATATAGCATGTAAGTTAGTTTTAAACATATGTAGTCTACTTTTGTTTGACGAAATAAATAAATAAATAAATAAATAGATACCCTTCGTTGGTGACGATAAATAACATTTAATGCGACTGCACTGCCGCGCACAGCAAGTCAATCTGGTCTTTCAGAATTCCCCTTTTTGCTGGTCGGTTTCCTTGATGCCAAAAACGACAAACCTGTTCATATTCTGCTTCAGAAAAGCCACAAAAATGAATTGTGAGTTGTCATAAAAAATCTTTGTTTTGTTTATTCCCCAACACTCGCAAAACGCTTATATGGAAATAGCCAAAAATGAGGCATTCAATTGCAATATGACATTTTACCTACCTATTGGGTTTTAGAACGATCTATTTCTTGTTCCAAAAAGTGACAAAAATAGACCAAAACGTATACCAGTTTCAAATTTTTTCAAGTTAGATCTGGTATAAAACAAAATTTACACCACCGGTGCAGCAGTGAATTTCAGTTTGTTCCAAAAAAATAGAACAAAACAACGGTTTGGACCACCGCTGAAGATGCCCTTAAAATTGTAACTACACCACAGGAACACTAACGGAAATGCGGTTATGGCACTTTCACTATTTTGCTGGGCGCTGTAGAGCAATCAAGAACTTAATTAATTAATCGGCGTGGAGCAATCGGAAAAACGAACAAAAAGTAATAAAAATTATGACGGTCACACGCTTGTATGTGTTTCTGCAGGAGAACATACAGCCATGCACCGCAATGCATGTGTTAGCAAGACTTCACTCGCTGCATTTGTATTGATGCAACGATCTGGTTCATTTTTGTCCCCTCCATCCACACATATTCAGAATCTAAAACGTCAACCTCAAATGTCTAATTAGAAACACTTTCGTTTCGTCCCCCAGTGTTAACTTGAAATGGAAATATATAATACTGTCTGACCAGAGTTGCCGAAGTTGCGAATATTGTTCTGAATGGGCACAAGTTTTGTATTTTCAAACAGGTCCAAATGAGTTTCCATGAACCAATGATTATGTGCTGTAAATAGCTTACAAGAAAGCGAATGTTTTTATTTTTCTCTGACGCAGTTTACAGATCGTGATGTCATTTTAAGGCGCATTTCAAGTCTTTGAAATCATCAACGTTTGCATACTCTATGACGGGGAAAATGTTGCTTGGCAGCTCTTGTCATATTTTTTCGCTACTCCGTATGCATACAACGAGCGAACTAATACACGCCCACCGGATGAATTGAAGATTGAAAAAACTTGTAACATGTGCAACTTATGCGACGGTGTGTGATTTTTTTTTGACTTGAGGTGGAAAGTGAGCATTTTTCGGCAGAAAAAACGTTGCATGTGGTTGAAACGACCATTATTTATCTAATAATGTGTCGTACTCTCATAACACGTGCTAAATATATGACAGTATGTGTTGTTACTTGACTGGGGAAGAATTTTATTGCTTTTTTAGTAATGGAATTGTTACCTAAAAGGTAATTTTGCGCTATTGCTTCTAAAGTAATAAGGAAAAGTTTTGCGTGTACCAATAAGAGACGTTGTAATTTTAGTTTTCTTAGTTCTCTTGCTCACTGTGTCGTTGCGCTACGTCAATAATGCGGTTGTGTGTCAGATTTGACCTTCTACTTTTTATTTCAATTATCACATCAAAACTTTCTTCGAACGAATTTTGGTGCTATTAGAAACGAATGTTTTACAATACTGAAGTCATAAATAACTCAATTTTATTCAAAATTATATATTTTGTATTTGGGTCATTCCATACGAAGTGTACACTTGGACACGACCATCACAGATTTTGTTCAAAGTTGGGGGAAATATTCATCTACCGTCTCTTTGGAAAAATTCCAATTTTGGTGTTGATTGGAATACCCCCCGCTCTCCAGGATCCCCATCTTTATTGCAAAGTCGCGTAATTTTTGTCAAAAATCTCTTTTTTCTTATTCTTACAATTCATAGACGTAAGATGTCCGAAAAATACTGATAGATGATTTTTAAAGAAAATAAACCAAGGAATCCAGAAAAAATATAAGTTTTGACCGGAAGTGTTGCCAGATAAACTATTTTTGTATTTGAAAACTAAATTGACATTTTTCGGAAAATACAACCATTAATATTGTATATTTGATAATTTCATTGTGTTCCTTGAAAAATTTCACATAAGACACAAATCCCTCATCCCGAGTTAATATGAGTCAATCTCGAGATATAACATTTTTACGAAAAAAATTGTAAATTTCGTAATTATTTTATTTTACAATTTATAGACGTAAGACACCCGAAAAATAGTGATAGGTGAATTTTGAGGAAAATAAACCAAGGAATCCAGAAAAAATATTGTTTTTGCCCGAAAGTGTTACCAGATAGATTATTTTTGTATTTTAAAATTAAATTTGCATTTTTCGGCCAATGCAGCTAATTTGATTTTTAATTTGATGGTTTCATCGTGTTTCTCAGAAAATTTCACGCAAGAAGCATTTACCACTCCGTGGTAATATGAACAATACTTGAGATATAACATTTTTCCAAAAAATTGATTACGAAATTCAGAACTTTGGCTCATATTACCTCGGGATGATAGTTGTTTCTTATGTGAAATTTTCCAAGAAACACGATGAAATTATCAAATGTAAAATAAAAATGGCTGCATTTTTTATCTGGCAACTCTTCCGCTCTAAACTTATATTTTTTCTGAATTCCTTGGTTTATTTTCTTCAAAAATCATCTATCAGTATTTTTCGGACTTCTTACGTCTATGAATTGTTAGAAAAAGAAAAAAGAGATTTTGAACAAAATATGCGTGACTTTGCAATAAACAAGGGGGTCCCACAGAGCGGGAAATATTCCAATCGACATCAAATTTGGTATTTTTCCAAAGTGACAGTAGATGAATAATTCTCCCAACTTTGAGTGAAATATGTGATGATCGTGTCCAAGTTTACTATTTTTTTTTACTAAGTTTGCAACCTTAAATTATTTTTTACTACTATCTCTAAGCATCATTCCGAAAACGAAGATACTCATACTACATATATGGGCTTCTATGTTGACAACTCTAATAGATCAATATCAAAAATATCAATTAGGATAGCGAACGGCTTCGGCCGAAGAAGCAGGTTTTCTGCAGCCATCTTCTCCAGAAACCTACCGAAGAAAACCACTGCCGAGGCCGTTCGCTACCCTACGTTACGAAATTCCACATTTCCGTTTGACAGTAACCGCAGGTCGCCGATTTGGATTTTAATACAACATCTGAAGCTCAATCCCGACTTCGTAAAGTGTTAACCCAAATCCTGGAATACTGTGATTACGTTAGGCTGCTTTCCAAAAACCAAAAATTCAAAGATGGCGATCTTAAATTTAAAAAAAACTCATTGAGTTGATGAGGGACCATCTGCATACTACGTGGACAGAATTTTAACGATTTTGACCCCCCCCCCCCTTGGACAAATGTTCATATAAATTTTTTTTTTTGGCCCCTTATTGGTGTTTAGGCATTATCGTGATTCATAGTAGTCCTCGTGTAGCTACACCGCGAAAACGAATTCGAACAGAGTAAACTCGGCCGGCACGAGCAACGCAGTCCATTTTTTTTCTCCCAATCTCTTTTCCTCTTCTGCCATGCTTAACAAAAAAGCTGTAAAACGCACCGCAGATAGCTCTGCTATGTAATTATTGTGCGTGATGTCCATACGTGTGAGAAAGTACACCATAGTTTATTGTCTCTTAAGAGAGAGATTTTAGATTTTACCGCGGTGCTTTCAGAAAGCTCACCAGATAAAAATCGTCCGTCGTTCTTTCTAGCATGTGCGTTGATTTGCTCTTTAGTGTGAGAGCAGTTGTTTTCGCAGTGCAAGATGTTCTCCTACACTCTAGCGGTTTTCTGAGAAGAAAAGACAAGCATCTTGGGTTTGGGTTGGATTCTGACCCTCAGGTATAATTTAATGAATGGTATTTGGACATTCTACAGTCCCTCAGAAACGAAGGAAAAAGATTGCTGAGGATCGAAATTTAGAATATCCGTGAAAATTAGAGAATACTGACAATTTAATCACAAACCAACTTTTTGCTCACACCGATATCTGCTTTAAAAACGAAAAAGTTTGATTATAGCGCTATAAATCACATAGAAAAGCAGTTGTCATTAACACAGTGCACGTCAAACTCACACTGTATATCAACCAGTTCCTTTGAAATTATCATGCAACCAACCATTATTTATTCGCTCTAATTTTGCGCTTGTATGATATTCTACGAGCAAATCGCCAGTTCTTAACCGTCTTCACTATCTGCCCCTTAAAAACCACCCACTGTTTCCAGTAAAAAAAAAAAACAAACAAGCAAAATGAAATAAAACCGAGACCATCAATCAGTCCCGCAGCAATAATGCTCCGGCATTCTCCGGAAACAGTGAAATAATTACACTCAGCGGACCGTCGACGTCAAAATGGGGAAGCAATCCAACGGAAAATGAAGAGAAAACCAACAGCAACCCTTTGTCGATGAGTTCAAAGAAAAACTTTCAGGTCGGCTGTCGGATGTAAGAAATGAGATTCCGAGCCAAGATAGTTCGGAACCGGGAAAAGTTTCCTTTCGGTGTTATAATACCATTGTGGCTATTTGGCTTTCTACCATTCGCAGCAACCCGGCAACTGCCCGGCAAATCAACTTTTACCCACTTGAAAGTTCAATTTCAAGCCACCGCTCTGGCGGCAAGCAGCGAGGGGGTGGGAAGAGGAAACCCACGTTTTAAAAAAATATTTCCTCAAACAACAAACACATGCCACGGTGGAAGATGATCCGACAAAGTGCAGTATATTCCGGTGAAGCTTAGATTGCAAAAAGGAAACGTCACTGATGGAATACTTCGTTCTTGTGCCAGATAGAGTGCCTCAGGCTGTTGTGGATTCTGTTTAGAAATAATACTTTTCTTGATAAAAATATTTAAAAAATGAGACCTCCTAATACCCATCCCTGCAGAAGAAAGCAAATTAGATTTGGGATATATCGAACAATCCATAGCGAACACTTGACAATCAGTGCAGCGGAGATAACCTGAGCAGGATTTTACGAGAAGCATACAGAACAAGCATGTAAGCAGTCACTCGAAGAATGTACCAGTCAATGAAATCCGTGTAATGTTGGTTATTCCAGATTCCCATACGTTTTATCCATCACTACGAGTACGAATATGTGGTCTCCGGAGGATTCCCATTGCTTCAGTTAGCTTGTGATTATATGATCACAACTCAGGCATCGATTGAAAATAAAAAGAGAAAGGAATCTCGTTTTCAACTTTTTGTTTCTCTTCAGAAAATCTAATCTACGTTTATCCTTACTATTTCAGCAGCATTCTCGGCTCCATTGGAAGAGTATTTAGCAGATGTAAAAAGTGTCACTCAATTGGAAGTTTTTAGCTTTTCAATAATCGTTTTTATTTTGTTATTTTGATGACAAAATACTGTAGGTTTGACATCCTGGTTTATGACATTAAACGGTATAGGTCGTGCTCGATAATCTGAAATTATGAAAACCATTCTACTTCAGAGAACTCTCCGGATAATCGAAATAAATTTTTTTTATTTAATTCTATTCTAATATGTCACGATTTTCAACTTTTCTACACATGTTCGATAACAACTTTTCATTATCAAGCTTTGTATATTATAATAAAAAAAATCAGTGAGACTTTTTGGTGCGTTGAACCATTTGGTTCACGCTCTGGCTTGAAAATCAGGAGTCATTATGAGATAAACTGGAATAAATTGTTTGCACAGGGGCGCTAAAACAGTTGTCATTACTTTACCTGACAGTTATGAAACCAAAATACGGCGAATTTAGCTCAAACATTATTTGACAAAAAAACTTTTTCACGGCCCGTATCACCCTAACGTGTTTCCAAGTACGGCAGCGAACTTGAAGGGCCATAAAAATGTAGGATTATTATATCGTGCTTTTTTTTGTCCTCCATTCCGTTCGCTTCACCAACCCAAAATGTAGTAAACAGAGCCCTGCATAGCGCAAGATTACGACGACGCTTTCGGTCTCGCCCCGACCGACGGCTGATTTAATTGCGGACTCATCGAAGTGATTGTTCGTTTGCTTTGCAGCGTCGTTCGGCCATGTGAAACACTTTCCCCCCGAGCGGACACAGTCGGGGAAAATTGAATAACGAAATAGGATAGAAAGAAAGCAACGGATGGAATTTGCTTTTCGCATTAGAAGAGACACAACAAGAAGGGACACTCGCGAGGGATACACTCGAACGCAAATCCCGACCAGACGCAACCCGGCCGCCGGAGTGACGAAATTCGGTGGAAAATCTTTCAAACTAACTGACATTCCAATTACATTAGGATGATTGGCATCAATTAGGGGATCACTGCAATGGAACCGAAAAGCCATATCGCCACTGAAGCGGATACGATCATCGGATTCGACTTTGATTAGGGACTGACACTGTCGATTGGAGGGTGGTGGCACTGTGCATGATTGGACGTTTTCGCTTGTTGAAAAAGTTTGTGTTTAGATTTCCACTTCATTAGGAACGCGCTGTCGGTCGGACGTATGTACGTACAAACTATCATCTGTCTGCTCCGAGTTGATCGGGTTTTGTCCATGTCTGTGAGCACTGTTGCGCTGCAGACACTGTTTGTTGAGCGTAATTGCATTCATGTTCTAATTTATCGGAATTGGATAACTGATTGTTGGTTTTGTTTTAATGTAACACAGCGCAAGCGAAACAATTTCAAACAATTTCGGAGAAACAATCAATTTGATTGCACAAGTATGGAATATTTTCTCATTAATCTCAAAT
This sequence comes from Wyeomyia smithii, assembly GCF_029784165.1. Taxonomy (NCBI): domain Eukaryota; kingdom Metazoa; phylum Arthropoda; class Insecta; order Diptera; family Culicidae; genus Wyeomyia; species Wyeomyia smithii. The sequence continues at coordinate 227,704,921 of NC_073696.1, forward strand.
ATTGAGCGATGATTTGATTGCCGCATTCATCTAATGATTATTTGATACTTTACACATATAAACTAAACGCGTTCAGGTGTTAGGTATAGTTTCATATGCTTGTGTTTCAGGTATTTTAATTTCACGTTTCATAATTGCCGTGAAAAATTCCATCATGTCAAAGGGCCATCCACATCCCACGTGGACAGGAAAAAATCGTCATTTTAAACCCCCTATCCGTCCTCTTCCATCCCCCTCCGTGGACAACCTTGGACATTGACTCTTTCCTCCCCCTTTTGGACATTTTCCACAAAGAACAAAAAATAACAATAATAATTTCAGATTCAGCCAAAACCACCTAGACCAAAAAAAAACCTCAAAGGGAAAGAATCCCGTCAAAATACAGCCCAAAAGGCTTAAGAAACGCCCAAAGGATCAGGGATGGATAAATCAGAAATCGATTGGAAGAGATTTGAAACAAAAATGATTAAAAATATTGCTAAATATTTTTGTTAAAAAGAGCTGCAATGTTGATATCATACTGGTTGTCGTAAAAAATTCTGCAGTTTCTCTTAAAACTAGCGAAGAAATCCTAATACTTACAAACGCCTTCATAGTCCAGAAAAAATCGATAGATCACAAATTATGCTTTTAATTTTGAACAAGACGGTTAGAATACACTAGAATTCGCAAATGTTGTTTGGTGTCCTCACGAGACAATGTGGTCAAACAGAATTGAAAGTGTTCAACGTAAATTCGTCCGTTATGCGCTAAGGCAGCTTCCTTGGAGAGAGCAACAGTTTTTAACACCGTATGAAGATCGCTGTCGGTTACTGGGCATAGATACGCTTGACAAACGGAGGCATGTGTCCCAGGTCAGTTTTATCTCCAAATTACTGACTGGCGAGTACGATGCACCAGATCTACTGTCACAGATTGGTTTTTATGCTCCCACGCGAGCTTTGCGACCGAGAATGATGTTGCAGGAAGGAAATTATTCGACACAATATGCTGCCAACTCGCCTTTAGCTTCGATGGTTCGCCAGTTTAACCGACATGCAAATTTATTTAGTTTTAACGAGCCGTCCTATTTGTTCCGACAACGTGTAACTGCATCTGCCAACCAAATTATGTTTAGTTAATTAATTTTAAGCATTCATTCAGACACATTCAGTCCGATGAATAAATAAATAAACAAACAAACAATACATTCTAAATTACCATAAATATATTGCTAAATGAAAAAATTAACCAAAGCAGATATGAACTAAATTTAGTTGAAAATTGTTTTTCAATTAGTTTCAAAAAAATATCAAAAGAAAAACACTCTATATAATAAACCAAAAAAACATGAAAATTTAACTAAAGCCCCCACAAAAGCTACAAAACCCTGAAATAACACGAAGTACTTTAAAAGCTTAAGAATAACACTCCTGACGCTGCTTGAAAATCATGAAAATATAATAATCTAAAACATATCTCCAATTTTTAGAAGACAGAACGACCAGACAATTACCTGTTCAAACTTTAGCCAGATTTGTGAGAACGAAAAAAATATCAACTTAAATGACTGAAACTCGTAAAATAGCGAAAAGGCGATAAAAGAAATTAAAAACATTGAAAAAAAAAACCGTTCGAAGAAGAAGAGAAACATCCCTAAAACCAGGAAAAAAAGGCGCTGAAAAATTTATCAGTATCTAATAACTTCAGTATCAAAGGTTATCAAATTTGTCGAAAATGCAAAATAGATGAAAAAACCAGAGGACCGAGTGTTATACGCAAGGACTTGATCAAAGAAATGTTTGACGTAGAATATTTATATTTTGTGAACATTAATGGAGCCAATAAGGAGGAAATATCTCCCTTTATTTTTCCTTTTCTCTCTCTTTCCACTTTTCTATCTCTCTCTTTTTTTCTTTTTTTCTTTCTCTTTCTCTTTTTCTTTCTCTTTCTTTTTAATTATCTCTTTTTTTTCTCTCTTTTTCTTTTACTCTCTTTTTCACTTTCTTTCTCTTTCTCTCTCTCTCTTTTTTTCTCTCTCCCTCTTTTTCACCATTTCGCTTTTTTATATCTATTCTTTTATTCTTCTTTGTGTCTTTCTCATTCCGTCTATTTATTTTCCTCTCTCTCTTCTCGTCCATCTTTTTAATTTGAATTTTTCTCTTTCTTTTTCACCTTTGCTTTCTTTTCTTTTATTTTCTTTCCCTTTTTATTGTTTTTTTTATTCGTTATAGTTGTGATATGTAAGCTAGGGTGCCAATCATCGTATGGAAAAAAGTGACCAGAAAATTTCAAAAAGAAACCCTTCACAACATGTTCACCTGCTCGGAAAAACTCCTATGCAAAATTTCAGCCCAATCGGACTTAAAATGGGGTGGCGCAAAGCGATTGAAGATTGGCCTTTTTGAAAACCGAAAAATCACCCAAATGAAATTTCGGGTTTTGAAATTATTTTTTGATGCCAAATGACTTAAAAACGCATGTAACGTCGAGAAGTGGTGTCATCTGAATTTTTTTTTTTTTTGCAAAAATCGACTCTCTGGGACTTAGTCGTTTTTTCAATTGTGTAAGGCGGAGTTCAAAACATTTAGAATTTATTTAATTAAATTGATCGCTAGTCTCTCGAAATAGCCTGTATAATGATATACACTATAACTAGCATCGAATACACTATGTTTGATTAGGGTGGTTCATTTATTTGACATAGGGTGGTTCATAATATTGTGAAAAGTCGGGAGCGAACAGCTGTATCGGGCCATCCATCGGATCATGCTGAGAGGGTGGTCTGATGAAGAATTGCCCTCGGACTGGTTGGAGGGTCTCATATGCCCGATCTACAAAAAAGGTCATCGCCTGGACGGTAGCAATTATCGGAGCACAGCTCTTCTCAATACCGTGTACGAAATTCTCTCCCGCATCCTGCTCCACAGACTGAGGCCGTTGCAGGAGACCTTTGTTGGCGAGTACCAATGCGGTTTTCGAGGGGGACGCTTCACGACGGACCAAATGTTAACCTTGCGACAAATCCTCGATAAATTTCGAGAATTCAACTTGCAGACGCACCATCTGTTCATAGACTTCAGGGCATTGTACGATTCAGTTAAGAGAAATGAGTTATGGCAGATTATGATCGAACATGGCTTCCCAACAAAGCTGATTAGGCTGATACGTGCCACCCTTGAAGGTTCTACATCAAGCGTCAGGATAGCCGGTGAGATATCGGACTCGTTCGTGACGTTAGATGGTTTGAAGCAGGGTGACTTATTGTTCAACATCGTATTGGAAGGTGCTATACGGAGGGCTGGTGTGCAGAGAAGCGGCACCATCATTACGAAGTCGCACATGCTTCTCGGTTTTGCGGACGATATCGACATCATTGGTATCAACCGTAGAGCTGTGGAAGAGGCCTTCGGACCTCTCAGGAGGGAAGCTGCGAGATTAGGGCTCGTCATAAACTCTGCCAAAACGAAATACATGGTGGCTGGCAGAGTGCGTGGTAGTCCGTCGGAGGTTGGTGCTGCGGTGGTGCTAGATGGGGAAACATTTGAAGTAGTCGACGAATTTATTTACCTGGGAACATTAGTGACATGTGACAACGAGGTTAGCCGTGAGATAAAGAGGCGGATAGCAGCCGCAAACAGGGCCTTTTACGAACTACGTAACCAGCTAAGGTCCCGCAGTCTGCAAATCCGTACTAAAATTGCACTCTACAAAATACTGATTCTTCCGGTGGCTCTCTACGGCCATGAATCATGGACGCTGAAAAAGGCTGATCGGCGAGCTCTTGGTCTTTTTGAGCGTAGGATTTTGCGCTCAATCCTTGGAGGCAAACTAGAAAATGGTGTTTGGCGCAGACGCATGAACCATGAAGTGTACCAGGCATACAAATCGGCGGATATAGTCAAGCGAATAAAACACGGTAGGCTTCAGTGGGCTGGGCATGTAGCGAGAATGCCGGATGAGCGTCAAGCGAAGGCTATATTTAGCAGGAATCGCGATAGAGATCGTCGACTTTGGGGTAGACCCCGCACTTGTTGCATGTGTGCTGTCGAGGAGGATGCACGCGAAATAGGTGTAAGGGGCGATTCAAGGATAATAGCCCAAGACCGAGGGACATGGCGACTTATTCTGGATTCGGCACTGGATCGATAATCGGTCTGTCGCCTTAAAAGTAAAGTATGTAATCAATTCAGAACAAACTGATATTTTGATTTTGAGAAATAGATGTTCGATTTAAAAATTTTAATTGCTCATAAATTATCAAAAGATTCTCTGGTCGACAAAATGAAAAAAGTGCACTCCAAAAGCTTAAATCGGAAAAAGTCGAAAGATTACAGCTTTTCAATCATTACTATGAATTTTGGTGCTCCTTGTCATGGCCGAAACGCGTTCACTTACGTGAGAGTTCGCATATCAATTAATCGCTGGATTCGTCGCTTCAACGTTATTTATTTATAATAAATCTAGTCGCCCTAACGACTCAATGAAAAAATAAGGGTTTGATTAATTTTTACAAAGATCAATCCCTGCAATTTTGAGCACAGTTGCAGCACTTTGCGTAAACAATTCCGAAAAAGGGTGACCACAAAAATAGCTCTATTTGATGTATTTTATTTTCAAAATTTCATAACTTTTGAACCAGTTGATCGATATTTTTTTTTTGGATCAAATTAAAAGGCAATTACTTCTAGTTTTAGAAAATAATTCCTAAAATTTAATCTGTGTACTAAAACATACATATTATATAAAATTTTTGAAATTTTTAACATGTTTTTTGATTTCATCGAAAATTTGCATCACCCCAATTTGATAAATTTTCAATAAGCGCTTAAATGACAATTTTATAGAAGAATGTTTTTCTCTAAAATATTGCTTTAGAGCTCTAGACGCAAATTTTTCACATTCGCACCATTAATCACATGAAACATTCAACTTGCCTTTTCTTTCAATCGCTCTTTTTCTTCCTATCACTTTGTAATGATATCATTGTCTTACCCTCCTAAACCTTTTTTATCTCTCGTTTTCCTTTTTCCCCTGTCTCATTTTATCTCCTCATTTTCTCTCTTCACTTATCTATCACTTGCTCCCCCTTTCACTAACTCTCTGTTTTAGTATCTTCATTCAATCTCTTTTTATGTTACTCTTTACAACCAATCCAATCTGAATCATAATGATGTCATTTATATATTTATTATGTTATATATTTCAGAAGTTCACTATTGAATTGTCGTTATTGGTAGTTTTCTTCATGAGAAAAAAATCGTTTGCGGTAGAAAAATGGACAAAAATTGCCGATTTTTCATGGGTTTACCTCTAATCGCACTGACGAAACTACTCATGCACCCTCAATCATAGTAATCCATGTGTTAGCAAATAAAAATTTGACAGCTCTATCAGTCACACTCTAACTGTAATGGCGAAAACAGTGAAGCTCCTTCGTTCAGAAGTGTGCGCGGTCAAAAAACGGTACCCCGCCGCGTTAAAATCGGACATCGTGCGGCACTTTGTGGACGCCGAGTATGCCCGTTCAGGCATCTACAACATCTTGACACTATTGGACAACGATCAGAGCATCGAAAGAAAGCCCGGTTCCGGACGGCCAACGACCCAGAGCGACAAGAAGCTTCAAAGGATGCTGAAGAGGAAGACCGAGGGAAAAGTGGCTAAATCGCTGCGTTGGTGCATACGGTAAAACAGTGAAAAAAGTATCTGGAGAACATGGACATACATGTCAGGAAGCGGCAGTTCCGTCCACATGTCTCGGAGCTGCAGGCAATGATGCAGCGACAGCGGTTGAATAAGATGGTCAAGTCGATTTTCCCGGCGAATCGCGACGTGGCAGTGGAGATGGACGACGAGACCTATCTCACCCCGGATGACAACGACTGGCAGGGTACTTCGTATTTCACTTTCCCTACGAAGGAAGTGAGCTCCGAGGTGAAGTATATTTCACAGACCAAGCTCTCCAAGAAGGTGCGGCTGTGGCTGACAATCAGCGAGAAAGGGGTGTCGAAGTTGCTCTTCTTTCGCTCCGGGCTGGCCATGAACGAGGAAACTTATAGTACGAAGTGTCTGCCAGAAGTTGCGTCGTTCATCAAGAAATACCATAAGGGCGAAGACACGGTGTTCTGGACAGGTTTGGTGTCGGCCCACTACTCGAATCGGTAGCTCGATCGGTGGAGGAGATGGAGCAACTGAATATCGATGTGGTACCGAAGTCGGCGAATCCGCCCAACGTCCTCCAGCTGCGTCCCATTGAAAATTTCTGGGCAAACTTGAAGCGCAAGATCGATGAAGCGATGACCCGATCAGAAAGAAAAAACAAAAATGTAGCAGGAGCTGTTAGTTTGTTACGGTAAAAACCTTACAGGCTGTGTTTTCAATTTAATCCCGTTAGGTGTTAAAATAACAGAAATTATAACAGAAATGATTCTACTACTATCAAACACATATCAAAATTTATTATTTATGTATCAGCTTTTTAACAAAATAAGATAGTATATATAAGATAGTATATATATATATATATATATATATATATATATATATATATATATATATATATATATATATATATATATATATATATATATATATATTTATATATATATATATATATATATATATATATATATATATATATATATATATATATATATATATATATATATATATATATATATATATATATATATATATATATATATATATATATATATATATATATATATATATATATATATATATATATATAGAACAATATAATAACAAACATTGTTAGAAACAACAGGTTTTGATAAAAACGAAAAATTAGTTCGATTTGTTTCAGAACTACTTTATTTCAGGTTTTGTTATTATAACTCATTCAGATTCAATTTTGTTATCAAAATTATATGGAAAAATACAAAATTGTATCAAAATATGTTATTTATATTTCGCGTTGATGGAATTTTGTAATTTTTTAGTTATGCTCTTCTGATCGGGGAGTGTGTGTTTTCACCATGTCTTGCTTCCGCTAGCTAGAAAGGAAACGCTTGTGTTTTTCTCAAACGTAGTTTTCAAATCGTGCTTTGATTGTAGGACGCAAATAAAGTCTTTGGGATTATCAACGTTTCCTAACTATATGACGGAGAAAAAAAATGTCATCTGGCAGCTCTCGTCATATTTTTTCTCTACTCCGTGTGCGTATGACGAGTGCAAATGTGCAATAGTATGTGTTTTTTGTTGACTGGCGGTGAATGTTATTACCTTTTTCAGTAATAAATTAAATAGAAATAGGAGAATGTTTCGTTGTTGCTTACGAAGAAACAAGTGACAATTTGGTTGCGTGTGGTTGTAACGGCCATACTCATGATCTTGTACCATGTGCAAAACACATGACAATGTGCGTTGTTAATTGACGGGAGAAGTATGTTATTACTTTTCAAGTAACAAATCTATTACAAAACGGAGAAGTTTTGATAATTGCTTTTAAAGTAACAAGGAAAAACTCTGGGTGTGGTGTTTCTTATTAGACATTTGAGGTTGACGGGTGAGATGCTTATTATGTGTGAATATAAGGGGACAGAAATGAACCTGATCGTTACATCAATACAAATGCAACAAGTGAAGTTTTGCTAACACATGCATTGCGGCTCTTGGCTGTATGTTCTCCTGCAAAAACACATACAAGCGTGTGGCCGTCATAATTTTTGTTACTTTTTGGTTATTACTCTTTGTGTATAATGCGCGGTATATACACAATAAGTAAAAAAAAGTTGCACCAAAGTAACAAAATGTTCCCCGTTTGTGTTGGGTGTACGCGCATGCTTTCATCCGCCATGGTGAATGTTCTGGTTAACTGCCGGTAGGCTGCTCGGAAGGGCGTAGAATGTTTTTGCAAATAAGATAATATATTTACCATTAATGGGAAATATATCCAACTCAGTTATCTGTCCTAATTTTTTTTTCATCACCATCTGAAAAAAAGTCCATTTTTTACCGCAAACGTTATTATCATGTGTGATATTAAATTATTCCACTTATTTGAATACTACTAGGGGAATCGCTTCTACAATAGACTCAATAGACTTGAAATCAGCAGAATAAAACACTGTGGTCTGTCAGCATCAACAAAATTTCGTTAACCTCCAGCCGCATAACTGCAATATGCAACACGCGACAGCGTAAACAAACTGTTGCATTACTGAGAGCGCGCTGCATCTTCTGCTATTTGGAAAAGGAAAGAAATTACAGATGGGCTGTCTGCAAAGCCACGACCGTAAAGTTGACGTAGAACTATATTATTTCTAGAGAGCTATTTTATCATTGTTTGACAAAAGTTATATTTGTTCATCACTTTCAACTACAACAATGCAAGTAATGTAACAAGCAGTCTAACGTAGTTCTACGTCAACTTTACGGTCGTGGCTTTGCACACTTTGCACCCTTCTGTTATTATCTGAGACGCAGGCTTTTGGTTCTACATCAATTGAATGACGTTTTGGTTAGCATTTGTCCTCCCACTCTATGAGAAAAAAATGGGATGGAATCCAGCGGTGCAATCGTTAAAGAGTATTTCTTTTATAGGAATTATTACATTGGACAACATTCCAACATGCAGGATTTGGACTGTTTGAATAGAAAGTTGAAGAATATATCCGTTTTCGCTTTTAAGCAGCATTCCAGTATAAGAAAGCATTCCAATATAAGAAATTGGCAGTACTATTTTCAACCGTCTCCGATGGGATACGCAGAACAACTGTAATAAATTTTCTAAATTCCGTTCGAATACCTACCGTTGTCTTCGTTGGACAATTTAAAGAATTTGATTTATGTTATCTCTTTCGCAGAACAAGCTTTAAAATCAGTAACGGTAACCACGGTCTTCATAACAGCGTTATGCTCTCCTAAGGAGGAAAGAATATCAAATTTATTACTGGAAATTTTCATTTCACTGAGAGGAGAAGCCATCTGTTCTTTTGAAGACGCTTCAAAGCGTGCGTCCTAGCGACACACTTTACTTTCATTTCACTGCAAATTTCACAAAAAAATAAATAAAACAGATTCGCAAACTTTTACAAAGACTGATTTGTTACTTTGATATTCCGTTAATTTTCGATTTCTTTAGGTAGCCTCGACCGTACAGTAGAAAAGTTCGACTCGTACTAGTTTACATACACTCTCATAAAAATAGGCACTAAGCACAATAAAATCCAGCCCAACATTTCTCACGGTAGCTTGTGCTGGCAATTATCACGACTCGAGCATTCAATCGCTCAAACCATTTGACCCTGACGTAGGACGATGACGATGACGACGACGGCGACGACGCCGTTCGCGTCGCGTCGCACCAGTCGGTGGGCAATTTATAATCAGTAGTGCGTTAGGCCACCATATCGCAGCACTCCCATCAACACATATCATTAATTTTGAATCACGGCTCCTCGGTGACACATCGGATAAGCGGTGTGACAAAAAGTGCCAACCGTAGTGAAAAAAGGGTACATTTTTATATTTCGTTTCAACATATGTGACTGGGCGGTACCGCCCTTCCTTCGCTGACCCGTCGCGTCGTCCCGTACGCTGCTTGCACCTTTTCCCGCACGTTTGAACCACAGAACAGTATTTACGTGGCGACGGTACAGCAACACAACAAACGCAGGAAGGACGCCGACGAAATGCCGAGAATACCGAGGAAGGGCCGGAATCATATCGTCGTCGTTGTCGTGCGGACAGCCGGGCGGAAACAAGATTAATTTCAATTTCACGCCCCACAAACCCAAACGAATCGTGACATAATTCGAGTTTTCTCCGTGTGTTGCCCGGTGAAATATTCCCGGCCGGAGTGCCATCTTGTCCCGACAACGATGTGTGGGCCGCAGAGCGCGACAGTGATACGAGTAAGTGTAGTGTGTGGGGTTGACTGTCTGACTACGATTTCGTGCCGGTTAGGGTTAGTTCAATTATAAGGGAATTTTTTTGGGTAATCCTTTGGGTGTGTCATGGCGGAAATACAACTAGACCGAATGCACTTGGAGCAATACGGTGGTCATTCGTTTTTTTTTTATTGGACACGGAAGTCCTAGCACTTGGAATAGAGCTTGATTTCCGAGTTGATGATCCGAGTTACTTATTCGTACAAGCTTCCGAATACAAAAAGACACAAAAAATCTTCAAATTCAGAGAATTCATGTGTGTGAATGGCTAAATCCTCATCTATAAAACTGATTGCGAGAATAAATTTGCGTAGGTAAGCGCATTAACAATAAACTCGCATATCATAACGAACATTTAAATCTATCAGCAGCAACCAGTTCACATGGTAAAATAGACGCGCTGGAAAAGAAAGATCAACATTCATTGGTTGTCGAAAATATATTACCCATAGGATAATGAGAGTGGGTGTCATTTTCGTTAAGCAGACATAATGAGATTCATAATGCAAAAAACATGTTTTCCTCCTCCTTTATCTTATATAACTTCTTTATTATTCTGTTTCTGTCTGTATCACTTAATGCTCAATGTTAACCAGTGTAATCGAGACAAACCAGTTTGTTGTTGGGGCTGGCAATGTGCTATACAGGCACAAAGGATTTCCGGCAACCGGAAAGGGTTCAAACATGACGATTTGAAAGTGAAGCTTGTAACATTTCTTCACACCTTTCAACCCATCCAATAACATAATTGTCTTTGTAATGAAATGTAGAACAAATAACCGCGTAGATTTGTAGCTTTTACTGCTAATGAAGAAAGTTACTATATTTTCGGGTAATAAAACTACATCTCGAATGTGAAACCATTTTCCTTGAATAGTTTTCTTTTTCGCACATAAACCTGGCTAGCAGTACCTATCGACTTAAGATACAGAACACTCAGTGGCACCTCGTACGTAGCTGCCAACAAGTGTGAAACAAAGGTGCACTTTGCACTGCTGCATCAATAGAGCTTGCCTGCTCTTTCGTGAAATTCATTCGCGTACGTACGCTTATCATTGTAGGTGCTTTGCTTTCGGAGGAACAAAACACCGGACGGAAACCCGCATGGTTGTTTCGAGCAATGAAAGAGGTATTTCTCAAGCGAAAAGTACCACCCCTACCCACCGACATTCTCTTCTGCTGCTGCTGCTTTTGACAAGGGGTAACAGGGAAATTCATTCGTGAGGTATTTTTCCGCTCAAAGTTTTAGGTGTACCGCTTCCGGGCTCGCCTGCGCCAGTTCAAGAGATTTTTCTTCCCCGGCTGGTAACGCGGAACTTCCCTCCTCTTCGTAACTGGAGTAGAGCGGAGTAAATAGTATCACACCCCGAAAATAAACGGAACAACTTAGGTTTCACACAGTTACGCAACCGTAATATTTTTTTTCCACGGATTACCGGTGTGCTGCTGATTCTCTTTTCAACCCACTTGAACAGCAAAGTGCATTTGTACCCCGTTTTTATTCCATCCGTCCGGTACACCTGCACTACAATGGGGTGCAGCATTCTGTTTAGTCTATATTCGGTGTTAAATGGAAAACCCGGTCGGGATTCGCGCGACGGTAAAACTGTGCACTGTGTATGTGCTGCCGTGGCATCGCTTTCCATTGCCAACATGGCGTTCGCTTTTTTTTGTCGAAGCTGTAGTATAAAATAACTTTTGAATCGCTGTGATCACTCAACAATGGTAAAAAAACACTTGAAATTGTTTGGCACTGTGTTTTCTTTACCTACATATATGCTGCAGCGGGTGTTTTTATTTCTGTACTGCCAATTCCGGAAGGAATATGGTATGCCGTTACCTGCCGGTACTATGCAAAGAGTTTTCCGGAAGCCACTTGTTCGTTCGGTGGAGCGCCTCATGGGTGAAAAGATGGCCCGGACCATGAAAGTGCTCTGTAACTACAGATACACGCTAAGCTGCGAAAAAACAAAAGTGGGATCATGAACTGCCACAATGAGCAGATTGTTGAAAAGGATTGCTTGAGAGTGATGGTATCGGATTATTTTGTGTACCTTCGAACTTCGAAGAAATAATTTTCTGTTGTAAGCTAACCAGCGGGTGTTTTATGATGGTGAAATACCCTTGAAATGGTGGAGGCTTGGTAGGTAAGAATGTCTGTAAGAAATTTTGAAGAATATTCTTCAAAATTTGGTGCTTAAAAGGGTGCCGGTGTTTTGAATTTTATCCAAAGCTGTTCGCTAAATCAAGAGTCTGATCAGAGTAAAGTGGACGCTGATAATTCTGTAAATAAAATATCTGTGGTTTTAAAATATGCTTATAGAGAGCAATTACCAATTTTCATGATAAATTGATACAGGCGTTGAGAGTAGCCTAAAACAAGGTTTTAGTGAACGTTCGCTACCAATAATCCTTCTCTGATGGAGTACTAACATTAATACTGTAACATACAAATTAACCTATAACCTTTGACGACTACCTTAAATTGCATTTTTTAAATTGTTATCATAAGAATTAAAATAACATCTTCACAAATTAATCGGCACCGGCGTGTCTCAAAAAAAATCTTGTTTTGATTCTTTGATTGTTATCAGATAAACATGAACCAGAGCTTGTCAAAATAAAATATTTTAAAGTTATTTAGTTAATAACGACTTGTATAAAGTCTTAACAGGGTGGACCATAAATACCTATGAAAAATTCTGGAAAATCAAAACTTTCCTCTAGTTTCTAGAATTTGTTGTTGAATCTTGAATTGTTTTAAATTACTCGATCGATGCACCAATGCCATTTAAAAATAGCAGTGTTTTTATTATTTTCGACCTTTGATTGAAAATTTTTGAATGCTATTACAAATAAGCTAGGATTAAAAGAAACTATGAAAAATCTGGATTCATGCCTCACAATCAAATGTAGGTAGGACCACAGCTAACAAAAGAAAGAGAAGATTACTTACAAATTTTGGAAAAGGAGTTCAGTACTCACAGTAAAAACGAACCATAATTCAAATATCACAGTAAGTTTAAACCTGTACAAGTTTAAACCTGATCAGTTGAAACAAATTAAATTTTATTATTCTTTATTACGTCCACATGGTCAACTGACATGATATTCCTCTGTAGAGGAAAACACCCTATTTTCATACGGATATTGCTGAGTATGTTTTAAGAGCACACACTTCCAGTTATCAATTATCCGAAAAATGGTTTTTGTGTTAGGTACGCAACTTAGTTCTCGCTATTTATCTGTCACTAGATGGCACCAACAGTAAGTGGTAAACGATTTCTACTTATCAGAAACGGGATTAACCATGCTGAGACAAACAAACCGCTTTGACACATAAGTGACGTTATTGTGGCGTCATATACCTGCTTTCAGTTTTGTGAAGATAATCGTCATTTGCGGTAAGTGTTACTTTTATCATTTCACTAGCTCACCCGGCAAACTTCGTCCCGCCTATTTTAGTGTTTAATTTAATAATTTTTAACATTTCAAATTCATTGATTCCTTGCGATTTGTTCATATCGTTTGAAATGATTGGTTTTATCGGAATGACAACATCCTCGAATTTTGGCTTTTGTACATCACCTCTATTCCGGAAATATATTGGGTGCATTTCAGTTATTTTCGTTGTTTTCCAGAAACTGAAAGTGGTCATCTTCGAATTCAAAATGGTGTCCAGGGTCAATGCTTGGCTTCTTTACATCATTTCGATAACGGACATATCCACATGCAGTAGTATTCGGTTATTTTCGGCCATTTTACAATTCAAACTGGTGTCAAAGATCAATTTTTAGCTCCTTGCATTGTTCTGGATCCGGTGATACTCATATTGGGTGGTATTTGGTAACTTCAGGCTATTTTTCAGAAACCGTAATTCGCCATCGTGAATTTTAAAATGGCATTTGAAGACAATTTCTGGCCCCTGAGCGTCATTCTGGTTTAAGAAACACCCGTATTGGGTGTTATTTGGTCCTTTTTGGCAGATTTTCAGAAACCGGATGTCACCATCTTCGAATTCAAAATGTTGTCTGTGGTCGATTCTAGCTCCTGTGTATCATTCTATTTCCGAAGATACTCATATTGTATGGAAATCGGCCATTTTTGGCCGTTTTTTAGAAACCGGAAGTTGCCATCATACAATTCATAATGGTGTCTGAGGTAAATTTTTTTGGTTTTTTTTTAAATTTGAAGTATAGAGGTAGCTGCATCAAGTTTCGACCGTTGCAGCGTCTCCACAGCACGTGATTACCCACAATTTCCCTTTGTTTAGTTTATCAGCCGTTCTCGTTGTGCACGTTCTTTGTTTCAGTTTTGTTATGCTTTTAAACTGTGAATTATATTCGAAAGTTCTTAGATATGAGTGACAAGTTTAAGTTTTGCGTGGGTCGGACGTCAACCGCGCCAAAGTCGCTTAGCATCGCATGTCTGATATCGCGAAAGAGGCTAGGCAGAGTCTTACATCTGATAACAAAAAAGAAGAAGAAGAAAATGAAGCCCAGGAAGAACAACTTTAAGGCGCAGGGATAGCTGACTGAAGGCAAAACAATTATTAGGGGCTTTATTATTGCGATTCTTCAGATTTATAGCATTTTGAAACTTGAAACGCGTTTCCTCAAAAGCATGTTTTCAAAATCGGCGAGCAGTAGAACTGGAAACGTTTACATCCGATCGACTTGAAATTTTAACTGTAGCTTCTTCATTGGATAATAAAAGATTAAGAAATATTAAATTAATTTCTTAAAATTCCCAAAACAGTTAGTCAATAGAGGCAAAACAAAAGTAAAATTATACCTACTTTACTAATAGATTATGAGAAAGTTGTGGATAGAAGAAAGACAAAGTGGAGCCTAACCTAACAGGCCTAACAGGCCTAACAAAAAAAAAAAAAAACAAACAGAAAACAGAAAACAGAGGAGAAAGGGAAAAGGAATCCGGAAAAAGTGAACAATGAGATAAAATGAAGGTAAAAAAACAGCGAAAGATAAAAGGAAAAAGGGAAAAGAAAAAACTAAATAGGAGAAAGTCTCTTTTTTATTAATTGACTGGTAGCTTTTATTTATTTATTTATTATTAGACTAGTCGGCAGAGCCGCTTGCCACCGCGGGGCAACGTGTGGCGATCGTCGAGGGCACACAATACAGGTGTGACCACTGGCAGCAGCTAACAGTCCCGGACCAGCAGCGGGAGGTCACCTAGTGATGGTGAACTGGTCGAACCAGGGACAGTCGACTCCTCACAAAAGGCACAAGTATCCGGAAGCACCTATGACGGAGCGAATAGAGCCGATCCCATCACCCAAAAGCACTAACCCGCCCATTGGTCCCAATTATGGCAACTGGTAGCGCAGTGAACGGATATGAGTTGAAATTTGTAATGGTACCGTGTCCTCGGGCTGGCACCTGCACCGAGCTCCCTTAGTGCAGTCGTGTGACAACGGCTTGAAATGGCGAGGTGGTACCCGGTCCAGGGGTCTCCGTCCCATAAAACCTGGCAGGTCTTCCAGTACGTTCCGCGTCCATTGCCTGGTGGGAATCAGGCAGGAGTAGGATCAGATGGTCGTTCCTGACTTGCGCCGGTCGGTGGAGTCATAGTTGCCCATAAGGCGCTATGACTGCTTACCCTAGCCAGGACCTCACTGCTTCGGCATAGAACACCCTGAGACCGCCACATAGGCGACTACACCACCATGGACAAGGATAGTGGCTGGAAGGGGGGCCCAATAAAATCAAGATGAACTTAGGAAAAACAAAAAAGGTAGGTGCGGAGGGAGTACCAAATTCCTTCGCACGAGGTGGCATCCAGCGATTTCCGGAGAAGAAGGCGGAGACGGATGTAGCGAAGCCTGGAGGTGAAAAAATGGCGAATCCGTCCGTGTCCACACCAGACATCTCTGTAGACGGTCCGTTGCTAGTCAAGGCCGTCGAAAGGTGTAGGACACGCGCCCTAGAGTGGCGGCGTTGTCCAAACAAGTCGACGCCATAATCGAGTTCTTGGTGAACAGGCGGAATATCGCGCGTTGGCGACCTGAAGCAGAGCCTCCTCCTGCCTCGGAGCACCATTGGTGAAGCCAGGAAAGAGTACGAAGAATTCGTAGCCGAGAAAGCGCCCAGGACCTGAAGGGCGACTGCATCCAAAGAGGTGCAAACAGACGCCCCCTCGTTCGCGGCGGTTTGCTCTACGGGGCAGGTCGCTAAGCGAACGAGGCAGTCCCCGCCAAACACTTCATGGAAGACCCCAGGTGCCCAGCCGGTAAGCCGGTTGCGAAACCACGGGCGTAAGGGTGACGCAACTGAACCTGAACCATTGCTTCGCGGCTCAGCAGCTACTACACCGAGCAGCCACTGAGTCGTTGTCGGACATCGCCATCATTCCGGACCCCTACCGCATCCAGTATGGCGGCCATATGTACGACGAGCAAGTTCCCGGTTCATGAGGTTGTCTCAACCTAAGAAAAAGAATAAGTAGTTGCCAAGGTGCAGGGTCAGATCTTGTTGGAGGCTTCGGCAAAGCTCAACCTAGATCTGGCCAACGTTGGGAACAGAAGTACATACAGCATAAATGGTGCTGAGTCGACCATTGATGTAACGTTCTCCAGCCCAGGACTGATCAAGAACTTGAGGGTAGCCTATGGCTACACTAATAGCGACCACCAGTCGGTCTGCTATAGTGTAGACAACAACAAGACGCGGCAAGCGACTGGTAGAGCCAACACCGTTCGGGGGTGGAAGACATCGCACTTCGATGCCGAGGAATTCGACGAGGCAATGAGAAGAGAGCGCGAGGGGGGCAGTTGGCTCCGCTCGACTGCTGACCAACTAGTTGCATTGCTATCGCGGGCGTGTGACGCCACCACGCCTAGGACTCGCCAACCTAGGAATGGAAGGCCACCGGTTTACTGTTGGACGGACGCGATAGTCGATAGTTATTTTTCCCAGTGTGCGAGGTTTGATGTCGGTGAACAAAACTGTCGAACACGTAACTAGTCAAGCAAAGCAAGTTTGTAGCACAGGAGCGCTTGTGAAGAAATCAGTGTTGATCGTCCGAAATAGCGCTTTGACAATGTGAAAAAAGCCTTGAAGAGAAGCTTTGATTTTGGATTGCCATTTGCTGATGACACGGGATGATTCTGTTTCTTCTGCTATTCTCCGTTTCGCACACACTGAAAGCAGGCAAATGAGATATAACGATCATACACACACGTTACCGGCATATTCACAGCCATTAGCAGAGGCCAAATGGCTGAAAGTGAACGCGACGTGACAGATCCAGACAAAATTATTAACGTATCCGGACATGATCAGCAATGCTGTGCAGTGCAGCGGTCCGCCAGTTGGTCCGTTTGCTGTGGAATACTGCTGTAGAATGAGTCGCCTGCTCAGCCTTTCTGTGCTAAAATCAGCTGCCGCTCTGTCGGCTGCGGGTCAAGTCAGTTTTCAATAAGAATCGACCGGCCTCTTACTGCAATAATCGGTTATGCAATGAAGACTGAATTTCTGCATGCTAGCTATTACACGTGACTATTGAGATTTAAACTTCCATTTGGCATGTCGTTGTGGACTAGAGCGAATAAAACAACAACAAATCGGTTATAAAGTCACATATTTCTCTGGTTATTGACGATTTTTACTTAATAATGCACTAATTTACACTAGTTACTTTTCACTCAAAAAAAAAATTATTTTGGAGTCTTCAGCAAAGTTAATTTGTTTATTATTCTTAATTTTATAAAAGTTAGAGTTTTTTGATTCATCCAGAGAGGCGAATTTCCTTTTTTCTCATTTTTGCATATAAAAATCCACTTTTTTGAGTAAAGCTGAAGCACATTTTATAAGCAACAACTTTGTCGAAGATTGTTTTTTATTGCCTTTCTCCTAGTTAACTATAATAAAACAGAAAAATTCACCAAAGAAAGTTTATTTTTATCTTTTATATTTATTCAGTTATTGAAGATTCATTTCAAAATAATGCACTAATTTACTTACAGATATCTACACAGGAGACAGCGAGAGACAAATGCCTATATGTGAATTGAATGATGTTCTATTTATACTTCAACATAGAAAAGGTTAAGTTTGCAGATATTTGGAGGTTTTGAAGATATCTGTTAATAAATTAGTACATTGTTCTAATAAAAATTCTCAATAATAAGATGAAAATTAACTTTCTCTGATGATATTGTTTTTTTTTCATTCTAGCAATTGTAGAACATTGAAAAATTGTAAAAATCACTACGAAATGTTATATTGAAAATCATTTACAGTGGCCATCTGTAGAAAACTCTACAAAAGTCCAATAAAATATGCAGGTAGAAGTATGGTGCGTTTGACGAAGTTGTTTATTATAAAATGTGCTACTGCTATGCCGAACAAACTGAATTTTTATTTGCAAAAATAAAAAAAGGGAAAATTCGTTTCTCACTGTTTAGTGGATTTATTAACAAATTGTAACCTCTATAAGATGGGAAATAAATTATGGATCGACTTTGCTGAAGGCACTTAGGCTCTAAAATAAATTTCGTTGGGTCAAGACAATTTCCATCACATTTTTTCAACTTTGGAAACAGTGTGCATTGATCGAAAACAACAACGTGTTGATGATTCGGAGCAGTGTTTAAAGCTGTGTAAAGTTCAGTTTTTAGCGTCAATATGTGACAATGGATGAAACATAGCTCCATTACAGCGCAAGTAACGAGCAGAATCCAAAGCGTGAAAAGACACACCAGTCGCCTGACAAGGTTAAAGCCTCTGTATTTTGGGATGCCCATGGAATAATTTTCATTATTCGAATAGCTTCCGCATTCACCGTACTCTCCAGATTTGGCCCTCAACGACTGTTTTCTGTTCGCAGACCTGAAGAGAATGCTCGTTGGCAAGATATTCAAGACCCATGATGAATTTGATAGTCTCTTCAATTATAAATTTTTAAAAAATGTGAAATAATTTTTCAAATTTAACTCCAACTCCAACTTTTCCCAGTCCAGTTGACCGCAAAAATATTCATCCCTAATCAAAAGTTGCCAGCAATATTAATTGCAAGCTTTGTTCCCACCGGTGCCGGTCCTGAACAATCAAACCAGTTACTATCTCGGCCTGTGACTGTATTAAAACTCTTTGAAAAGTTGCTGCTGACGCTGAAAATACTTTAGCCTCGCTGCGCAGCTCGTCCTCATAACTTTTTTTGCCCCAACCTAACCAACTCCACAACCGCTCTGCATAGTTCATAAAACATAGCTGATGCTGTAACTTCATACCCGAGCAACTCTTCCGGATGGTGTGCTCTATCCCCGTTCGACTGACTGCTGACAATTTCATCCCCGCTTTCCCTCCTGCGTTCACTACGAGCAGCGCGAAACGCGACTAAACATGGATCAACTTGTGTTGCGAACACAATAGAGTGCTCGTACGCGGTTGATGGTGAATTCTTTATGTTAGCATGTAAATCATAATAAATTTTTTTGAAAGAATCTCATATTTGTGAGGAACGTGAAAGGCGACCGTATGAATGCATGTGTGGGTGGGAGTAACTGGCATCCACGTCCGCCAAATATCAAAAAATATATAATATCAAAAAATATGTGAGCAGCCCGTTTGAAGCGGAATGCGTAGGAGAAGGGCGGACGGGGGTAGGAGAATCACCTCTCGCGGGTTTTCTGCAGAACAAGGAAAATGTTTCAACGGGAATGACGAAAAACATTAAGTGGCTTTTGCAAAGTGGTGCTCGCAAATAGAGTACGCGATTGCATGTAAGGCTGAGAGAGGTGGATAGGTAAACCGGGAGACGAAGAACGGTGCGAGCGCATCCTTTTGTTGTTGTTTGCGTTCCACATGCACACGCACGTTCGCTATCACCATATGTACACTCTCACACAATCAGAAAATGTTCCGCGCCGGTCTGCCTTCGCTCGTCATTGTTTTCGGGAAATTGAAGGAAAAGTTTCACAGGCGGAATTGTGATTTCGTTGTTTCGTTGGCAAGCATTCTGTGAAACGTAATTCTAACCATTTCTTTTCCCTACAGAGCGCGACAGAATCGCGATAAGGATGACAGATTGGTTTTACGACGTTGCTAGGCGTAAATGAAAGTTCGCAGTCAATCCCACTAGTAGCAACTAGTTTATGGCAGAATTACGAGGCGCATACTGGCTGCCAGATCAGCACCTGGATTATGTTTCACGCTGTTCGTAACTATAGCCCGAAAAGCTGATTGATTTTTGTAGCATTCGATGGAAATCTTTTCTGATAATGTTTTGTGAAACCATTTGACGTTAAGGCTAGATATTGGTACCCTAAAATTTCATTCCACTTCGATGATGAGAAACCGTGCGCAAAGATACGCTTAAAATATACTTTACATATCACGTACATAGTTGTACAAAATACAATCAGACCCATTCCACTGTCTTTCCGAACGACAGCGACAAACGTTTGGATTCCCGCAAATTTGCTCCCATTTATCATGGGCAGAGTTTATACGTACCCTGTGTAGACTTTAGCCTCGCAGCAGGGGTAGGAAAGCGAAGCCCAAAATTCACGCAAAGTCAGAGGGCAAAAATATTCAACGCATATGTTAGCTTGCTTTCTCTTCTGCCTCCCACTCCAACCCCGGCTGAGAAGCGCCAGGGCATCGGACGTGGCAACGATTCGAAGTCGCATCGCGCGCCGTCTTGAGGAAAGACAAATTTATGGTTTGTACTTAACATCAGCCGGAGCACACCCGCAGTATGCGATTTATTACCGTTTGTTTCTAATAATAACGCATATATTTTGACTCTTGCCTGCGACACCGACCGGATGGGAAGAGACATGATTATCCCATCCCGGGTTCGGTGAAACGACGAGGCACGACTCCGCCTACGACCATGGATACGATGAGTTCTTTATTTGCAGGCAATCAAATTAGAAAAATGTCAGAGTTAATGAATATGAAGTGTGCTGTGTGTAGGCCAATGTTGTTTGCTGGGAAATTCGAAAAGCTACCAAGCGAAGCCGAGTAAGCTCACTTTGCTATACGAAGCATCTGTTTATTTTCCTATAATAATAATAATTTATTTGATATGGCTTAAACGCAACCGCAAGGCGTCACCTCTGTAGCTTGAGTTGCGTTATTTTACTGAAAAGGTTAGAGTGAATTATAATAATTCGAGCATGTGAAGTATTCACTCAGAAGTAATTTGAAAATTACCACACAATAAAATATCAAGTTACTACCAGACAGCGTCTCAATGACTTTGCTTTTTTGGATTGCTGTCCTATTTCAACTCAAGAGTATTTTTTTAAATATTTCAATTTAGCAAAAAGCTTGGTGATACACTGGGGTCTTTTGTTACGCGGTTGATTGTGCCGCGTTTGAAAGATTAGATTAGATTTATTTATACTAAATTTATTTGATACCGCGTGTACATAATCTTCCAAATCGCGTAGAAATAATCCGCGTTGTTGTAAAAATAATCGCGTTAGAAAAATGCATAAAATAACCCGCGTAAAAAAAGGCCCCAGTGTAATTGGTTGACATCTTAGTTTGATTGCAAGTCGATTTCTTTGATATGGGACTACACCTTACTTTGGGAATGTTGTGGAAAAAGTAACAAAAATGTATCCTCATGCGAAAGGTGAAGGTTGCCCCATACTTGTGGTCTAATACAGGTCACCTCTTTTCAATAGTAGATCGAGTTGACAATCAATTTTGGTTTAGTTTCAACAAATCATCAGCTTGCTTTTATAGTTGAGAACAGGATGGTATGGCGTACAATTGTCAGGTTTCTTCCGTTCTCTTGATTTTTGCCCAAATTTCCTTTTCTACCTGCCAAATCCCTTGGAGAACTAAACTTTCTCTCACACAGAGTGAGTAATTATCCACATTTAGGCGTAGAGTATTTCAGTCGCAGAGTTCCTTTTCACTCTTTATCATCATGTGTTAGGGATAAACATTTGCTCTCTCAGTTTAAGAGGGAGTAGTTGTCGTTAGCTTCTCCTTTACTAAAAGAGAAGTTGGCCAAATATCAAAACATTTAGGTTCACATTGAAGCCAAATCCCAACCGTTTTCGAATTAAATATTATAGGAAGATTCACAACTCACCATGGGTGCGTATTCTGCAGAAAGTTCGATTTAATACTGTTTTTGCCGCACCCCAGAGCGATGAGAACGGTAACGCAATGCTCAGTTGGTCGCCGAGCAATTTATTTCATTTTTGTTGCGAGCGCGGAAGAGCAATTTACAAGAGTTTCACTGGATTTTTGCTCTGTCGAATTAGGAGCGTTTTTTTCGTCAGAGAAACTATTACTCTGCGCTCTCTCTACAGCAGATGGTGGGATGCACATTGAATGTAAGCTCGCAGTTGTTAAGAGGGAAGAAAACTCTTTCTCTTTAAGATGAAGATGAGGAAAACAAAGCCTGACAATTGTACACTTGCGTTTTGAATGCATGTAGGTGCAATGTAACTATTACTAAACAGATCTTGAACACAAATGTCTTAATCGATTGGTGAAGTTTTCCCTAAACTTTTTGTATAATAATTGTCGGAATATTTTTCGAATTGCGAACCAGTGACCAAATTAGATTAAAAATCAATTGAAAAGGCAGCGATTGTCTAATCACGTGCTGGTTTTCGGTTCCTTATGTTTATTTTGGAGCTATCTTCTAATTAGTACCGCCTTTATTTTGAATTCTAGCAGTTTGTCCCAGTTTCGCAATACGAATGTTCGGAAAATGAATCTCATTTCGTCTTGGCATCCAGGAGATCACCCGCAACAATATAACACGTATCGTGTCGTGTTACGTTTTGTAACGAAGACAATGTCGGAAGAAAGCAGATAGCAGACCAAGATTGCAACTGCTGTGTGTTGCATATTGCCGATGGGCGACTGGGGGAAAATTATGTTCGTGCTGACGTTAACAGGTAGCCAGGCTTGAATTTCAGAAGAGGAGGACAACGGTGGAATACGCCCCGGGTCTCCCTTGTCCTAGGCTGGACATGCAACCACCACTAGAAGGCATGATAGATTGGTAGACAAAATAAAGACCTTTTTTTGCTCGAAATCTTTCTGCGGAGCATCACGTCATTTCACAATTGACAATTATCTTACATTTTAAATATTCTGAAGAAAGTTTCACAAGGTTTCACGAAAATATTTGCCACGATCGATATCGAGATTGATATTGTATCGATATATTTTTAGCAGCCAACTAGACATCTATGGAGAATAAGTTTTAAAAAAGTGTATTTTCCCATATAACCTTGTATGGAACTTTGAAAAAACCGTGCGCGAAAATATAGTTCCACCGGTCGATTTGAAAAATTACACAGTTGTTGTAAGACCTATAAGAAACACGAAAAATGCATGGGAGCAAACATCCATTTTTTGTCCTGCCCCAATAACAAATATAAGCGAAGAGTTTACTAAAAAATAATTTACGTAGTCTACAACCACCGTGTCGTGTCTTAGATACCATCTTCTTACTATTTTCGATAGAACCCTTGTTTTAATTTGAACTCAGTCCTATTGAAACTTTTATGAATTGAGTTGAAAGAGGAGACTTTCCTGGCCAACACATCGAAGCGAAATGAGAAACGCAATGCGACTCGAGTCAGTGTGCAAACTTTTCGTACTCATTCCAGTGTTGATGATGGAAATATCGGAACCATTTCTTTCCGCAGACTGCAATGTGTAGCTATGTCAATTCGGTGTAGTATAGAGTATTCTCTTCACTCTCAGCATGTACGCGCGTGTGTGAAATTTCACGCAAAGAAAAGAAAATAGCAAACTCTGCATAACACACGCTCACACAACTACTCATGCCTCATGCCTCAGCTGCGCTCAACACTCATCGAGTGCTTTGAACATTGAATGTTGTCTGCGTTTTCGCTGGGTTAATGTGTAATTGTCATCGTGAGACTATATTTTTTGTCCAATTGTAAGAATGAACCCATTTTTTAGTGACTATAGTTTATCCAAACTCGAAAAAATGTGATGTCTTGGAAAAAAAATAGATGTTAAGAAAAATTGGTCAGATGAAACTGAACGAATAATGAAACATGAATCAACAACACGTTATTTAACATTTCCAGTTCGATTATTTTTCGCTCTCTTTACTTTACATACTGACTGCCAGTGCTGAGAATATTCACTGTCATGATATTCAAAAGCAGCGATTTTCAGCCGTCTTTATATTGATATTTATACTACCCATGCGACCGTTGATATTCATGATACCAAACAACCGATGAACACCGACAAGATAAACTTTAACACTCGTGTTGATATTTTGATCGTCAAAAATGAAAATCATATCAAAATAGTGAAAATCAAAATTAACCTTATTCGATTATTTATACTGTACTGGGCAGTGTACAGCGTCTGAACAGATTTGCACTACTTGGATTGATAATCTCCAAAGCTTCTTTGAATATCATTACGAGGCCTTTGATATTCATTCCACTGTTCTGTCATTGAATATGAGAAACGATATTCATGTATCGTGGCAATGAACATAGGTTACTGAGTTGCATCAGAGAGTAAATGTACTGACACTGAGATTAATTCAATTCATCTTCTCATTAATAAACATTGATATTCTATGGCACTGCTGTCTGCTTAATGAACTTGCGTGTTAACGGGAATAAGCCGTTGTTAAAAATATAAATTTAGCTCGAAAAATTAAGCCGTACGGATTGTATTTTTCTCTATAAATATTAAAGTACGAGACTTGCTCTTCCGAATGACAGCAGAAGATTGTTACAGTTCAAATACTTTGCCCTATTAACATTGCTAAGAGCGTGCAGAGCCGAAGCAGAGAGATTACGGCATACTAGAGATCGTGATGAATCACCATGAGATACGTGCTATAATTCAGGGGAAGGTGAATTATTAAAAGAATTCCCCCCCCCCCCCCCCTCACACCGGAGTAAACGATTCACCACAATGAATATAGAATTGAAGATATAAATAATAATTTAGAAATTAATAAGTTAGTAGATTTAGGAGAACAGATTACAATAGGATTAAGAGGATGATTGGCGGCTAACGGTCAAATTGAAAATTGTACCAACATAACACTTAGAATCAGGGTTCACACAAAACACTCACACCGTATAGATCTGCCGGAAAAAGGGGATAAAGAATACGGGAGGACAAAATGTAAAGAGAAATAAGGGAAGTTGGCTTGAGAGGAGGGCTGGAGCGACTAAAAGGAGAGAAGGCTCGATCACTCCATTCTAATCCAGCAAGTGGACGAGTATAGTAAAGTTAAAGCCTGTGAATATAACCTGTGCATTGGTAAAAAAATAAAAAAAAGTACAGCGCATCTTGCGCTTACCAGCGGCAGTCAGGTAAATCTTGCTTCCTATTAGAAAACTGCCAGATCGAGCCTTGCGGAAGAATTTTGAGCCCAGCCATTTCCCTCCCCTCACCTAGACCCATTCAGTATTGGCTCGAAAGAAGCGGATAGCACGCGGTGCCTGATATAGAACGGCAGACTCACGTTAACTGTCCGGAATTCCCACGGGGACCAGCAACCACCCACACGTGGGCAGCATCATCGAAGGACGAAGGAACCACATGGTAGTGCACGAGTAACATCTACCGTTACCTTCCCGAAAACAGCATATCCCGTGAACGACAGCCACCGTAGCCTACCCCGAAAGCAGCAGCCGTTCCACCCCCGAGAGTACCGCCAAGCAACACAGTAGCTGTGCGGCGAGAGCAAACGAGTGAACTTCACCCACCGTTCACCCGATAGATTCAGCCCATCCAGTCACCCGAGTCACCCGAAGTAGATCACCCGTCAGAAAAAGCATCCCGTGTCATCATCCGAGGCAGATTCAGCAGCCGGCCGGCCCCCTACACACCCACACATTGTAAGATAGTAAGTAATAAAAACTTAGAGTGGTTTTTATAGAGCCGTCTGCATCCCTGATCGGTGTCACAAAGCCGCCCTCGAGAAGGAGAGTTTCTCCCTCGAGATCGAGCTAGCCTTGGCAAAAGAGGTCGTGAGAGCCCACCCCGCTAGTCCCCAGAGAAACGACCAGGGACTTGGGGAAATTAGACGTGACCCTTCCGGTAACGTACCACAGTAACAAGATATATTTTTCACTTACCCTATTCAAAGATATCAACATTTAAAAAGGGTGTTTTTAAAAAATTGAAAACTTTTTACTCGCAAAATTTAGATTATTATCAAATTTTCATGTACCTCTGATTTTTTTTCGCAAAAATGTTGCCAACTAGATAAGAATCAAGGATCGGGAAGTTAAGAAATATTTCATCGGCGATTTTTTGAAAAACTTGGATTTTAATTTTTTTAGCGCAAATCTTCAAAAAAATTCCCACTAACTTCACTAATGTCAGTCATATTAATATAGAGAGCAACCAGTGCATTTGAGAGTAGTGCAGTGTCATTTAATTTCAAAAATTTAACAATTAGTTCAGTCAGTTTACCACAGACAAACAGACGTACCACTCCATACAAAATTCTAAAAAAAATGTGGTTCCGATTAATTTGTGTGACACGTACTGGACATATTCCGCAAATGATAAACTTTCAGCCTTTCTGCTGTTTCTGGCAGCACGGCACGCGACTGTCTACTGAGTTCAAAGGTAAAAGGGCTGATGTGCACCACCGCTGAGGCGGGAATATTCCGCGAAATTGAAACTCTCTTGAATTGACCGTTATTTTGATCCATGAATATAAATTTCAAGGTACCTCTGTTTGTCTGTGATTTAATCATAGGAAATCACAGCAACCAATGCATTTGAGGATAGTGCAATCACTTCATTTCGAAAATTTTACGAATAAACCTTGAAGCTAGACCACGAGAAGTGTAGAAATTTGGTTTGCGCCTCGTGCTCCAAAAAAAAAAAAAAAACAAATCTACGAAGGGAATAGGCGAGCAGTAGAAGAAAATGCTCTTTTCTCACTCACTGTATAACGAAAATGATAAAAAGTATCCTAGAGTTTTGTGCGGAACGTCTTTTAAATAAATAAATAAATTCAGTTTTTCAAAAAAATCCCCGATGAAATATTTTTAAACTTTCCGGTCCTTGATTCTTATCCAGTTGGCAAAAAAATTAGAGGTACATGAAAATTCGATAATAATCGAAACTTTGACACCGTGACCCGTAGAAGATATTTTGAAAGTTTAAACACCAAAACTCGCGTCTTTTAAAGTTATGGAAGTCATCTGAACGTAACTTTACCTAGAAATTTCAATTTAATAAAATTGAGCAAAAACTTCCTAATGTCCCTGATATCCTTATAGACCCTGATATCCCTTATGTCCCTAATGTCTCTAATGTTCCTAACATCACTAAAGTTCCTACTGTCTCGAAAGTCCCTAATATCATCAATCTCCATAATGTCTTTGATCTCCCTAATGTCCCTAATGTCCCTAACGTGCCTAATGTTCCTAATGTTCCTAATTTCCCTAATACCCCTAATGTCCTTTATGTCCCTAATGTCCCTAATGTATTTAATGTCCCTAATGCCCCTAATGTCCCTAATGTCTCTAATGTCCCTGATGTCCCTAATGTCCCTAATATCCCTGATGCCCCTAATGCACCTAATGACTCTAATGTGCCTAATGTTCCCAATGTCCCTAATTTTCCTAATGCCCCTAATGTCCCTAATGTCCCTAATGTCCCTAATGTCCCTGATGTCCCTAATGTTCAAATGTCCCTAATGTGCCTAATGTTCCTAATGTCCCTGATTTCCCTAATACCCCTAATGTCCTTAATGTCCTTAATGTCGTTGATGTCCCTGATGTATTTTATGTCCCTAATGTCCCTAATATCCCTAGTGTCCCAAGGGTCGCTAATGCCCCTGAGGTCCCTAGTGTCCTTAATATCTCTAATGTCTCTAGTGTTCCTAATGTTCCTAGTGTCCCTAATGTCGCTAATGTCCCTGATGTCTCTAATGTCCTTAATGTCCTTAATGTCGCTAATGTCCCTGATGTCCCTAATGTCCTTTATGTCCCTAGCGTCCCTAATGTACCTAATGTTCCCAACGTTTGTTATACCTATGGTCCCTAAAATCCCTTCAAAATGTCAAAGTGTCAAGAAATCTTAACATTCGAACGTTAAAATATAAAAATTTCAATTATATATTAAAAAGTCGAAAATTCGCAAAGTTGAGAAGCTCAAATGGTAATAAGCAGAATAGTAGAAATACTAAACAGACTACTATGGTGACAGCGGTGGGATCTATACCCACGCCAGACAGTAAGTAAAATAAATCATTAGGTCAAGAAGTTAGAATTAGGAAATCAAAACATAGAAAGCTAGAAAGTTGAATAAAATATTAGAGTCAAAAATCAGAAAAATACTTGTTGAAAAATGTCAAACAAGAAAATATTCAGAAAGTCAACAAACCAGAAACTAAATAAGGTAAACCGTGAAAATGATGATAAATTAGAAAGACAAAAAATCGAACAGTAAACAGTAAAAAAAATCACAAACTCTCTAAAATTTAAAACCACAAAAAAAATGATAATGTTACAAGATGAAAAAATCAAGAGTTGATAAGTCAAAATATTAAAGTGTTAACAAATAAAAATTCAAATCGTCGATCGATAGTGCCGACCACGTCCTTACTTTCGTTATGATAAGGAAGGGTGTTGTAAGGAAGGAGGTGTGATAGCCGTTGACCGAGTTTACCTCTGCATCTCCACTACTGCGGCGGATTGGAAAGGTCGTATCGTCGTGGTAAGTGACGGAATCGAACAATGTTGCGCGCGAAGTTAGCTGATTACGAAGGCGAACGGCCAGGACGCGGACGATAAATTTCTATTTCAATTCCATCTATAGCCAGCCAGCGTGTTCAAAGGTTCAAAACATCCCATCTTTTTCGGGCAATTCAGTCCATTCGAGTATGGACTTTAGCAAATGGAACGACGCCACAAAACCACCCTATAGCAAATCTTCATATACTGTAAGTGATGCACCCAGATATACATTTACCAAAACAAAAAATAGGCCAATTGATTTCGAAACGGATAAACGACAATGCAGGCAGGGTGTATAAAGTATTCCTACTGAAGTCAGTCTATTGCGCACACGAGAAAACTCGATGCAACGCATGAAAAATAAACATTAAACATTAACCCTCTAGTGCCCAAGTTAATTTGTAGACGGGCTTCGATAAAATCACTATGAATCATTATAAACACTTTTGAAGTATTTACTGAAGATTTTAGAGGTTTGACTGAAGCCCGCCAAAAGGCGGCATTGGGCACTAGAGGGTTAAACAGATAAACAAGTCCGAGCGCCTAACACACTGCTAGCGATTGCGCGAGAGAACTTCAAAATCGGCCTATTTGAAGCTGCAAAAAGAACAAAACTCTCTCTAGTTTGACCACCGCCGTTCAAATTGAACGAAAAAAGGATGTGTGTGTTAACATACGATTGCAAATAGAAAGAAAAACGAAGACAAAAGAAATCACATACTCGCGACAATCTGACAGGTGTAAGCGCACGCTGAGAAACACGTTCCGCCTACGAAAAAAATGGGAATTTGAAAGTTGGCGTCACCTTCACCGGTACTTCGAAACCACCCAATTTCGTATCACCTTTTCTCCACCTCTTGCATATGAGAAAAAATGTAATTACGCCACGGGAAGACTAAGTAAAATGCGATATTTTTGTGTGGCCTTATTTTCTTATAATATGTAGAGGTAAGTAAATTTCGAATTGTGAAAAGACTCCACGCTCCGCTGGAAGGTGACGAGCAAAAAAGAGGTCTTCACTCTGTAATGTCTGGCTTAGGACTAGTGGAGGAGAGTCGGGGGACCGGGGCAGTTACCCCGTTACTCCTCCTCTGCCGGTACCCGGATAACTGTCCCATAATGAAAAACAACATGTTGAGAAAACGGCGATTTTATATTATCCGTAAATTTTCTGATTTGCAGCTATTACATCCAAAACCAATGACCAGAACAGTTTCATGGCACCACAAGTTTAACTTTGAGAACAAAAAACCATGAGTGGAATTGGCTTTACGTTATATAACCTGAAAAAAAAAAACAATATGGGACAAAATATGCGGGTACATTTCAAAAGTACTCGCATATTTGTCTCATCCCATATAAATTCAACCAGCAACCAGCAGTATCACCGGCAACGTAGATTGTACTACAAAAAAAAACAACATTAGTCTAGTTAATTAAATGATACTTCTATATGTCTAAAGTTATCCGATATACACTAATCTAGAACAAGATTATATGTTCTCAGTGTGTATCACTATGCAGTGGGACTGTAATGCGGGTACTTTCAATATGGGACAAACACAACTTGGTATTTTTCCCTTGTTTTTCCATACAAAAGTATCAGCTTTAGATTTTTTTCGGAAAATATTATAACAATTAAGTCGATCCTCGATGATAACTCAAAAGTGACAAAAATCAGTATGGAACAGTCATGCGGGTACCGGCAGTGACCTCCCCTTTTTAAATCATGGTTGTAAATTTATCATTGTGTTGCATAACACTCATTAAAAAGTGTTTTATGTACTTCAAAAAGACATAGAAATCGCCATTATATGTATCATTTAAAAACAATAAAGCGTTCCATAGTACAGAAACAGAAATTTCCACAGTTTTACTATTCAATATTGCCTAGCCTTATTCAATAAACACTTAAGATTTTTTTCGATCCACCATCCACCAAAATTCAGCAGTAGAGCCAAAGTAAGCTGAATTGTAACATGGAATACAAATTTATTCGTCACCGTTTCGCAATTTCACATGCTACAGTTGACTCCGATTGTCGGCCTGGAACGGTAGAACAAAACCTTGCAGAAACGATGTCAAGCCCACATCACTCAACGCAAGACAGACAGCTGTACTCCGAAAACTTTCCGGAAAGCTTTTTTTTCTGTTGTCGTTCGTATTACCTTTAATGTGTGTGCCGTAGTGTGGCATCTTGGCCACAATATGTAGCGGAAACTTTTACATCCAATTAAATGTTTTCCCAGTTTTGTCATCCTAATCTGTCGACTGGAATTTGTGGGAAGCAGAAGCGGAATCGCCTGACTTAGCCGGCTCGTGACCGTTGTCGTTGTACGCCAGCACCACTCAAACTAATCGAAATGGCATTATTTATCAACTATTCATTCCAAAAATAAAAGATAGGAAACAAGGAAGAAGGAAAACGTGGAACAATCTGGGTAATTTATCGGTTTAAAAATGGAACGATTGTTCGGTAAAGCTTGGATGAGACAGGAATGTGAAAGAAAATAGAAAAAAGAACTTGTATCTCCCTCTAATACGGTTGACATGGCAAGGTACAAAGAGAAGGTTGAGCTTCACCTCTTTCTACTTTTAACAAGCGCGCAGACACTGTCCGACCGTCCTCGCAACAGCCGTCAGGAGTGGCATTCAGGCCCGATTCCGCTCCAGCATTCCATGCCCTTATCTTGCCATACCTTCGCTGTTGTTGATTCACTCGACTGCGGCAACTTGCCATCCTTTGATTTGCTCCCTTGTGAGCAAAAAGTGTGCACCAAAATCCCATCTGCAGTTCATAGTGCAGCAAGCAGTACGGTACACCACCACCGTTTGTCCGGGTCCTCTAGGATAAAACTCCTCCGGCAACAATTCAGCAACATGATCACCTTAGTGGCTTCTCCGCCAGTTGCGTTCTGAGCTTTCAGAGCTGCTATCAGGATGTCAGACGGCACATGAGCCCTTTGATGATGTTCACCCCTTCCGGCAGGAGACAGGAAACAGAATGTCATTTCTAGCGGTTCCTACGCGGGCGTCTTTCTTTACTTTCTTCTCCGGCAAAAGCACTACACAACAACATAACTCTTTATGTGAAACAGTTCCGTCAACCCGCACACAGACACATCCGTTTACGAACCAGCGACTTACTTTGAGTCGCTTTATTTTTTTTCACTTGTTTACTCGTGCCGAGGAACAAATGCAGATGTGCAACGAAGGCCAAGGCAATTTTCGTTTCGTTTAGAAGCGAACTATTTCAGCGTAGCTCACGGAATGATTTATACATTTAATGTGAAAAGACAAATGCGATTAGTTAGTCTTCATACAGCCACTCTACTCGTAAAATCTTGTTCTGTGTTGTAATTTGGTTTGCATTGCAGTTTATCACAGCATGGCACAGTACTAGCTTCAACGATTTACGTCGAAAGTTAATCCGGCAACACAAATTTTATTGTACTACCGATTTTTTGTTTAATTTTAATGGTAACATTCGCAAAAATATTTTTTTTTTCAAATGCTTCAAGTAGTATGAATCTATTTATCACCTGTCAACCTTATTAAGTTTTCTCGAAGTTTATTATGAAAAAGGAAACGAGAAGGACGTTTGAAACTTCGAATACTGTCAACCCCGTAACCTGTTGACGATGCTAATCGTTGGGTGTATGAAGACGAAACCCAGCTCAGTTCCAAGTTAACATGGATTACGTCTGAGTCAAGAGGCTGAACAGTGGGAGGCGTGTCTGCAGGCGGTCCCAGTCAAAGGTCGTGTCGAAAAATTGTAACTCGTTCCCCAGATATTAACTTTTGACAGTGTCAATCACACGAAGTTAATCTTTCCTGTCCTCTGTCTAGCTGGGAACCAGACTCTAGGGAGAGGATTTTAACTCCGTCGACTGAGAGGAAAACTTTGTCATTTGTGTACAGAGGAGGCGTTCGGTTATTTATTGATGTGCGGTTGTGACAGCAGTCCTGTGAACGAACGTATAACACTCAGTTGCTTACTGGGAAGCAGCTGGGCGTTTAGATTGGTTATGCAAATTTTGCCAAAGAGGCACAATGGGACCGGTCAACACACATTCCGAAAGGTAGAAAAATTGAATTGGTCATCGTCAATTTGCGTTACGGTGGAACGCCCGACTAAACACCAAAGTGGAGCCTGAAATGGGGCTTGTTCACCTTTTTTGCATGCCGCTGGCGATTGACTGACGAGGTCAGTTTGGAGGGGGGTGCGTTCCTGTTTCTTTTTCCGGATGTAGAAAAAAAATCGAGCAAAACAATCAGTTGTGTGTTTTATTCAATTTGCCAGTACCCTTTTTAAACTTGGTTGATTGGCTACGGGAGAGTTACCTACAAGTGGCACTTATGGTTGGCCTTTTGATAGCGTATAGTGTGGAAAACGGAAAATTCCCATTAACTGGAACGGGATAGGATACTAAACCTCTTATTGAGTGAATGACGGATGCTAAGTGGCTGTAAATGGTCAAAAGATATTCGAATCATCCGTATAGGGTGTTGTGAGGAAAATTCGACCTGTACTAATTTTTTGTTTGTTTTCCACCAAAAGCTGGCGAATCGTAAAAAAATCATTGGGACCTTTTGAAGTCAGCAAATCTTGAAATATATTTCTTATAGCCACCAGCCCAGTTCTTCCCGCAGTGTGACTTCCCATTGATTGTATCCAAACATTACATCAACCGGAAGGTAAAATGCAAATTCACCCCGCTTTTCACCGGAAAACGACAACAAATGGCCCATCGACAGCAAAACGATGACCGGCGACAACTGTTGTTGTTGTTGTTGGATGGCGGACCGAGTGAAATGTTCGATTGGTGAAAAGGCACCGGAAGAAAGGGCAATAAAAATTCGCTCCATCTGGTGCACCGTTTGCTAACAAACGCTAGCCTTGCTGGAGGTGAAAGAGGGGAGGGGCAGATGAACAAGCAATAAAATTCAGTCATCACATTCCGGCGGAACGAAACTAAAGGGCAGTTTTTGATAAAAAAAGATAACGCATAAAATTAAACGATTCATTTACATTTGAAAGCGTACCTTTTTCAGGCAAAATGGCCCGTAACCGCTTTTTCTTTTCTGGTTTCGGTGCTTCGATTGATGGTGGTAAAGCTATTCATATAAAGGGAAATAACTTTTCTCGAGAGGCCCCTCAAGTGTTATGTTGAGAAAAATTGTTCTCATGTATAAGCAAGATTTATTCATGGCTTACGGGGCAAATATATCGAATTCTTTTACCACCAAGCACGAAAATCACGTTATTAACCTTGACAATACTGGTAGTAAATATAGGTACTCACAGAAAACGTTCAGCTTGGTGGAGGCTTCCTTCGTCCCCCGTTTGACGAGTTCATTGGTGGCCCGACAGATGAGAGCCTTCCCGTGGTCGTCGCGTGTTGGCGTGAAACTTAAGGACGACAGGGTGATGTTTCCATCGTCGGACGTCTGAAAGTAGAAAAATGCCAATAGTTGTTAGTTGGATGCAATTAATGGGTAAAATGTTTGTTATTTTAATATTGAGCGTTTAATTTGGCAATTATTCATGTGAGATTGTGAAGAGAATGCTCTTCTCTAAAACTATGGAAGTTAAATCCTTGATGCAACAGTTTTATGACTCAGAAAAAATAATCCTGGATCAGTTAACATCTGAAGAAAGGCTTTTTTCAATCTAAAACTTTCTCGAAGATACTATTGCTCGGAAATGTAACGTTCGTGAGAAAACGACTTTAGACCACCTTCGTAGGGGTACTGGGGGTAAGCCCGACCCCCTAAGGAAAATGATTCTTTAGTAGCACGTGGGGGTAACACCGGTACCTAAGTTTGTTCATGAATTAACTCGAATTAACTGAACCAATTTGAATTCGGAAACCGCCGAATGAGAGATCTTACATTTCTGTATGTTACTGTTGAATTTGGTTGTTGTCGGTTAGCTGGTTCTGGGCAGATCAACGGGCAACTAGTTTTATTATCGATGACGAAAATGAATCTCTTTTGATACCAATCATAGGTGACAACGAAACGCTTCATTCCCTGTTTGACAAAAGTGCGGTGATAGGACTTAATCAAGTAAATCCTGTTAGAAATCATAACAATTGTTATCTAGATTTGCTATTTACAAACATGACTGATGATTTCTGCGTTACTGAGGCACCAGCTCCCCTTTGGAAAAATGAAGCGTTTCACACTGCCATTGAATATTCCATATTTATACATAATAACACCACACTGCTAGACAGCGAAATGTCGGAATCATACTTTGACTTCAAACAAGCCAACTATGAGCTTATCAAAAGCAAACTGAACTGTATTGATTGGCAAACCAAGATTTATAATTTGAATATAGAACAAGCAGTGGATAAGTTTTACGAAATTATATACGACACATTAGAAAAGACAGTCCCAAAGCGAAAACGAAAACATACAAGCACATCAAAAAACCCAGTGTGGTTCAACAGAAAAATAATCAATATCAAAAACAGAAAACAAAAAGCCCATAAAGTTTACAAAAGTGATATTAACCTTTCATCCTATCTCTCAGTATGTGACGAATTGAACATGGAAATCAAAAGTGCCTATGATGGTTACAACACTAAGCTAGAAAACAATATAAAGTCAGATCCTAAGCCATTTTTTAATTTTGCCAGAGATAAACAAAAGTCGAGCAACTTTCCATCCAAAATGCGTCTAGAAAATAAGAATGGTCAAACTAATAGTGAAATCAGTAATTTATTTGTTGAGTTTTTCCAGGATGTTTACACCACTCATGACGACTAGGATCGTGATTATCAGTTTATCTCATACCTACCAGAGCCATTGAGAGATGTCACAGTTGATTATATAGCTCTTGACGAAGTTTTAGCTTCCTTAAATATGCTGGATGTATCAAAAGGTGCGGGACCAGATGGGCTACCGCCAGTATTTTTAAAATCAGTTTCGAAGGAACTTGCACAGCCTCTGTTGTGGTTGTTCAATTCTTCCTTAAGCGCAGCACAATACCACCAATTTGGAAAGAGCCATTTTTAATCCCAATTTTCAAAAGCGGCAAGAAATCAAATGTTAAAAACTATCGTGGAGTTGCTATAATATCGTGCATTCCTAAACTATTTGAATCAATCATCAATCAACTCATTTTTGCACAAGTTAAAAATTTGATTTCTAGCAAACAACACGGTTTCATCAAAGGCCGTTCAACGGCCACAAACTTGTTGAATCCTGTAACTTTCACTATAAACGCAATGGATAAAGGAAATCAAGTTGAAACATTATATACTGACTTCAGTAAGGCATTCGATAGAGTTGACATCCCTCTACTGCTTTTCAGATTATCTAAAATAGGGTTTGATCCGAGACTTTTGAAATGGATTCAGTCACACTTGACCGACAGAATACAAAAAGTAAGGTTTAAAAGCAGCTTATCATCAGTGGTGAATGTGACATCCGGTGTGCCACAAGGTTCTCATCTAGGTCCGCTACTATTTATCTTATTTGTAAACGATGTAGAACATGTCTTGAAGGTGCTGAACGTTTTGATATACGCAGATGACATGAAACTTTTTCTTGAAATACGTGAAGATTCTGATCTCGAACTATTTCAACGTGAAGTTGATAGTTTTCACACATGGTGCATGAAAAGCCTGTTGAAACTTAACGTGAAAAAATGTAATTCCATTTCGTTTACCAGGAAACATTGCATAAGACAAAGAACAATTACTATAGACATGAAAACAGTTGAAAGGAGCAGTCTTGTAAGAGATATAGGAATCACGCTCGACTCCAAATTAATCTTGTTGACCATTATAATAACATCACATATAAGGCAAGTAATATGCTCGGATTTATTAAAAGATTCCGTTTGCACTTCAAAGATCCATACACCATCAAAACATTGTATGTTGCACACGTCAGGCCCCTGCTGGAATATTGTAGCATAGTCTGGTAGCCATATCATGATATACATATGAACCGTATAGAATCAGTACAAAGGCAATTTTTGTTGTATGCTCTACGAAAGCTAGGTTGGACCACTTTACCTATACCCTCCTATGAGTCGCGTTGTATGTTAATAAATCTTGATGGACTTAAAAAGCGACGAGAGTTCGCAATGGTAGCTTCTATAAACGATGTAATTACACAAAGAATAAACAGCCCAGAAATCTTGGCGAATTTGAACTTATATGCTCCTACTCGTTCTCTAAGAAATAGAAACTTGTTTTATATCAGTAATCAACGAACAAACTATGGAAAAAACGAACCTCTTAATAGAATGATGTCATGTTATAACCAATATTGTGAATCAATCGATGTAACAATGAATAAAACTACACTTAAGAAAATATTTTTTTTGAGGTTAGTAAGATAAGAGTGAAATGTAATTAATAAGGTCTACTTATGATTGACGACAAATAAATAAATAAATAGATTGCCGGGACAAGTTCCGGTGAACACTATGTATAAACAATGAAAGAATTTGATACTCGGCAAGCCTATCATGTGGCACTTTAAATCATATTATCAACTAGTTTCATTGAAGCCAGGATCACATTGACCACAACGGAGCATATTTCAAATACCACCGGGAAAGCCGTCAGTTTTGTGACTTGATTCAGTACATTTGACACCTCTAATAACCCTTGGAATCATTAATAAATCACAGAAGAGCTTGAGTGCATGGTTCTAAGTCGATTAATTAATTAATTTATCAGCGAGACACCGGTAATAGATGAGAAATATGTGTCAGTAAAATCCAACTAGCCTCAGACCATGTCTGGCTTGGGGACGGGACACGAGGCATATGGACGCTAGGCATATGGATGTTAGGCATAGTATGCTAGGCATACAGACGCGAGGCATAATGGATGTGAGGCATAATGGATACGAGGCATATTGCCACAAGGCATAACGGACGCGAGGCCGAATG
Organism: Wyeomyia smithii; assembly: GCF_029784165.1. NCBI lineage: Eukaryota > Metazoa > Arthropoda > Insecta > Diptera > Culicidae > Wyeomyia > Wyeomyia smithii. Next base: position 227,742,458 of record NC_073696.1, read on the forward strand.
GACACAAGGCCGAATGGACGCGAGGCCGAATGGACGCGAGGCCGAATGGACGCGAGGCCGAATGGACGCGAGGCCGAATGGACGCGAGGCCGAATGGACCAAAGGCCGAATGAACGCGAGGCCGAATGCGATGTTGTACGATCGCATGAGATCCAATTATGTAGTTCAGGTGTAAATATATTCCTAAAGAGTTTAAGTTGGGTATAATACTTTTCTTGAAATCATGCGGCGAAGACGCATAATCAAGGGCAAGGAAACAAGGCGGCACTAAGCCGCCGTGGTTTCCGCAGTCCGAGCCGGCCGCCGACCCGCCGTCGGAAGCGGCGGCCTCTCGCACCCAAACGACTGATCTACTGGTTTGCTAGGTCTACTCAAACAGAGTTTTCTTCCCTTAGTTAAGTCCGAACGAGCGGTAGCGAGTAAGGACAGCATTCGCTCGAACAGCGAGTCGGCCGAAGGCCGCGAGTGTATTGCTTTCCAAATGTCACTTTAAAACGAAATACATGTTATTGAAGGTCTGTGATGATGATGACGATAATAAAATATTTCGCATGTCTTCCCCTTAGCCTTGTGTCCATTCGGCCTTGTATCCATTCGGCCATGTATCCATTCGGCCTCGCATCCATTCGGCCTCGCGTCCATTCGGCCTCGCGTCCATTCGGCCTCGCGTCCATTCGGCCTCGCGTCCATTCGGCCTCGCGTCCATTCGGCCTCGCGTCCATTCGGCCTCGCGTCCATTCGGCCTCGCATCCATTCGGCCTCGCGTCCATATGCCTCGTGTCCGTATGCCTGCCGTCCATTATGCCTAGGGTACTATGCCTCGCGTCCGTATGCCTCGTGTCTGTATGCTTAACGGGGTGTCATCGTCTGGCTTACCCCACTCACTGGGTGACGGTGTTACCCCGACAGCACACATTTTTTTTAAAAAGAGTATTTCTACAAATTTATAGCTTCAATTTACCTCAGATCGAATTCCTGTGATTGCTTACAATACAGGCAATAAATTGTAGAGCAACGAAAAATTATTTCAGACTTTTCAAATGAATAAAAGCTTAAGTTCAACTCACGAAAAATTACATCCGTTTGCGCATCAGCTGCAGTAGGGTATATTATGTCTATTATTTTGACGTTTGACGTTTCACGGTGGCTTCGATGTGTCTTAAATGTCTAAAATATCAAATACAAACACTTCACATATTCCAAAACACAGTTAATTAGCGTTTTCTAGAAAAATCCTAGGGGTGACGGTCTTAGTAGTGTGAGAGAATATAGTAAAATATCAAGTGTTTTCCTGGTATCATTAGCGATACCGCTAACCGTGCAACATACATAATGTCTAAATCACCCGAGTTTAGGGAAAAAATTAGATCTAGAGCTCGATAGCAATATTCTGAAGAACAATTTTCTTCTACAAAATTGGTCTAAATGGATAACGCGCTTATTTAAAAATAATAAAAATTTACGATTAAACCAAGTATCTGACTTTTTTTTACCTTTGCCAATAGAAAAAAAAGTCCGTAATCTCGGATGCAGGTTATGAATATAAACAAAAATACAATATGAGTATCAAATAACATCTTCAATTCTATTTAATTCAGAGAGTGTCCGAAACATTTGTACTGTTCGTCATAATACACTTAAGTCGCTTTTTACGCGGGGGATACGTGCCGCGTAAAAAAACGCGTAACAAAACCGCGTAAATTCCGGAATCCGCGTAAAAAAACCTGCATAATTCTGCAATCCGATTGAAGAGAATCTGAATTCGGCGCAAAAAAATACCGCGTAAATTCCGGAATCCGTGTAAAAAAACGCGTAAAAAGCGACCTTAGTGTATATGACAAATATGATAACAGTTCATTTTTTGTAATATTTCAATATCCTAATAATGTATTTTGACGAAAAAAAAAAACTCCTGTATGCTCTGAGTTTAGTTGTTCAATAAAACGTTGATTTCCTTCAGGGAAATAAACGGAGAAGACGGGAAACATTTCTTTGATAACTTTGTTCTTTAACGACTGAAGAATTTGTGAGAAACTGGAATAGATTTGAAGATTCCGAATTGTGATTAAAATATTTTTTAGAAGCTAGAAAAGTCAAAATGAATTTCAAATTGAGAAAAAACCGTAAAGCAAAAAGAGAAGTAAAAACATTTCCAAGCAGACCTAACATATATGAGGAGTAGCGTAGCCGCAAGGTTACAGAGTACGCTTTGTCAAGCGCATGGTCGTGGGTTTTAATCTTAGTAGAATCAGGCCTTTCAATGTCAAAAAGGACTGAAGCATGGGTTCATTCTCAGGCTCCTCACACACGGGCATATCACACAATAGACCAACGATTCTGGCCGCAGTGAGGACGTCCATACAAAAAAAACCTAACATATTCGTAGAGACCATTTGAAAGACGAGGTGAGGTAAAATATATAATTATATCAAAGATTATAACAAAGCAAAACCTTGGTGCTACATTCCGATTTGGAATTTGACCTTCTGTTTGTTATACACAGACTTCGCAGCCAACTGTTTAGTGTACAGGACAATTGCGGGGCTAGCGCTACGATCCTACTGACACTAACAGTCTCTCCCGAGCCGAGACTCGAACCTACGCCGACTGTTAGCCCAGCATCGTAACTCTAGATCATCTGGGAGATGCAATGATTATAACACGGGTCAAAAAAAGCGAAAAAAAGGGTGCCATAATGCTCGAATACGTTACCCTAAAAATGTTATTTTTAGAGTCAATTTTAGAGCCCCTAGTACATGCAGAGGTGCGTCATAATACCGCACAGTAAGGGCTCGCCGGGTTCGTCGCTTCTACGTGAGGTTACGGGAAAACTCAATTAGGTCTCTAGAAAAGTTAGCTTTGTTAGGAGCACGAAAGTTTAGTTTGATCTCTAGGGCAAAAATCTATGTTTACCAGCGTAATCATTTGGAATTGAAGGCAAAAGTAGCTATATCTAGTAATACCCCGAAAGACTATTTGAAAGACGACAAACTGCAAACAAATAATTTCAACGCAGCCCACTACGACTGAACCCAATTTTAAAACTGAAAATATTCCAAATTATGCTTCAAATTTGCTATCTCCTAAACATATAAAAATGCAGCTCTGTCTGTCTGTCTGATTCATATAGCCTTGGAAACTACTGAACCGATCGGCGTGAAATTTTGTATATGGGGGTTTTAAGGGGCCAAGAAAGGTGACTAAGATAGTTCAAGATCCCTCCCTCTTCTGGAAGGGAGGGGTCCCATACAAATGAAACACAAATTCTGCACATCTCGAGAACCAACCAAGTAAATGGAGCCAAATTTGGCAGGTGGATGTTTTTAGGGGCAACAAACATATTCCTAACGGTTTGACATCCCTCCCTCTTTTATAAAGGAGGGGTCCCATACAAATGAAACACAAATTTCGCACAGCTCGAGAACCAATCAACCAAATACAACCAAATTGAGCATGTGAATGTTTTTAAAGGTAACAAATATGTCCATAATGGTTCGACATCCCTCTCTCTTCTGTGAGGGAGGGGTTCCAAACAAATGAAACAAAAATTTCTGCATATCTCGAAAACTAACCAAATAAATCGAATCAAATTTGGCAGATGAATATTTTTAGGGGTTTTATTGTGGTCCCCGTGGTTCTGTGGTTAGCGCAGTCGGTCGGCTAGCTCTCTCACACGGTTGTGGTATCGGGTTCGATTCTCGATCAAGTCGAGGATCTTTTTGAGGTGGGAATTTTCTCGACTCAGCACTGGGGTACGGTGTATCGTTGTACTTATCCTACAATGATGGTTTGCCACTCCCCCGGAAAGGGAGGTAACAGAGGCTGTTTTTCGGGGAACCTGGTTGAAATAGATATTTCAACCAGGTTTCCCGAAAAACAATCTAAAATGATCGGCTCGATGCACAGAAGCCAAAACTCGACTCCAGACGCCATTGTTATATTTAAGATGAAAACTTGCGGTTTCTATCCGGAAAATGTCTCCAAATACCATTTTGCAATCCAAGATGGCGACTTTCGGTGTCTGGGAAACAGCCGAAAATGACCAAATACCACCCAATATGAGTGTTTCTTTAACCAGAATGACGCTCAGAGGTCTTCCAATGTCACTTTTAAATCCAAGATTGCGACTTCCGGTTTCTGAAAAACAGCGGAAAGTGACCAAATACCTCCCAATGTATTTTCGGTATTTTAGGAATCGTAATGATGCACTGAAGCCACAAGTCGATCTCAGACAACATTTTGAATTGTAAGATGGCAATTTCCGGTTTCTAGAGAACAGCCGAAAATGGCTGATTCCCACCCAACATGATTATAACGGAACCAAAATGATACACAGGAGCTAAAATCGACAACAGACACCATTTTGAATGTTAAGATGACGACTTCCGGTTTCTGGTAAACAGCCGAAAGAGACCAACTAACACTCAATATGGATGTTTCCGGCACCAGAATGACGCTCAGGGGCCAGAAATTGTCTTCTAATGCCCTTTTGACATCCAAGATGGAGACTTCCGGTTTCTGAAAAACAGTGGAAAATGATCAAATACCAACCAATATGGGTATTTTCAGAATCGTAAAGATGCGCTGAATTGTAAGATGGCAACTTCCGGTTTCTGTAAAACAGCCAAAAATGGCCGATTTCCATCCAATATTCCGGAACCGGAATGATGCACACAAGCTGAAAATCGGTGTCTGGAAACAGCCGACACCGAACCAGAATGACGCCCAGAGGTCAGAAATTTATTTCACGGGTCTCCTACGAAAGGCAGGAAATCAAAAGGCAGAATCACGAAAAGCAGAATTACGAAAGGCAGAATATTTTATAAGGCAGAATAACAAATGGCAGAATCAAAAAATACTCCATTTTCTTTTTGACAATACACACTCGCGGTCTTTGGCTGACTCTATTGTCCAAGTGTATGCTGTCCTTACTCGCTACCGCTCGTTCGGACTTAACTAAGGGAAAGAAAACCTGTTTGAGAAATCCTAAAAAACCAGTAGATCAGTCGTTTGTATGCGAGAGGTCGCCGCTTCTGATGGCGGGTCGGCGGCCGGCTCGGACCACGGAAACCACGGCGGCTTTGTGCCGCCTTGGTTCCTTGCCTTCGATTATGCGTCTTCGCCGCATGAATTGTTTTATATTAATTATAACCAACTAGACTAGTGTAAGTTATACCTAACATCGAAAAATTATTCTCCGCGATGCCATGAGAGTCTTGAGGACCTGAGCCAAACCAGTTTGCGCGTTTCAGATCTAATAATTAGGCCTGATCCCATTGTTTTGATGGGTCATTGCTTGCGACCAGTTATAATGTCTGGTCACCAAATAATATTTGTTATATTGTTATATTGTAATTATTAAATAATAAATGTGGAGTAGCAGCTTTGATACCGTGACCAGGATTCGCACCAATTTACCATCACGCACTTGGCTATCGTGAGTCAGGTTTTGCTACCAGTGATTCTGCCTTTCGTGCTCTTCGAAATTCTGCCTTTTGAAATATTCTGCCTTGTGTGTACGGTCATAGTGTTCTGCCTTTCATGATTCTGCCTTTCGTGCTTCTGCCTTTTGTGATTCTGCCTTCTGTGGCGAACCCGGTTTCACATGTCATTTTGAAGTCCAAGATAACTACTTTCGGTTTCTGGAAAACACCCTAAGGTGACCAAATACCACCAATGAGTATCCCTGAAACCAGAATGATATGATGCAAGGAATTAAAAATTGACCTCAAACACCATTTTGAATTGTAACTTCTTGGAAGCAGCCCGACCCTAGACAACATTTTGAATTCAAAGACTGAATACCACTCAATACGGGTATGTACAGAATCCGAAAGTCGAGGATGTAGTCATTCCGATAAAACCAATCTTTTTAAATGATCTGGCCTTCCACTTTGATCATATTCTATAACCGATTCGTCGTGCATTTGCAGACTATAAGCAAATCGCAAGGATACAATGAATTTGGAATGTTTAAAATTATTTAATTAAACACAAAAACAGGCGGGACGAAGTTTGCCGGGTCAGCCACTAATATAATAAAACCTCAACAAAGGGCATGAAAAGAATTAAATACTCATAATTTTTATCTGGAGTTGATTTTCGTCCCCTGAGCATCATTCAGGTTTCGTCCATTAAATAATGATTTCGATGACAATTTAATTTAACCAAGAAAACCTAGACACTACAAAAACTTGAAACAATTTTTATTTCTGCTTCTGCAACTTCCTACAAGAAATATTGAATGCCTTGTATATAAAACACTTGGACAATTCAATTGGTGATAATGTTGCCGTGGTATGTAATGAGGAACAGCAGAAAATCTAGAAACTCAATTTTCATAAAATCAAGCCTGCTGTAACATATACAAAATAAAGGCATAATATTGTTCTAAGAGCTCAGTGAAAATATCAACCTCTTAAAAAAAAAAAAAAAAAATAATTGGAAATAATAAATAGCTCATTATTATTACGGATTAGGTAGGTACTTAGTGTTTCCTGGCATATGAAAAAAGGCTTGACAAAGTAATTTTATAAAAAAAATTTTCATCACCAATATTTAGTGGTTAATTTGTGAGTTCGAAATCCAATTTGTGGTAATTTGTGGTTAAGTGCTTTCCGAAAAAATTTACAGAAAACTGAGTCAAGCCATCTTGATACATGATTTTTCTTCTAATAAATCGGACAACGATGATATATACAGCAATCGAAAGCTCTTAATTTGTGGTTCACGAAAATGTAATTTTTAAAGTCAGCCATATACTTGAGTGTGACATCACATTTCAACTGAAAAAAAATAAATAAAAAAGTCACATACCTAAACACAGAGATCGACTCAGAATTATTTATAATATTTTCATTATTCATTTATAGTTCTACGATCCCTTTTTTGCTTAAGATTTGCTTTAGATAAAATAAATGACAATTTTTTCTCGCTAAAAAAGCATAATGTTCCTTAATTCTGTTTTACCGTGCATGTTCATTTATGAATGACGGCGCAATTTCATTAATTTTTAGTGTCTCTCAGTCCAATCGATACAAAACTGTGACAAAATGTAAATAAAAATGCTTGGTTATTGTAACATGTGAAGAAGATTTGGATTGCGAATTGATTGAAGAAGAGGAATTAAATATTGATGGTTTTTCAAAAATCAGCAATGATGCTGCAATTAATGTCTCGGCTTTCTATGTCGTCGATATGCGACTCCATCAGCAGCATTTTTGGACTAAGAACTAAACGCCTTTTCTAGTTATCTTCTATAATCTTCTTTTTCTTTTAGTTTCAGTTTTTATTTCAGTAAAATCGTTCTTATTGAGAAAAAATACATTCCTAACAAATTTCTCGATTTTCAATCAATAATCACTAAAGAAGGGGGAGGGGGATATAAAAACGTGACGTAATTAAGGGGGGGGGGGTCAAGGAAGTTGTGAGAACTTGTGACAAGGGGGAGGGGGGGGGGAGTTAATTTTTTCCAAATTTTGCGTGACATCATTAATGGATCGTCCCTTACAGGTAGCCCAACAGGCGCAGAATGGATGTGTAAATTTGTTGTCAAAAGGATATCGGTAACGAAAATGTACTCTCAAAGGAATGCAATCCAAATTCGACTGAATATTTTTCAGAACCTATAAATGGTTCGATTCCCAAAAAAATGCTTGAAAATTTGTCAATGTTTACAGCGCTCCCAGCATATGATAATACCGTTCAACGTTAATCGAGTGATGGTATTTTGTGAAGCATTTATTTAAGCTGCAGAAAAAAATATTGCGGCACCAAAAAGAGACAAAAAACTTTTTTCTTATTTTAGTCAGATTTTGGTTCTAGGTACTCCTCTGTGCGACGATGCCACTAGTAGCTTAACAGACCCGCGGACAGCAGACATCTTCTTTATTACTTTGCTCATAAGTTAGCACATATGCATGGAAAAATAACAGAAGAGCACAATTAAGTTTGATCCCGGCAGCTTATTTGAGCATTTGTTTCCGAAAGGCGACATCCATGATTTACGTAAAGCAAAAACTCGATCTTCAGACCCCCACCCCCCATATGTAACAAAACGTAACGCCAACACCTCCCCCCATAAAAATTACGTAACGCTGCAGAAGGATTACCTTGTTTAAAATGCTTGTTTTTGGAGAATCTCTCCAGAGATTTTTGGTTACGTAACGTTTAACTCACCTACCCCTCCCCCGTGTAACAAATCGTAACGCTCAAGGATACCCCCTCTCCCATATGAGCGTTATGTAATTTATGTATGCCGCTAAACATTTCTCAGAATCTAGGTGATGAAAAAGTGATAATTATTGTATGCAATACTTACTGGTTCTGGAAAATAATCCGTCGAATTTGGATTGCTTTCCTTTAAAAGTACATTTTCGTTACCGGTCAGAGATGCCAGATGTTTTCGAAAAATGTCTGTAACTGCTCGAAAAACCGGGAAAATTTGCTCGAAATCTGAGAAAAATCTATCCGTGATTTGAAAAAATTTCGCTTGCGCAGGCAAAAGTCTACAAAAATCTGCTCACATTTTAAGAAAATCTGCGCAAATATAAGAAAACTCGAACAAAAATCTGCAGAAACAAAAGGAAAACTGCAAATATCTGCGAATCAATAAAAATCTGCACTCGGACTATAAAAATCTGCGTTTTGCAGACAAATCTGCACATTTGGTACCCCTGTTACCGGTTTCCTTTTGACAACAAATTTTCACATACACATTTGGTTTCCTTTTTGACAACCAATTTACACATCCATTCTGCGCCTGTTGGGCTACCTGTAATCCAAGTATGATGACAGTTCTACAAGGTATGCTACATTTTTGTCTATCCACGCACGCACTCGTTATGAAAAATTTCGCGTTTTGTATGGAATTCAGAACTTTTTTGGAAATTTCGCGTTTTATGTTGTTTTATATCTGATTTTTGTGGTTGGAGAGTGAATCTCCAGTTGAAACACAGTAGAAATTGATATTAATTTAGATTTAGTGTGAAAAATTGCGACAATATGTCGAAATAAAATATATAAAAATGCTATATTTCTAATAACTGGAGCATAATCTTAGTCATTGTCATAGCTCATGACTTTTGTTACTGTATGAAACATAAGCGACTCTATTTAGAAGCGCTATTAGAGTACAAGAAAAAAACGAAAAGTGCAAAAAGGTTACCGGCAAATTGATGGAAAACAGCATGTTTTACCTAAACCGCAGCATGTTTATGTATTCCCCACAAATAAAACATGTTTCAACATCATTTCTATAACTTTTCAGGAAAGTAAGTTTTATAAGTTTAGTTTAAAATGCAGAATCATTTCAAATTTCATACAAAATTGGAAAAAGTTCATAACGATCACTAATACTAATGCATCGACGTGAATAGCATACCTTTTAGAACTGTCATCTATACTTGGACCTGTAATAGCCTAAGAGAAGAGTGGCCAAGATGATACCTCGGTTTGCTCCAGGTTTTTTGCTCCAAACATGATTGGTTGATTTTGACAGCACGCGTGTGTGACAATATTCAAAAGGGGTTCAGCTTGCCGTGTTGCTAAACAGTTGGTGTTCGACCCAATCATTGAGTAAGTAAAAGTGAAATATTGTGGACAAAATTTTGTTTTCGTTGCGACGAAAAAAGCAAAAAAGAATTTGAATGAAGTGCCAAGAGTTTGGTCGTAATTTTTTTTTGATTTCCCGAGAATGCAGAACCTGGCTAAAAATATGCGAAAAATCTGAAAAAGATATTCCAAATTTTAAAATCTTACGCAATAGTCGAAAATGCAGTGAAGGTATTTCTTTTTATTATTATGTTGTTTATTTAGTTGTTCGTGGTAACGTGAAATCAAGCTTTTCTTGAAAACAAGCAATTTTTCCCTTGCTTTTGCAAGAGGAAATAAGTGTTTCGCCAAATATTTGTCATTCTGCTCTCTATAAAAAGTCCGGAGAAGTCAGAATAAAAAAAAAAAGTTTGGCAGTGGTAGTATGATGATATAAATATGGACGAAGTTTTGTTGTTTTGTTTTATATGTTGTTTGTAATCCAATTTTCATTGTTGTGTTTTTTGTTAAATAAAAATATCAAATAAATAAATTTTTCTGGTTGCACTGGATTTTGCGTAAGGCAGACGAAAATACCGTTCAACCGAGGATATATTTCATAGCAAAGAAAAAGAGAAAGAAGCTCTTAGGTAATAGCATGGACTAAAGCATAGACTAAAGAGACATAGATATCCAAGTTGGGCTTCGCTGCATATAATCTCAAGGCAACACTATGAACTTGCCATCTGTAGGCCGTTGGGTGAACTAAAGCATATCCACTCGGAAAAATATCTTCGCACTCCTTATCATTTCAGTGGTGAGCTTGACCAGACACTCACACCCAGAAAAATATCATGTTACTTTCAATCAGATTTGTACGGCGGTTTTCAATCGACTTTACAATATATTCTTGATGATTTGCAATTTCAATTTATTACAATGCAATGAACTGCAATGAAACCTCGCGTAATTTTACAAATTAGCATGAGCCACACAATGTAAACATCTCATAGATACTCTCATCGAATTGTCGAAGGTGACGAAAAGAAAAAAACAGCTTCATATTCACTTAAATTATTTTAACGTTGTTTATGTTGGTGTTAACGTTGGTGAATTTTGACGAAATAAGTTATGCTAGGCTCTACTACTCCTTGTAAGTGAATTAAGAGGATATTAAGAGACGTATATAAAAACGATTTTCACACAGTAATGTAAAACCTTAGTTAAAAATAGCGTTTAGCGGTATTCACCAAAATAAATATTGCATCGTTTTTAAATAGAACTTAAAAGGATGAGTGAAAATTTACAAATTTGATTTTCTCCGTTCTTTTTTTTTTTTTTTTTTCACATAACATTTATTTGACACGGCACAAATACAATTCAATGTTTAACGGCGCCAATTATATCTGATGACTTAAAAACTAAAGCAAATTTTTTATCCTCGCTGCCGACTACGAGCTGAAATTAAGTCTAACTTAAAACTAGCATGGGATTTCCAATCAGTGTTTTGTTGTTCAATGGTCGTCTGATAATCGTCGAATGGCATGTATGGATTCGTTCTGCTGAGCCACGATGTCGTGAGTTGGGACAGAGGCTCGTAGTCCTTGGGTCCTGGTTCTATTGTGCGGGGTCTGGTTGCTGGTTTTGTGCTTAAGGTTCAAACGTGTTCTTGTCGTTTTGTTGGGTGTAGACGGAGGGGAACGGGACTAGACTGGGGCGTGGATGGATTTCAGGAAAACGTATATAAGGGACATGTAGGATAGGTCACGGCTCGCCAAGACATCACGAACAGGAACAGCCGGCTGTCTACCCTCGGCCTGCAGGGAAGCTATTAAGTTAGACCTGGCGTCACGGTGTACAGGGCATGACCAAACCACATGCTCTATGTCGTGATAACCTTCACCACAGGCACAGATACCACTTTCCCCGAGCCCAACACGACGGAGGAGCGCGTCAAATCTATAGTGATTGGACATAAGCCGGGACATCACGCAAATGAAATCCCGACCTACATCCAACCCCTTGAACCACGGGTTCGTCGATACTTTGGGGATTATGGAATGTAACCACCTTCCCAATTCCCCTCTGGTCCAAGCATTTTGCCAACTGATGATCGTATTCTGACGTACAAGTGCGAAAAATTCATTAAAGGCAATTGGTCTTTTATAAATATCACCGTTTGTTGCGCCCACCTTAGCCAAAGAGTCCGCTTTCTCATTACCCGGTATCGAGCAGTGAGAAGGGACCCACGCTAAGGTAATCTGAGTAGATTTTTCGGATAAAGCACTCAGATGTTCCCGTATTTTCCCCAGGAAATACGGAGAGTGCTTAACATCTTTCATCGATCGGAGAGCCTCAATGGAACTGAGACTGTCCGTAAAGATGAAATAATGGTCCGTGGGCATTTTTTCGATAATCCCTAGGGTGTACTGAATTGCAGCTAATTCTGCGACGTAAACAGAAGCAGGATTATCGAGCTTATGGGAGACGGTTAAATTGTTATTGAAGATACCGAAGCCAGTGGACCCATCAAGAAGTGATCCGTCAGTGTAGTACATATTGTCGCAGTTGATGTTTCGATATTTATTGGAAAAAATTTTAGGGATCTGCTGCACGCGTAAATGATCCGGGATTCCACGAGTTTCTTCTATCATGGATGTATCGAAAAACACAGTAGAATCAGAAGTATTTGATAAGTCGACACGATTTGGAATATTCGAAGAAGGGTTAATATTTTGGGACATGTGATTGAAATACAATGTCATAAAACGGGTTTGAGAATTAAGTTCGATTAACCTTTCAAAATTTTCAATCACGGGACGGTTCAAGACCTCACATTTGATTAGAATACGAGAAGACAGGCTCCAGAAGCGGTTTTTCAATGGTAGTACTCCAGCTAAAACCTCCAAACTCATCGTATGGGTCGACTGCATGCAACCTAAGGCGATACGCAAACAACGATATTGTATTCGCTCCAGTTTGATCAAATGTGTGTTTGCTGCGGAGCGGAAGCAGAAACACCCGTATTCAATAACAGACAATATCGTTGTTTGGTAAAGCCTTATAAGGTCTCCTGGATGGGCTCCCCACCATTGTCCGGTTATTGTACGAAGAAAATTCACTCTTTGTTGACATTTTTTCATCAGATACCTCACGTGACAACCCCAGGTGCCTTTAGAGTCGAACCAGACACCAAGATATTTGTGTACCAAAACCTGAGAAATCGTTTTACCCATTAATTGTGTTTGAAGCTGAGCAGGTTCATGCTTCCTAGAAAAAACTACTATCTCAGTCTTCTCCGGAGAGAATTCGATACCTAGCTGTAAAGCCCAAGCAGACAAATTGTCCAAGGTATCTTGCAATGGTCCTTGCAAATCGGCAGCTTTGGCTCCTGTAACAGAGATTACACTGTCGTCTGCAAGTTGTCTTATCGTGCATGAATTTGCCAGACATTCGTCGATGTCATTTACATAAAAGTTGTAAAGAAGGGGGCTTAAACATGAGCCCTGGGGAAGACCCATGTAGCTAATGCGAAAAGTTGCCAAATCGCCATGCGTAAAATGCATGTGCTTTTCGGACAACAAATTGTGCAAAAAATTGTTCAAAATTGGAGAAAATCCTTGTCGGTGAAGTTTACCCGAAAGAATGTCAATAGAAACGGAATCAAAAGCCCCCTTAATGTCCAAGAACGCAGACGCCATTTGTTCTTTACGAGCATACGCCAGCTGAATATCTGTTGAAAGCAACGCAAGACAATCATTCGTCCCTTTGGCACGGCGGAAGCCAAATTGAGTTTCTGATAGTAGACCATTTGATTCGACCCAGTGGTCTAAACGACGGAGTATCATTTTTTCCATCAATTTCCGGATACAGGATAGCATTGCAATCGGCCTATAAGAGTTGTGATTAGAAGCTGGTTTCCCTGGTTTTTGGATGGCGATCACCTTCACTTGCCTCCAATCCTGCGGTACAATGTTTTGCTCCAGGAACTTATTGAACAAGTTCAACAAGCGCCTCTTGGCATTGCCGGGTAGATTCTTCAACAAGTTGAATTTGATTCTATCTAATCCAGGCGCGTTATTGTTTTCTCCGTTCTTTGCAAATATTAATAAACCGATTTAAACATTCAACCAAGGAATATCGAAATTGATAATGAATGAGATCACAAACAATAATCTGCAACGGAAGCTACAAACCGAATAGAAGAACATTCTACAGCATTATTTGACGGCTGAGGCAGAATTATTAACCCAACCAGTTCCGCAAAGGGATTAAAGCTGTATAGTGGTTCGCAATCGACTATTAAAATTGGTACAAACAACAAACGAGTTATGCTAATGATGACTAGAGCAAGATATCTGACTTCATACATTTTGCTCGCAACACCTTTATAACGGTGCCATCTGATAACCTTAAAACTGTGATTGTTAGCAAAATCGATTTATCATGCTCAATCCGCTAGATGAAAACGAAAACAAGATGGCAATACTGTATGAGGATATTGAAAATTAATGACAGGACCATATAATGATATTGAAAAACATGCTTCACCATTCACCACCTTGTCGTCGTCACCAAATTAACAGTATACAAATTAGTTCAAATTTCGTTCACGCGCAGCAAAAATCGTGTCCGCTGCATACTGCAAGAGTGACGTATTGTGTACTAGTCATCTTTGGTTATGCTTAAAAACATGTTGTTGAAACGGCTATGAACGATTAGTCATACTATCATCGAAATAAATAATTCATATCATGGTCATCTCAGACATTGACATTTATTTTCCTCCTGTTGTAATAAATTATTATTATTATCTAGACCATATAGATTAGTTTGTTAAAAACACCGCACAAATCTGACCCAGCCTAAAAAGATAGCAATTACCTTAATATTTTTCTGTGTGTGCTCATTAAATGTAGTTCACCCAACCGCCATCATACTCGGAGGGGCGCCATATTTTTGTTGCCCGTATTGTTGGTTGAGTTGGATATCTATGTTTCAATAATCTAAGGTAATAGCAAGTGTGTTGGCTAAGTTCCCCGAATCTTGATATTTACCATATTCCCCACAAGCACGCTCAGTATAGCAGTGACAAACACCGCAAACAGCCAACGCCACTAGCGGCCAGTAGCATCATCAATCAATAAACAAAAAGTAAAACTACGTGAACAATGAAACACAACTTTCTGTACACACATTGTAGTAATTATGAATGTAGTAATTATGACTTAAAAAATTACATTTTCGTGAACCACAAATTAAGAGCTTTCGATTTCGATATATCATCGTTGTCCGAGAAAAATCATCAAGATGGCTTGACTCAGTTTTTTTAAAATTTCTCGGAAACCACTTAACCACAAATTACCACAAATTGGATTTCGAACTCACAAATTAACCACTAAATATTGGTGATAAAAGAATTAAAAAAATTACTTTGTCAAGTCATCTTGATTTATGCAAAAATGAAGTATTTTCCTGCTATCATCAGTGATTCTGCTTACCGAATAACGTACATGCTGTTCGAATCAGCCGTCGCAAAGTGTAGTCAATGGTCAATTCGAGAACAACTTTCGAATTGCTGTTTATCACATGACAGAAACAGGGGTAGGGTGTCAATGAAATTCGTTTAGCGGTAGGGTTCAAAAATTTCATCTTCTCGAAAAAAGTCCCCATGCAAACCTTCTGTTGCATTTTTAGAAATAGTGTATAGTTACAAAAGAAGAATGAAAACTACAGAAAAAAAAATACAATATTTTTCTCTCCAGGTTTTTAGTAGGTTAGGTTTCACTAGAATTTGTTTAATGAAATCACTCTAGCAACAGACCTGGATCCAGGCGGCCGTTTTTTCAGTAGGGAGATCAGAGGGGGGATTCAGAGTTTATATTGTGTGCTCTGCCACAAACGGTGACATATCAACACTATTACATATATTTTAAATTATATTTTATCAAAAGATTGTAGTTGCTCCCGCAGTTATGTGAATATAATTGTAGAAAAATTGTAAACCTTCTTGTCAGACAAAAAAAATGAATTTAAAATTAAAACCTTAATCTTATCTTACACCTATCTTACTGACTATAAAGTAAGCTAAACGTTGTAATTGAGGATTGCAACGATTTCAACGGGACTTATTGGTAATTTGGTTCAACATATTTTCTAATACTTCCACATTAGTAAGCCTGTGTAGTTCATTCGTACAAAACCAGCGAGGACCCTTCAATATCATTTTCAAAAGTTTATTTTGAACCATTCTTCTTTCTGGTTGTACAACAACATGTCTAAATAAGGACTGCATATAACATTGCTGGTCTTAATATTTGTTTGTAAATTAACAGTTTATTCTTAAGACAAAGTACAATGGAAATTTCTACAAGTAGTGTCCCAGCTCGTGATTCATACGCATGCGCAACTCTCTGCTTTCGGTTTGTACTCCACCCAAAATTGCTGCCCAAAATTTTCAATTCAAATACGGCCGGTGCGCATATGTCCTCCATAAGCAGCGTCACGTTTTCGAAATTATAGAGAATTACTGGTATAACTCCACAAAGAACTACTGGTCTAATTATGGTTTTGTGCTTCCTTAGTTTCGTGTGGCGCCGTATACTCCTGGATCAAAGCGTCCTGCGAAGGCCAAAGAAGGCCCGAGTTTTCAGCTGGAATACGTCGGTGGATCTCCTTACTTGTGTTATTGTCGGTGGTTACCAGAGATCCCAAATATACAAACTCATCTATCACTTCGATTTCATCGCCGTCCATTGTCACCATTCGTGCGAGGCGATTTTTGTTTTTTTTTATTTTCACGCATTGATTGCTAGCACAAGCCTCCTAGCCTCCACTTCTGGTCTGGCGTAGATTTCTTCCGCCGTCGCAAAGTGTTTCGTAATAACGTCGAAGCCTATGAGTTGACTACCTTTGCTGAAAACCGTGCCTTTCGTTTTGATGGCCGCTCGTCGAATTATATCCTCTGCGAGCTTTGAAGAGATTCGGGAGTGTCCCCGATAAGCACACATAACACATTACTCGATACACGGTAGCTTTAATAAGTTGTGTCAGAGTATCTGGAAAACCGTAGTCGTGCATTATTTGCCATAGCTGGTCTCGATCGACTGTGTTATACGCTGCCTTGAAGTCCAAAAAGACGTAATGTTTAGGCATATCGTACTCCCGGCTTTTTTGAAGGATCTGCCGGTGAGTGAGGATTTAATCCGTGGTAGCGCGTCTTATTTGTGTGAAGTCCGCTTAATTCTGCCCTAAGAATCGTTTTTCTAGAGGCGAAAGAGGCGGAGTGGAATTTGGAAGAGGACTTTATAGGTGGCGTTGATCAACGTTATGCCACGGTACTTTCTGCATTGTGGCCGTTTGCTTTAATTATACATGGGGCATACAACTCCTTCCATCCATTCCTCCGGTAGTCTCTCTTCCTTCAAAGTCTCGGAAATTACATAGTAGAGTTTCGTTGCTAGTGCCTCTTGGCCGTGTTTATAGGGCTCTGCCAGTAGTCTGTCTTTACCTGCGGCTTGATTGTTACTTAGTGACCCAATTTCACGTTTGATCTTCAATATATCGCGAACTTGGACACTGTTATCGTTTGTAGGCACTTGAAGTTTAACCTCCCTCACGCCTTCTTCCATGCTATTGATCTTAAGCAGACTTGTTCAAAAGCTCAAGGGCTCCTGGATGATGAGCAGTGTAGTACGGAATTCCACCGCTACGTGGCGCCAATGAGCACACAGTTCTTCTTATTGAGATCTTCCCTTAACTAGTGATTCCGACTTCCTAGAAAGTTGTGGTTTTCAGCAAACTTTAAGCTTCTGCTTGATGAATAGCTTAGTTCAGGATTCTGCCGTTGTGAGGCGCTATTTTAACCTAAACTTTTCTCACGATCCCGACCTACAAGAAAGATGCGAACTTCGGCAAAGCTTAAGGGTTTTTGGATGGTGGACGAGTTAGTGTAAAATTCTACCTATACGTGGCACTTGTGTGCACGCTATTTCTCACGTTTTGACCTTGACTTACGCAGCAATTCTTTTAAAAATTTGTCGTCTTCGGCAATGCCAGCAGAACATTTCATTCAAGAATTTGTATCGCACATCTACCGCAACTGTTTTCATACCGTGGAGTTCAAGTTTTCCCTATTCCTATCTAATAAATTATGCAAAGAATGCTTTAATTTCTTTTAAGAAATTGTGTTGAAAGAGTTGCTGAATAATTTAATTTTCTAAGTTTTTGATTTATCGAGATAAATTCATTTTGATTTTTATAAAACTAAACGTATACTATAGCTAGTTAGTGGACTCTTAAATTCTATTGTCTACTCCATTGTGTCGTTTTTCCGGCGTTTCAATTGAATCATTCAAAACATAATTTTTGATTATATTTCTTTTGGTTTCGTAAGAACTTTTCTGTTCTTGTGGTGAGTTTCTCAGCACGCTAAGGTTGAATTCTTTTCATTTATGGCTTTCTGGATTAGGTGTTTATGGGTTGATTTAATTATTAAATAAACCACAGAAATAAACATTTTTTAATTTTTCCTTGTAAAAAAATGTTCACGTGGTCAAGAACAGGGAGGGGGGAAGGTGGTTTGGTCAATGTTTACACTTGTCCAGGAGAGGGGACGGTGGAGTCTAAAATGACGAGTTTTGAATCCACGTGGAAAGTGGACGGCTCCATATCAAACTGTCACTCATGCCATTGAAGTTCAATAATGAGCTAAATACGGAACACTTCTGATTCGGTTAATTGTACCAGATTTGTCTTTCAAATTAAAGATAATTTAAATCTATTTAGAACCCACATTTTACTTTTGATTTCGTCATAATTTATTATCAAAATACTCACTGACACCGATCACATGTAGCTACTCCAAACTCTCAACTTCAACTCTTTTGGACAATGTCGAAAAAGTTTTCATTAGAAACATGTAAAACTTTTTAGTTTTGTACTTAGTTTGACACTCAAACGGAAAGCTCAGACAGCTTGAAAACCCCTTGTTAGTCTGTTGTCTTCCTTCGGCGTTGGCGGAAGCGCATTGTACGCCCACTTTAACCAGCTGAGACAGTTCGAGAGTCTGATTTATTGGCTACAAATGTGTCCCTTGATCGCACCCAACCCGGCAGTAAGACACCCGCAATATAAGCCTTCACAGCAGGACGTCACTGGCGCTAAAGAGGCGACAGTCCGAAGAAGTTTCCACCGGGAGTAATTATAATTCTTCGAACGGATAAAGAAGTTACGACGTTCCAAATTGGATTGCCGACGCAGGACAGCAACGGAACCCGGGGCTTGGTATATTTGAATTCAAAGTTTGTCGCAGAATCACTCCCAGGATGGCGTTTGGCCTGGCCAATGACCGAAAGAAGCCATCTTGAACCGACAGGGGTGACCTTTTTCTGCTAAATTTGAAATGGGATAATTTTAGTCTAAAAGAACAATTAATTGCACCTTTCAGCGGATTCGGGCCGACCTTTCTTTGGAAGGGATGACAGTGGATGGATCGTTCTCGTCCACTTTACGACAATTAATCCACTGCAGGGATGATTAAAAAATGGCACTTTCAGGGTAGGGTACTAAATTAGCTTCTATTACCGAACGAAAGCACATCTTGATGTGCTGCACTGTACTCCGACGAAGGTTTTCAAGCGAACAGGTGTTAGTTACGAATTCAAGGTAATTAAGCGCTACGTGATAATGTGACATACGTAATCGTTTTGTGTAGATAATACAGTGTTTTAAAATAAAAATTTCAAGGAAATGGCTGTGTCAGTAAACAGCATAAGCGATTTAAAAATTTCCCTTCATTTGCATATATCCATGTGTGACCTACATACTCTGGATCCCCACGGTGCCAAGGATTACACAAGAAAAAAAATCACCCTCTCTGGGAAGCGTTGACCACAAATACCCTCTAGCTATTCGTGGCTGCCGCTTCCCACCGCTAATGATTCCGAGCGAATTTACGGCACGAAAATACCCTGTTCCATTAGCATAAACATCTATTAAATATTTCCCATTATGAGCCAGCGTAAAGTAAAAGTTTTTTCTCGCACTCGCATGTTCTGTGTGCTGGGCAGAGCACAATTGGCTTACATACACAAATACATACGCAGTTCGTTCGTATGAACAAAGCCAAACTGGTACGTTTTATGTCCCGTGGGGAACGGACACAAAGCTCGCGCATTTCGCAGAATCGCAACACCGACCGTTGGCGGCTACTTTCAACGTTGATAACCGGACGCGTGTTAGGATAGGAGAGATTGCATGAGAAGCGAGAAGGGATTCATATATCCAGAGAAAAAGTATAATGACGAGAAGGAATTGCGCTTCTAGTCGATTTGGTTCGGTGTGGAGGACCACTAAAGTGTAGTAGTAAATATGGATTGCTGTTGGTTTTCCCTGGAAATAATTATGTAGGGAATTAATGCTAGGTGGGGTTTTTTCCAATCGCCACTTTGGTTAGTTTCTATGTTCTATTACAGCCGCTTTGAGTATTACAATCTTATTTGCATGTACTAACAAACAACTTTTCGCTATAAGCTTCACGAACTTTTTCTAAAGAGTTAAACTCGTCATTAAAAAATTACGCATATGATTTATTTAGGTGTCAACTTTTTAAGTCGATTTTAAAGTTTACTTGATTTCAATGATTATAAAAAAATCCCTGGAAGTTGGATCCGTTATTCAATGAGTTATTTAACTTGTTAATTAAGGAGAACATTTTTCTTGTCGAAATTAAAACCTCAGCTTTATTTCTTATCTCTCAACGACTTTTAAAAAGATATCTTAGTACAAGTTGTATTCTACAGAAAATTTCATTCCCACCACGGTTGCTTATATTTCCAAGAACGTTTTTTATAACTCAATATAACTGAACATTCTTTCCCAACGGACTATCCTTCTAACAGCGATTTATTCGCTCGGAGGAAAATCATTTCTATCCCATTATTCCTGGGCGGTAATCTGCGGAGATAACATGTGCCTCCGAGCGGCAATGATCGTTAGGCTGTTGTTACGGGCTTTGAAGTTGGAAATTTGTTTGTCGCGCACATCAGCAAACCCTGCCTGCCCGGTAGGCGCGTCTCGGAGCCCAGGCCGAGCAGCATTTTCAATTCTATTATTCGCAATTTCCATGTAATAACAAATCTCTCCTACCGGTAACGACATTTTACAATCAACAAGATCAATAAAAGCCTACCGGCGAAAAGATGTGTCATCACTACCGAGCCAAGCCAAACCAGGCAGTCAGGAGGTTCGTGTCAGGTTGTTCCTCCGTATCAGCAACAATAACAATAATATTTTCCTCCCCGAGTGGCGGGCGGCGTCTGACACTTAACCTGGCCGATAGAATAGTGCGCTGTTGTGTAGCAAGCAAAAGGGTGCAAAAGGTTAAGAAATGTTGCCAGTGTCAATATCTTGCGAGCCTGCCGGATAACTTCGAAGTGATGGAAAAGTCGTCGTCGTTATCAACGCCTCTACAGGAACCGACACCCTCGCGATCAATTGTTGGAAACTGTCGGAAAAAGGTTTCCCCTAATAGCTGCTATCTAGGGGTGGCATGTTAAACGGTACGTAGGCCGGGACATTATTATGTTCTCTAATGACATAAGTCTATTCAAATACGGGCCTGAAAAGGCTCGAATATCCCCTTTTCCTAATTCCTTGAAATTCTCACCAATTTGCTGCACACTCCCGATGAGTTTTCCTGTCGTCACTGGGATGGGACAAATGCCCGGACTATTTCGCAAAAGGCAACACCAGAAAGGCTCGGAGCCAGTGGATGATTGTCATTTCGATGCGGAGATATTAACTATTCAACATAACGTCTAATACTCGTTTCTGTAAGTCTTGAAGATTATGTATGTGTGTGTATGTATGTTTGTGTTCATTTTCGGTCTAAGCGTTGCTGAGTTTGGCTGTACTGTTTTTATGTGTCGCATCCTTTCCGATAGGACAATCTCTAATCGTCTTCGAGCAGCTCACAGTTTTGAACCATTTAATGAAGGAAAATCAATTAGTACAACCCCAGCATGGTTCCACTTGGGGAATAGGTTGTACGATAGGACAGTATGATGCGTCAGAGGAAATTGGAATGAATTTAACCCAAGGACCGAAAATTTCTGGTGTTTATAACCGTGATAAAAGTTTACGGCCACCAACTGTGCTGTCGAGCGGGAAAAAGGAATCGCCTCAAGATTGTAGCAGAAGAAAGTGCCCAAAATTAAACTTTCGATGTTGTTATAAAACCTCCTCCGTTTCGAGAGGACGTACAAAGAGAGATTTTAGCTTCGATGATAAAGAAATTCAATACTTACCGTTTGGTTTGTCGCAGTCAGCTGCTCCCCTTCCTTCCACCAGGTAATTTTAGCCGGTGGTCTCGAACCACTAGATTGGCACTGGATAATGTACCGACGGTCTGACGATAGAGGCGTGCTGCCGTTGATGATTTCCACCGCCAGGGGACGCACTGCGTTCAAAAGAACAAAAAAAAAACGTTTTTAAACCATCTTCCTAAACTGATACTTAAGTAAACAACTTACATCGCAGCTCAATCGTAACGTTGCTGGTGACGTTACGTTTGAAGAAGTTGCTCGCCTGACAGCTGTACACACTGTGCTGATGATCGCGCGATAAGTTCCGCACTACCAGCTTGCTGCTAAGCGTCGCCTCGTGCCCGTGTTCCATCATCGTGCTGGGCAAGATTTTGCCGTTACTCGACCAGACGATCTTGGGTGTTGGGATTCCTGTGAGAAGAAGGGATAAGATTCGTTACCAACCTTGGTGTTTTTGAAATCAAGAAGGAGTATTACTTTTTGAATTAAAAAAAAACTTAGTTCGATTTCGAGGTTTAAATTTTGAACTTATGTCGTTAGTATCGTGATTCATAGCTTCAGAGTTGAACTAAGGGCTAATTTCTGATATTTGACATCACGTTTTGGTCATATAGGATCATTTTTGAAATATTCCCATCAGTTTTTATGTTTTATGATTTTAATTTTTGATTTTAGATTTCGGATTGAATTCTTAAATTAAACTTTCATAGTTCTTATTTCAATTTCGGTACTCAGAATCAATTTTAGTGTTCTAATTTTGGATTCGAGGTTGAGAATTTTGAATTTTGAATATTAAGGAGTGTTGAATTTTGGAGTGTTTGGGACCTGAAATTCCGTCTTAACTTGCAATTCGATACTACGATTTCAAATTTAAATATTAAATTCAAAAATTCTAGGCTGCAGAAACTCGATTTTTAGATGTCCGACTTTGGGTAGTGCATTGTAACATCAGGTTTTAACTAAAATTTTCTGAAAAGCTTTCTAAATTTTTCTGCTTGAATCCAGTTTGAATCTCGGATTTCGCTGTCGCTGTTTCTTTTTAGGATTTCTGAGTTCGGATTGAAAAATTTAGTTTAAAAGCTTGAAATTTGAATTTCGTGATTGAAATTCTGGACAAAAAGTTTTAGTGCTCCGTAGTTCGGGGTCAGATATTGTATTTGTCAGAATTGTAATATTCTGACTTTTTGAATATTGGCTTCAAGGTTCAGAATCCTAAAAGATCTTTATTTCGTTTTCTTCAATTTCAACTTCCAGATTCCGTTTTTTTCTAAATCAAACATCATAATTTATTTCATATTCGTTATTCGTACCTCAGTATTTTTTTTATTTTCAAAATAAGTTCATTCCAATTTTATTTTTTTTTATTCTCGCTTATTTTCCGTCGGTCTAGTTCCGCCACTGTTGTGGCCAATCACCGACGCCCAGGGAGGCGACTCCACACCCAGGACCCTAACTCACGACCCGTTTATTTACGGACCGGCGCCAACGGCTTTACTTCCTCATGCGATGGAAGGCGTGATCCCAGAGATTTTTCGCCTCAGAAAATCTCCCGGTGTCGGCTAAGATTGAATCTAGCCCAGTTGGGTTGGTTGGCGGAGACGTTACCAACCACACTAGGCCCCCGCTCTATTCCAATTTTAGTTCACTTAAACTTTTGATAATGAGATTCTTAGCAAAACACATCCTCTACACTTGTCACTACTTTTTTCCTTAAAAAAATATGGCAAAGGCTCTTTGAATACTCACTAGTAATAAATGGTATGGAAGATATTCACTGTTTCAAATTTTCTGATTTTTTTTCTCTAAGTTTCATTGTGTGAACTGTTCTGTACAGTAGCGTTATGCGACTAGTTATGGATAAGAAAAATACTGCTTCAAAAGAAATTTTAGGGTGTCATCATGATAACGACAGCAAGCGTCTCGTTGATAACGTCATTTTCGCTTTACCTAGTGGACCTGTATACCGTGCTGGATCGAAACCCGTACAGTATCGAAATCCGTACACCTTGATGTTTTTCTTCAGTTTTAAGCATTATACAATTGAAAATTCATATGATAGTTACATGTACATATACGATGAGTTGTTGGCCTTCTGTTAAATTAAACTATGCGCCAGTAGGCCATGAAATAAAAATATTAAAAATGAAAAATCAATCGTGTATCGGTTTCAGTTGTCATTTCGTTGTATCGTTAGAGAATTTACTAAGGAAACGTTCTTCAGATAAAAACGATTTTCAAGTGGGATATAAGTGTTTTACTCTGTGAATCTTTTTAAAATTGATGGAAAAGGTAAGTCTTAGTCATTTTCGAGCTGTATATTGTCTAATAAATAGTGTAAGTTGTATTTATTCAACAAAAACTGTGCCGTACGGATTTTGATTCTTTTTATTTGCTTGAAGCAAAATCCGTACAGCGTGTGTATCATGCATATATTGTTGAACTTTCTTCTTGTTTTCAGCATATAATGGAAGAAAACAAGGGTAAATATACGGCAAACAATTTTAAACGAGCTGTGACTGAGGTGCGCAAGGGAAAGTCGTACCGGGAAGCTTCGAGAGGTTCCGGCGTTCCGGTTACTACGAAACGCTATGAAAATTGCACTATTTCAGCTGATATCAAAAATTAGAAAACCGTGTGAAATTTTAGGAGCCAGTTGATCCTCAAAATATACTTATTCGGTAATTTAAAGATAAATTAAAAATAAAAGATGTTCATTTTTGTACTTCTTCATCTATACGGAGTTTGATTTATTGTTGTATGGACTTTGATCCAGTCTATATCGCGTGTGTGCGGATTCCGATTCAGAAGTGTATGGGTTATGATTCAGACAAAAAACTGTGTACGGATTTTGATTCAAAACATGTTCTATTTAAACATGATTTTTTCGAGTTTCGGAGTGATTACAATCATTTTGCTGGAAAATAGTGATAAAATATAAGTAGACCTATAACTAAACATGTCAGTTTAAAGCAATATGTGATTTCTTGATTTTACATTGACCGTCGAAGATTATCATGTGCTTAGGTGTACGGATTTCGATCCAGCACGGTATTAGAGAAATGACAAGGCACTCACTGTTAGGGCAAATGTCACACCCAATTTTGACGTTGACAGTTGCCTTAATGGTGAGTGCCTTGTCATTTCTCTAATATACAGGTTCACTAACTTTACCAAAGGAACGGTGAGTATCATTTAGTTGGTTTTTCAGAAGATTTTATTTCGTGACCGTGAACGATGAGCATGAATTATTTCACCGGAATATGATAGCTCGTTTCAAGGATAAAATTCTAGGATTATATTCTTTCGGAATAAACCCGAAATTGCCTTGCCGCAAATCCGCTAAAGTTGCATTAGCATAGTGTGACAATGCAAGGTCTGGCCAAAACACTACTTTGTCATTTTGATGGTACTTATATTCTAAGTTTTAAACCCATTTTATGCAGATACTTATTCACCGTTTTTGGATCAATCTGATATTTATTGCCTAGCTCACGATATGATTTCGCCGACCGACCAAGCGTTTCCGTCCTCAATTTCGCTGGAACTATGCTCTCTTGAAAAGTGTGTTTTCGTCTGGAACCAGATTTTCTTTTGAAGGTATTTCCATTCTCGAAGAATTTAACAATAATGTATATAGATGTTTTTTTTTTTATATTCAAGATCTTTGGTGAAACACTTCACTTTTAGATTTTTCTTTATTTCGCTCACAAAAACTAAAAAGTAAATTACGACGGTCATCTTCCGAAAACGCCTTTTTCTGGAAAGTGGAAAAGGATTTTTCGATTTGGGCAGCACTTCGAGATCGTAGACCAATTTTAAAGTTGATCGAATTTTTTTTCCTCACAAGTTACAAATCGGAACAATCGGCATGGACCTTGGTAATGAAATGAGGACTACGGGACATGGCACTGCAAATCACTCCACTTTTCAGGACGCGACAGGATAGTCTACGACGAGCAACTTCAAAGTCGTAGCGCTGCAGGAGCTTTGTTGGACTGGACAGAATGTATGGAAAAGCGTACTACTTTCTACCAGAGCTGTGGAACTACCGCCATGTGCACTGCCCACATGGAGCTTTAGCAGGTCTACGATAGCTGCTCGCGATGAGACGTGGATTACGGCATTAGTGACATGAATGCTCAGATAGGACGGGAGGTAATGTACCGGCATGCCGTGTCTAATGATAACAGCCATCGATGCGTAAACTTTGCGGCCTCCCGTGGTATGGTAGTCCGTAGTACCTTCTTCCCAATAAGGAGTGGCAGATACGATTTCAATATGCGATCAGAGGTGGCGAGTAAAAAGTTGTGACGTCACAACAATCGTTTACGTTCGGCATTCAGTGTGGATATTCGACAAATTGTTCTTTTTTAGAGTTTTTAACGTTCTACGGTTACCAAAAAAACGCGAATGCCATCGTGTTCAGTTAAACTTGGTGGTGTTTCGGTTTCGGGAGCCAAATAATCCCGATGATAAGAAACGCTGGCGTTTGTTCTGTTGGGTACCGAATCTTCCTGCAAACTTTTATGTTTGCTCACAACATTTCCGCGCGGAGGATTTTGAACATAGATTCCAGGCTGATTCCCGGCGCATTTTAGCATCGGAAGGTAATGTATCAGAAGGTAATGTATCAATCTGTCCAAAAGTAATTATTTACGTTTCAGTCGTTCCAACAATTTTTACATTTCCGATCGGTGAATCTATCATCACGGACGGTGTAAGCCAGATTCGCGTTGTTAGCAGGCAACACGGAACAAATGCACCAGCTGAAGAATGCGCTCCT
This sequence comes from Wyeomyia smithii, assembly GCF_029784165.1. Classification (NCBI taxonomy): domain Eukaryota; kingdom Metazoa; phylum Arthropoda; class Insecta; order Diptera; family Culicidae; genus Wyeomyia; species Wyeomyia smithii. Next base: position 227,769,098 of record NC_073696.1, read on the forward strand.
TCGGTCGAGCAGGTCAAAGCACCGGCGAGAACGTTTTTTCGACTGGGGCCGGCGGTGGCTTGCTGGATGAAGAGAGTCAACCAATGACTGAGCGCTCTACTTACGACGATATTCAACCACATATCAATTGTCAAAAAGAAACTTAAAAACTCAAAGACCTACGATCCATCGTTGATTGCAAGAGGTTGAAAATACGAAATATTCAGGCATAGACATTAAAAGTTATTTACAAGAGAATACGTTATCGTTTACGTCGGTCAATTTTAAAAGATTTCGTAATCTGTGACAATATCTGGGAGACACATGTTGTTTCTGATATTATCATAGAACAAAAATGTAATGCATTCCATACGATTTACGATCCATATTTCAAACAAAATTCATACATGTCAGGACGCGAAAAATGTTACTATCTAACACTTGCAACCACGCTCATCCGCCGCTCCTTCGTATATACCTTATTGCCTTCTTCCCCCGCAAAGATAACTACAAATCCACCTGAAGATCACCCGACCAACAGACAGAGAATCAAATCGACTACGTTCTAATCGACGGCAGGTTCTTCTCCGACATTATCAAAGTTCGCACTTACCGCAGTGCGAATATAAATTTGGACCAATACCTGGTAGCTATGTGCATGCGCTCAAAACTATCGACGGTGTATAACACCCGCCGAAGTCGAACGCCGCGACCAAATATCGAGCAACTGTGGGATGCAGCTACTCTTGAAAATGGCTGGGGAGCATCCGAACCGCACTACTAGGTACCAGGGCTCCGAATTAGAAAAAAGGCTGGTTTGACGGCGAAGAGTCGTTAGTCGAGGAGAAGAACGCAGTACAGGCGAAACTGCTGCAACACCGTACGAGAGTGAACGGACACGGAACAGCAAACACTCAGTCCTTTGAAGGAAAAAGCGCCAGCAAGAGGACCGAGATCGCGTAGCGATGGAAGAGCTGTACCAAGGTAACAGCACTCGGGAGTTCTACGAAAAGCTGAATAGCTCCTGTAACGGCTACGTGCCGCAAGCCGATATGTGTACGGTAACCTTCTTACGGCGGGTGTGAGGTGATTGAAACATGGAAGTAAAGGGTGTCCACGATGAAATTGCCACACCATGAAATTGCTCTAGCTTTTTAACTATTGGGTAGAATTTAATGAAAATCTGGGTGGATTTAGTTCATGGTGCATTATTTACATCCAGCAAGTTTTGAAGTCCTATGATCAAAACTCGCGGGAATAGAGTCGAAAGAACAGCTCGTGCGTGATAAAATCTCGTGCCTTCATCACGAGAACAAGGATCTCTCGCATCGTTCCATCGCTAAAACGTTGGGAATCGCCACGGTGTCGTGAGTGATTAAGCGGTTCGAGGAACGATTGACCACCGATTGGAAGCCCAGAAGTGAAGGAAAAAGTATTTCGTACAATACTAAAACTCACAACCGCGTAGTTAAAGCCTTCAACCGAAACCCGAACGCCTCCGTTCGGGATGTGGCTGAGAAGCTGCACCTAAGCCGAAGTTTTGTCCAGAAGGCCAAAACTAATGCTGGGCTTCGAACGTTCAAGGTACAACAGGCCCCTAATCGCGACGAGAAGCAGAACAAGTCCGCCAAAACCCGTGCCAGGAAGTTGTGCCTCAACATGCTGACGAAAGTTGAATGCTGCATCATCGACGACGAAACATATGTGAAGGCCGACTTCAAACAGATTCCAAACCTGTTTTTCACGGCTAAGGATAAGTTCAGCGTTCCCGAGCATGTCCGCACTCAGAAGATGTCCAAATTTGCGAAGAAATTCTTGGTTTGGCAAGCCATCTGCAGGTGCGGGAAGCGGAGTGCACCTTTCGTGACCCAGGACACGATGAACGGACAGGTGTACACTACTCCAAGGACGTGCTGAAGTGGTATGCGGACAATAAGGTCAATTTCGTGGATTGGATTTTATTTATTTTATTTTGTTATTTTGTCATTTTCAGTAAATTGGCAAATTTTTCGTACAGTAGCACAAACGCGACAAAAAGACAATGGCGATAATGACCAAAACAAAAGTGACAGCTAACTCTGGTATTACGCACACCATTGCAACTGCTCAGAAAGTGTTTTTTTTTAGCTGCAAATTGTAGTCCGGGACGGTATAATCCTGCCGTAAAAACGAATTCGACATTAGAAAAAATCGGAAGTCCCCAGTTTTTTTGGACTACAGTTATGTTAATGACAAATCAAACAGAGTCTGATATGCATGTTAGAATCAGATCGATGAAGTGAGAGGAATGCAAAACAAGTTTTGTTGTAAAATTTTACTAGACTACTTAAAAACGGTTTTTTAGGGTAAGTGCCCCAAAACTCCGGCAGCGGTTTCTCCGTCAGGTTGTTTACAGCATTGTAATGCAAAACCTGCCAAAAAGCGACCGCTATCGATGTAGTGCGATTCCTTACCAGATAGAAAATCGCATCACCTCGGCAGCGGTGACAATATTCGCATTAGCATGCTATAGGAAACCTGACTGAGAAACCGCAGCCGGAATAGCTCCCTCCACACAGTACCGAAAAATGAAATTTATAACTAATACAAATGCAGGGGACTATTACAAAAACAGTTTCTAGCACATAGAGTGAAAAACATATGGGTCATTCCGAAGTGTACATGCCACTTGGACACGACCATCACAGATTTTGCTCAAAGTTGAGGGAATTATTCATCTACTGTCTCTTTGGAAAAATCCCAATTTTGGTATCGATTGGAACACCCCCCGCTCTGTGAGACCCCCCTCTTTGTTGCAAAGTCACGCATTTTTTGTTCAAAATCTCTTTTTTCTTTTTCTTACAATTCATAGACGTAAAATGTCCGAAAAATACTGATAGATGATTTTTGAAGAAAATAAACCAAGGAATCAGATCTCCCAGATGGTCTCGAGGTACGATGCTGGTCTAACAAGCCAGTCGTCGTAGGTTCGAGTCTCGGTTCGGGAGAGACTGTTAGTGTCAGTAGGATCGTAGCGTTAGCCCCGCAATTGTCCTGTACACTAAACAGTCGGCTGCGAAGTCTGTGTATAAAAATCAGAAGGTCAAGTTCCGAATCGGGATGTAGTACCAAGGCTTTGCTTTTAAACCAAGGAATCCAGAAAAAATATAAGTTTTGAACGGAAGTGTTGCCAGAAAAATTATTTTTGTATTTGAAAACTAAATTTACATTTTTCGTCAAATGCAGCCATTTTTATTTTAAATTTGATAATTTCAACGTATTCCTTGGAAAATTTCACATAAGAAACAACTACCATCCCGAGGTAATCAATATTATTATATTACACCCAAAATTTGGCATTATACGTCATTTTCAAGCATTTAGAAAAAAAAAATAGGTTTTCCCAACTTTTGTTCAGAAACCCGCCACTCTGCGGGGCATTGAAAACACTTTTTGTACAGATAAATCATCCCAGATTGCCTGCAACACTTTTTACAGTTCATTGTTTGTACACCGCCGTCTATCCGTTCGTTTTTATATGCCCGCGGCATCAGTCCGACAAAAGAATTTACTTCAAACTCGCCTGACCATTTCACCCCAAAAAACTGTCCAATTTACCCCAAACAGGACGCCTTTCTAAAAACTCAATTCCTTTCACTATTTTCGATCAAACTTATCGCAATCTTTTATTAAAATGTACTCTTTTACTAGACAAACACAGCTGCAAAGCTCATTAGACTGAAAACATCGAAGAAGTTCTCAAAAAACCTTAAATACACAAGCTTAATCAGCTTTTGATGTTTCCTTTGTTTACATTGGCTCTGCGGTGCACCTGTCACAGCAAACCATGAAATTTTTAGATTAGTTAGGGTTGAGTAGTTCAAGGAAAGATGAAGTAGTACATGGAACCCAAAAATGTAATACTTTCCAAGATAAAACACCTGTCCATTTCACCCCAGGGGTCCAAATTACCCCAAACTACCCTACTATTAAGTTCTATCCCTCCAAATTCGTCGGAGTGCGAGACGGCCGGAGTGGCTGCTATGATGCTCCACGCGCGCGCGGAGCATAAGAAAATGAAATCCAGCGTGTGCATGGGTTGCTTGGAGTAAGCTCCACTGTGTGTTTAGCTGATAATACGCACTCAGGAGGGCCCGCCAAGCAGCTGGAGCGAGTGTGCTTTGCAACACTGGATATCATCGGTATCAACCGTAAGGAGGCCTTCGTACCTTTCAAGAGGGAAGCAGCGAGATTGGGACTTGTCATTAACTCTGCCAAAACGAAGCACATGGTAGCTGGCAGAGAGCGTGGGAGTTCCGTGGCGTTGGTGCTGAGGTGGAGATAGATGGGGAACGAGTTGAAGTGGTTGGGGAATTCGTTTATCTTGGTACGCTTGTGACATGTGACAACGATATGAGCCATGAAGTGAAACGACGAGTTGCAGCTGCGAACAGGGCCTTCTACGGACTACGTTACCAGCTAAGGTCCCGTAGTTTGCAAACTCGCACAAAACTAGCGCTGTATAGGACGCTGACACCCCCGGTGGCCCTGAAGCATGGACGCTGAAGAAAGCTGATCGACGTGCGCTCGGAGTTTTTGAGCGTAAAGTTCTGCGATCGATACTTGGCGGTAAACTGGAAGATGGAGTGTGGCGCAGACGCATGAATCACGAGTTGTACCAGGTACACAAACATGCTGATATAGTGAAGGTAATGCAGCATGGCAGGCTTCAGTGGGCTGGACAGGTAGCCAGAATGCCTGACGAGAGAGCCGCCAAAACTATCTTCAGTAGAGAACCAGGAAGAGGCCGTCGACTCCGTGGTAGGCCTCGCACGCGGTGGATGTGCGCGATGGAAGAAGATGCACGATCTGCTGGTGTACGAGGAGACTGGAGAACGGCTGCCCAAGACAGAAGAAGCTGGACATCTCTAATTCGTTTGGCCCTAGACCGGTGAACGGTTAGCCAACAAGCTAAAGTAAAGTAAAGTTTCTTTGAGAACTTGGTTAAAAAAATTGGACGTAAGCCGTGATTTCATTCGTGTAATGTCTCAGCTTATGTCCAATCATTATTGGTTTAATGCTCACCTTCGTCGTATAGGGCTCACAGAGGATAACCTCTGCGCCTGTGGTGAGGGTTACTATGATATTGAACATGTTGTTTGGTCATGATCCTTTCGTTTTTTTATTTCAGATTCTACTCATATATCTACTCAAATATATATTTTGACGAACTTATCTTGGACTATCGAAGCTGCACAAATTATCAAGAATTCTTCGGGATCAATATTCTTTCCTAGTTTTGAATATTTTGATTAGTAATTCATCTATTATTGTATTTATTAGTATGAAAAGATGACAGGGTTTTTATGCCTATTTGAGGAGGAATAACTATATTTATTCTACTCAAGTAGGCTTTTCCCTACTCCAAAAGAATCTTCGGCCCGTTATGCTATTATTATTATCAATATTATCAAGAATAAAAAAATACTAACCAGCAATGAGCTAACTTATATCGATGGATTTTACGTTGCAGTATTCTAAGGTACAAAAGAATCTTCCCAAATAAAAATTTACAATAGAAATATTCACTCAGTCAACATTGTGAAATACATAATAATGGTAATTATTAATAATGAACATAAACATGATTGAACATACCAATGGCTCAAAATTTCCTACATTCGAATTTCCTATGATTTGAATTTAGCGTTTTGAAAAAGCGTGAGAATCGGAATGATCACCGCGTTAAAATCGAGTATAGATTTGGCGAGTAATGAGATGAATTAATAAATTTGATCACTAATAATTTATTTAAACACTAAATTTATTATTTTATTCATTGTTGTCAGTTGTCGTTTCCCTAATTTTTATTATATTTGTCAATTTTGGCTCTTTTGTTACTTATGCCATTTAGATCATTTTGGTAAATGTTTCAATTTTGTCATTTGTACTTATGTCATTATTGTCATTTCTATTATTTTGATCGTTCTTTATATTTTTTTTATCAATTTTGCTATTATTATTATTGTGTCATTTCTGTCATTATTGTCATTGCTGTCTATTTTAGTCCCTCAGGAAACATCATTTATCGGAAGTCATATCATGACAGCAGAATGTAAAACGGTATTGCATAAACTGCATCCCATTGATCCGTCGTTGATCTCGTAGACTTTTCGGATCAGCTTTCAGGAATGCAATTGTTATCTTCGGGACTACCCCAAGATCACCGGTTGACCTATAATGGATTCAATTTTAAATCCCAACGTCTCCTGCAACAATTCTTCGCTCGACAAATGAACGTTGACATTGGCCAGATAGGTAAGGAGATACGGCACGGACACACTCGACAGGCAGGTCTATCTTTGTTACCTTCATTGTCCGCCTAGGAACATCCGGCATTCATCGGCAGTAAAGCGACTGAAATTGATAGTAGGTATGCCATCTGTGGTCGACTGTGAGGTGAGAAGCGGTCCGAGGACGGATGTTCTCCCAGCTGGGGACCTTTTGCATTTTGTAGCGTTGTGGCTGATAAATGAGATGATTTGCCGATACGAGTGGCAGCGTACATATATCTGTATGGATTGAATGCATACGAAACTGGAGGTGATCTTCAAAGGCCATGAGAGAAAAAGGGCTCTGCGGTTACAGGACACACACACGTGGATCGAGAGGAGAAAAGTGAATGGAAGGAGTGAATAATTGATTGAGGTTTTCCGAGCGAGCGGTACTGAATGGGGTGTGAAGTTTTCGGTTTTAGAAAGTTCTATTTCTCTGTGGACATCATCGGTTAGATAGAGCTCTGTTCCATGTTTTGGTGACCAACGGATGCCAGGAATCAGCATTATAGTTTTATTTTTTAAGCCACTTTATTACTGTCGCCATTGTGGATCCGTTCAAAATATCATAAATATTCTTCTCTAAAGTGCAAAATTTCTCATTTACAGTCTAAAAATGGAAGCTCTTGGTTTAATTTTTAATTCTGCCCCATTCAATATAAATTTTGAAACAAACTGCAATAACAATACACTTTACAAGTCAGAAAAATCCCTGCTCAATCCATCAACGCCAAAACACTGCACATGTCTACTGTCTCGAATGTCTCTTAGCTCCCAGAACTTTAGAACAAGTTCCATAATAGCGAGCATATTCTGCCTCCGAATGCTGCTGGCATCAGCCCCATCCATAACCGTACTCGACGATAATGTGAACGTTCGATGCGCCACACGACTCCTTCGCATGAATATTGTAACGAGAAAACTTCCAAGGCCTGATGGAATATCCAGCGGCATGACCCGTGCTGCTGCTGCAGGAAACAATCGGGCAGAAGGAAAACCCATACATTTTTAAACGCGCCTGCTAAAAGTTTGACACCGCCCGAATCCGGTTCGGTTGTAAGTCAACCGTTCGATACGACGACGACGATGCCTGCTGAAGGCGTTTCGAAGCGAACAAGTCCTTCACAAACGAGAAATCAGAATTTCTCCACAAAGCGGGGTCGTGTCGTGGGCTGGGGAACTTTCTAGAGCTGTTGATGAAGTGCTCGCTGTTGGTAAGTTCGGCATGCCGCTGTTTTTTCGCTGTCATCGACAGCAGCCATCTCAAATGGAAACAGGTACTGCTGGTGTGGTGCTGATGGTTGCTGCACACGTGTGAATCATTTTGCCATATTGGTTGCCAATCGATGTTGTACGACTGGGTGGCGGGGACGCCTTTTACTAGCTGTCGGGTAAGCAAACCTTGTTGTAAGGTGCGGTGCATTGTTGAAAATATTTTCTGCTAACAAAAAACTTCAAAATGAATTTTGAAACATTCCGATCTCATTAAAAAGTAATTCAATAACCAGTTCAAACAATTCGAGCTTAAGTGCTCAACCGACTGATGTTTGACGATTTGTGGAACCTGCTCGGATGTTCAACCCACCGTACGGTGCGGGGCGGCGTGCCAGAAAGAAAATGTGTTATGCTTGCGTGGAGCTTCTTTAGTGCCGAGCTTATTTACGACATAATTGCGAATACGTGCTCGGTTTGCAGCACTTGTTGAAAGGATGTGCGAATTTCGATCATCAGTTTAATGGCTTCATCTGATGGTTTGGTAATATCGAAAATGAGAGCGGTAATGGTTAGCGGTTTATATACGCTCCTGTTTTGACGGCAAGGGCGGAACAGAAAACGATATACACATTTATGCGCACCACGAAGGATTCCAGCGCTAACCTCATCACATAAAGTGATGCTTGTGTCTTTTTTTTTGTTGTGTCGTCGTTCTGGAAGTATATATACTAGACCTGTGCGCCGACCATATCTTCGGCGGCGGCGGCGTAGAAATCATTTTATCTCGGCAGCGATCGGCGCGCCGGCGTGACGCCGTTGGTATTTGTCAGCGGCGGCGGCGGCGGCGGCGGCGGCGTTTACCGGCGTGAAACTAATTACCACTTCTAAAATATTGCGTAGAATGAGTTCTTATGTTCGGTTTTTTATTTCAACATAAATAAATAAAAATATGTTCATCCGAGTTGACAGGATGTTAAAAAAAGAAATAAGAATGGTTAGAAATCAAGTAGACAAACAATTTAGCAAACAGCAAAGAAATGAATATCGGCGCGATGAAAATTTCTTCAGCGGCGCGCCGACTCAAAATCATCGGCGGCGGCGGCGTATGTGAAAGTGTCGGCGGCGGCGGCGCGGCGTGGCGGCGCACAGGACTAATATATACGCAGAGTTTATTACTATATCATCAAATGTCTGCACATTTTGAAAGGCACAACATTCTCCATGCCTAACAGCTTAGGAAAAATTTACTCCAGAAGATTAACTTATTTCATTGTGCCGAATACTTGTGTTCAAACAGAGGAGACTCAGCTATTAAATTCAGTAAAACTGAAATTTCCTACCAGTTACAGCAAATGCACAAATATTAGCAATGGGTATTCCATAGTGGAGACATTTTGACGTAAAACTTTGTCTTCAAGGAAAATCAATAGGGGTGTAAAATAGAAATCTGAAATCGGAACCTATAATAAAATTTATCCAATTCCAAAAATTAAAAAAACTTTAAAAACGGTTAGTTTTTAGCAGTCTTTCTTCGTTGTTTTAGTAATCGATTGGAAAATTAGCTGCGCGTCCAGCGTTTAGAATGCTAAAGTAATTGTAAATAACTTTTGTTAAGGTAATGGAACTCACAAACTGCAGTTGTAAGGATACTATTAGCATTCGAAATTATCTGTTTTTAACATTGAATGCTCATTTCAGTCACTGAATGAAAATCAGTGCAGAACTTTTACTTTGTGCCAGTTCTTAGATTCAGCAACACTTTTAGTACACGAATCAAATTTGATTTACTTTCAAGGATTAGAGGTTATTGGGATTATTTGTTCGACTGCTGTCTTAAAGTAAAAGCAGATAAAAAATAATAATACTAGAAATACTGTGTTAATGAGACTAGCAACTTGTCGACTGTCACAATTTTCAAAGTACAATCTATTACGCTATCTACGCGTGCACCACAAGGCGGTCCCGCTTGATTGAAGAAGCCAAATAATCGGGTAGCGAAACATCATCGTTCGCAACCATTAGCGGTCGCTAATTTCAGTGATTGTCTTCGGAATGCGATTTACAAGTTAAATCATTAACCAAAATGGTTGCGGCTTTGTACCGGTCACCACTGCCGTACACGATCACTAATGAGACCATTAATTTGTACGTTTCAATAATCAGTCTTGGCCGGGCAACGAGCGCGTTTCTGCGTTGCTCTGCGAAGTTCAAATATCTCCGTAATTGTACCCATTAATTCAATTAGCAACCGCAGCGACACAGCGGAATTTTGTCCGCTGCGACACGAGTCTAGCCTAGTCTAGTACAACACCCCGAAAACCAACGAGCCGTTCGTTTTCGTCAACTCGAACGGCAACATTAATTCGAGCAATTTGTGAATGAAACGAAAATTATATCGTAAAAGGCAAATTTATTGGATTATCTTGTCGCTTTGAACGCCACCGTACCACTGCAAGCTAGCTACCGCAACGCGTGCCATGGGTTAACCGGAGGCCGGAACAGTATTCCTAAACAAGCGGAGGAACGAATTCATGTTTCCCATCAAAAGCCGATTTTGACCGAATTGTACCACTATTCACCTCGATGTGATAAAATAAACAGAAGACAGCGTAACCATCGAAGGATCTAATCGTGATTAGAGAGGGACGATGTTAACCGGTAGCCGGCAATATCAAAAGTGATTGGAACAGTTCAGCGAAGATAGAAAGGGACTGCGGGCTCTGGTTGTCGCAATAATCAAACCTGAAGCGAGATGCTCTCTCTCTCTCTCTCTCTTAGTTGCCGGACAGCCGTGGCAGGTAAAGCGCTATATTTGCTGTTGCTGATTTAGACTAATTCTGAACACTGCTGTTAATGGTGTTGCCGGCTTGTTTTGGTTTCCAGGTGCTGATTGCAGCGCAATTGGCGTGAAATCAGCACCGATCAAAGGTCTCAGCCAACAACAACAATTTCAAGTTAAACTTGATTTAGTGTGTTTCCCCAGAAGGCAGTGATAATTTCAAATCAATTAGAGTGAAGGAAAATTTTACCCTTGATTTGATTTTGAAAAATAATAATTCCACCAATGTAAGCCTTGAAAATAACCACATTGTTTTTGCCACCATACCCGGTGTGACAAAGCCATAGGTAAGCCGCACACGTTCGGGGTCATTTTTCACACATAGGGTAGATGATCCAATAGTTGTGGTAGCACCAATAGTTGCGGCATCGCTTTTAAATTCATCGTTTAAACTAATTAGAACCGAATTGCCTATGCTACATGTTGAAGAAATAATAGATTAAACATAAGTACATATGTTACTACAACAATATATACTGAAAATATCCAAATTACTGAAGAATACTGTATTTTTCAGAAACTTACCCGGAAGGCACCACTCACTACCCATTTTCTTATTTTGTCCACGATTGTTTTAAGATATGTGTGTGGTTTTAGTACGATTTTTACTCATATAATTATTTTCCCAGATAACAGTTTATTATGGAAACTGTTGCACAGGTGAAGTTCGTTTATAGATGATCATATTATTTATAAATTACTTCCTCCACTATTGGATCACAGGATACACTATGCTCTTATAGTTGCGGTATGTTCCGCAATTCTGTTTTACGTTTATCAGAACATATGTATGTGGGACTACTTGTGTATATTGGGGACAAGCAGGTACTAGGGGACATACCTAAATGATGTAACTTATTACTATTCAATTTTTGAACCCCACCTTCCCCTTCCACCGTGTGTTTACCGATACTTCATACATGATCGGCCACAAAAGCTATCGCTCTCACTCCTAAAATGCTGTATTATGCATCTATGACCTCTTAATCGATGCTTACCCACTGCTTTTGGTCTTGTAATTCTTTTAACGAGCCTTTCACAGCTTCAGTCGCTCTTTTAGTAAACACTATCGTCAAAAATGTAAGTGCAAACATGGTACGAAGCAGAGGTAATAGACTCTAACTTCCAGTGTTCCAGTGTCACCATTTGTGAAAAAAATAATTCTTCTGAATATTTCAAAATGAGCGCCATTGGTCTTTCTCTTCAGCCAATTTCAGCCCTTTTCAAATGTTAGTCTAAAGACATTTTATAAAAAGTATGCAAATTTTGTTTTATTTTAATAAAACCTACATACCCTCACTGAATTTTGCCAACATCTGACCAAATTGGCGCAAAATCCGTCTCTTAGTTAACTTCGTGCATTTTTGTATTTACTTACAAACCGACTTGTCAACCTATTGAAAACAATATGATAAATAGTAAAACAATCAAAAACCACTTCAAGCGAGGCAAATACCTTCATTTAACCAAGCAAACACGAATGTTTCATATACCGCAACTACAGGAACACCCATTCACAACTATAGGAACTCTACCGCAACTATTGGAACAAAAGCGTGCAACTTATTTTAGGTAATTTGAACCCTCAAAGCGGGTTCAAAGTCAATTTTAAGGTGCAAAATTATCAAATAGAACCCATTTCAACAGAAAATAGTGAAACGGACCAGCTAGATTCGTTTTCTTAGCCAAAACATGGCTAAACATGCATAACTCGTGCTTAGCTCCTCCACTATTGGGTCATTTACCCTACTCAGCCTTGCTGGCGGAAAAAACTCGACTCGGCTGCAAGGTTACATTTCAGTAACATTTGCCAAAGGCTCTGGCAGCCGAAGGACCACGTCGCTACGACAAGCGATATCAGAAAATGTGCACAGAGGGTAGGTTTGTGTGCGAGTCAACCACCGGAAAATATATGTTCGGCTAGGGTCTACTGTGGGGGATGGAGGTTGCTGCTGGCGAATCTTTGGAAACTAATGGCGCGTTCATATGCCTGTTGATATACACATTAGCTGGTTAGGATTCCTGGAAACACCAAAGTCGTTTGCTTTCAATTTGCAGCTTAGAATAATGGGTTGGAGGTATGAAAAAAGTTATTCGCCTACATGGAGTCGTTCACTGTCGATAAATTGGCAAGACTGAGCTTGAGTTCGCAGCATATATTATACATCAATTTCTTTAATCAGAATTAAAATTACAAATCAGATGCAGCAGCGTATTTATTTTTACAGACCCAGATAAAAATAATGATTTTTCCAAACAAAAAAGCTGAGGCTTACCTATCAATCTAGGTAACAAACATTTCATGAAATAATGAATTAAATGCTAATGGGTCATTCCATGCGATGTGACCAGCACAAAGCACAATTTTGGAATCGGCCATTACGGATTTGCCTCAAAGCTGTAGGAATTATTTATCTAGGTTCACTTTGATAAAATTCCAATTTCGGTGTCGATTGGATTACCCCCCGCGCTGCCAAATAACGCATTTTTTGGTTGAAACCTCTTTGTTCTCTTTTTTACATTTTATAAAGGTAAGACGGCCGAAAAATACTGATGAGTGGTTTTTAAAGGAAATAAACTAAAGAATCATGATAAAAATATTATTTTCGACAGGACGTGTTGCAAGATAGATTATTTTCATATTTGAGAAATAAGTTTGCCATTTTCGACAAATATAGTCACTTCCATTTTCAATTTGATAATTTCATCCTATTTCTCGGAAAATTTTACCTAAGAAACACTTATCATCCCGAGGCAATATAAGCCAATCTAGAGTGATAACATTTTTTACGAAAAAAAACCCAATGAATCAAAAAAATTTTTTTTTAACCGGAAGTGTTGTCAGATAGATTGTTTTTGTATTTAAAAACTAAATTTGTAATTTCTGGCAAATTTAGATAATTTAATTTTGAATTTGATAGTTTCGTCCTGTTCTTCGAAAAATTTAACGTGAGAAACACATCACCCCGAAAAAATGTGATATAAAGCCACCTTGAAACGTCAAACGTCAAAATAATAGACAAAACACACGCTACTGCAGCTGATGCGTAAACGGATGTAATTTTTCGTAAGTGGAACTAAAGCTTTTATTCATTTGAAAACACTAAAATAATTTTTTGTTGCTCTACAATTTATTGCCTGTATTGTTAGCAATCAGAGGAATTCGATCTGAGGTAAATTGAAGCGATAAATTAGTAGAAATACTCTTTTTAAAAAAGTAGGAGGGTGGTATTCAAGACACGACCGCATGACGTTGACTACCGTATTCTTAAAAAAAGAAATATTCCATTGAAGCAAATAGTAGAGGGAATTGCAACGCTTCTTTTACAAAACTTCTGTAACAAAATTTCGAGGCTCCAAAAGGTACCAGTTTCCGATTATTCTCGTCCAGAATTCCAGCCATTTTAGTATTTTGCAGTAGCCATTTATAACTAACAGCCACCAGCATAACGGGTGAAACCGGCACGAGATGACCGGTACTATTTTGTCTTTCCTCCTTTCAGCTGCTAACACCTAGCGCTGTCGTGAAATTAACATCAACATAAACATGCATTTTTGCAAGGTTTTTTTCCGCTAGCAACAGCAGTTGTAAAACATAAAATTCAACTAACCGCTTCTATTATAAAACTGCGAGGCACCAAAAGGTGCCAGTTGCCGATTTCTTGTTTACTGGTTTCCGTCCAGAATTCCAGCCATTTTAGTATTTTGCAGTAGCCACTAGCATCACGGGTCAAACCGGCACGAGATGACCGGTACTATTTTGTTTTTCCTCCTTTTAGCTGCTAACACCGAGCGTCCGTATGTACCCGGTACGGTTTAATAATGAAACTGATGGGGTGAAATGTTCGATCGATACGTTTTATACCAAGGCTTCGTCAGATAATTAGAAAGAGGGAGGGGCTACATAGGTGATGGAATGGTAGAGACAAATGTTTCTTGAAAGCTGCGCCGGCCGCTGTCATAATTTTAACACCAACACAAACATGCATTTTTGCAAGGTTTTTTCCGCTAGCAGCAGCATTTGGTAAAACAGAAAATTCAATTTGCCGCTTCTGTAACAAAATTTATAGTCACCAAAAGGTGCCAGTTGCCGATTACAATGTTGTTTTCTGGTTAATCTACTAAAAGCCACCAGCATAACGGGTGAAACCGGCACGAGATGACCGGTACTATTTTGTCTTTCCTCCTTTCAGCTGCTAACACCTAGCGCTGTCGTGAAATTAACATCAACATAAACATGCATTTTTGCAAGGTTTTTTTCCGCTAGCAACAGCAATTGTAAAACATAAAATTCAACTAACCGCTTCTATTATAAAACTGCGAGGCACCAAAAGGTGCCAGTTGCCGATTTCTTGTTTACTGGTTTCCGTCCAGGATTCCAGCCATTTTAGTACTTTGCAGTAGCCACCAGCATCACGGGTCAAACCGGCACGAGATGACCGGTACTATTTTGTTTTTCCTCCTTTTAGCGGCTAACACCGAGCGTCCGTATGTATCCGGTACGGTTTAATAATGAAACTGATGGGGTGAAATGTTCGAACGATACGTTTTATACCAAGGCTTCGTCAGATAAATAGAAAGAGGGATGGGCTACATAGATGATGGAATGGTAGAGACAAATGTTTCTTGAAAGCTGCGCCGGCCGCTGTTATAATATTAACACCAACACAAACATGCATTTTTGCAAGGTTTTTTCCGCTAGCAGCAGCATTTGGTAAAACAGAAAATTCAATTAGCCGCTTCTGTACCAAAATTTCGAGGCACCAAAAGGTGCCAGTTGCCGATTATAGTTTCCTGGTTAGTCCGTCCAGAATTCCAGCCATTTAAGTGTTTTGCAGTAGCCATTTACTACTAAAGCCACCAGCATTACGGGTGAAACCGGCACGAGATGACCGGTACTATTTTGTATTTCCTCCTTTCAGCTGCTATCACCTAGCGTCCGCATGTCACTGGTGCGGTTTTGGAATCAGAATGATGGGGCGCCGGCCGCTGTCGTAAAATTAACACCAACAAAAAGATGCATATTTGCAAGGTTTTTTTCCGCTAGCAGCAGCATAAGCATCGGAAACAGAAAGTGACAACAACAATAACAACAAAGTCAGATCGATTGTATCCGTTAGTGTCGACTGTGCTTGGGAAGAGAGGTAGTGATTGGCTGCGCGGTATGATTTAGACAATCGATATTAATTACCAATTTTTCAATAGTGTATCTCAAACAATAGTTTGTTTTTGTTACATAAATTTAACCGTTAAAGAATTTCTGATCGATTGATGCCAAAACCTCGAAAACCTGATTATAGATGACTGCAAAATAAGCGCTCAAAACCTGACCACTTTTCTCTGGTTTTCCCTGGTTGAATTACTAGATTTTTAAATTCAGGGGCCTAACTTCGATATAGACGTTAGTCAACGTCAAAAATGTGTGCTATCGGGGTAACACCGTCACCCAGTGAGTGGGGTAAGCCCGGTAAGCCCGACATGGTCTGAGGTTAGTGAGATGTTACTGACATATATTTCTCATCTATTACCGATGTCTCGCAGCTAAATAAATTAATTAATCGACTTAGAACCATGCACTCAAGCTCTTCTGTGATTTATGAATGATTCCAAGGGTTATTAGAGGTGTCAAATGTACTGAATTAGGGCACAAAACTGACCGCTTTCCCGATGGTATTCGGAATATGCTCCGTTGGGGTCAAGGTGATCCTGGCTTCTATGAAACTAGTTATTTAAAGTGTCACGTGATAGGCTTGCCGAGTATTGAATTGTTTCATTGTTTATACATAATGTTCACCGGAACTTGTTCCGGCAATCTCCCCAGAACCAGCTAACCGACAATAACCAAATTCAACAATAACATACAGAAACGCAAGATCTCTCATTCGGTGGTTTCCGAATTCAAATTGGTTCAGCTAATTCGAGTAAATTCATGAACAAACTTAGGTGTCTGTGTTACCCCCAAGGGGTGCCGGTTTCACCCGCACTGGTTGCTAAACGTCATTTTTATCCTAGTTTCAAAACTTCACTATTCCTTGTAGAATAACAGTTTGAAAGTACGGAAGTCTTCATATCTTGTTGAAAACAATCTGTGCAATGATTCTGTGAAATAAATATAACAATATTTGCCATCAAGTCCAACTAAAGAATAATTTTCCTTAGGGGGCCGGGCTTACCCCCGGACCCCTACCTCTGATTTTTTTTTCGCAAAAATGTTGCCAACTGGATAACAATCAAGGATCGGGAAGTTAAAAAATATTTCATCGGCGATTTTTTGATAAATTTGAATTTTATTTTTTTTAGCGCAAATCTACAAAAAGAAATTCCCTCTAACTTTTCTAATGTCATTCATATTAACATAGTCATTTGAGGGTAGTGCAGTGTCATTTAATTTCAAAAATTTAACAATTAAGTCAGTCATTTTACCACAGCCAAACAGACGTACCACTCCATACAAAGTTCTAAAAAACTGTGGTTCCGATTATTTTGTGCGACACGTACTGGACATATTCCGCAAATGACAAACTTTCAGCCTTTCTGCTGTTTCTGGCAGCACGGTACGCGACTGTCTACTGAGTTCAAAGGTAAAAGGGCTGATGTGCACCACCGCTGCGGCGGGAATATTCCGCGTAATTGAAACTCATTTGAATTGACCGTTATTTTGATCCATGAATATGAATTTCAAGGTACCTCTGTTTGTCTGTGATTTAACCATAGGAAATCACAGCAACCAATGCATTTGAGGATAGTGCAATGTCACTTCATTTCGAAAATTTTACGTAAGCTAGACCACGAGAAATGTAGAAATTTGGTTTGCGGCTTGTGCTTCAAAAAAACTAAATCTACGAAAAGAATAGGCGAGCAGTGGAAGAAAATGCTCTTTTCTCACTTTCTGCATATGTATAACGAAAATGATAAAAAGTATCCTAAAGTTTTGTGCGGAAGTTGTTATCTGGGGGTGTACTGAAAGTCCAAAGTTAAGTCGAATGTGATCTAATTATTGTCAAATTACTTATTGCTGACGCACCTTTTCGAACAAGGTCTGAAGCATCGAGATATGCATGTCCACAACTCTAATAAAGATATTTAAATATAAATAACTTTGAATTTTTCAAAGAAAAAAGGTTTTTAAAGAATTTGTTTACCTAATCCGACAAAGATTGAACATTAAATTTTCTCTACAAAAACATAAAGACAAACTGGTTTGCTTGATTCCCGTACGTTTTTCCTGCATCCCACAAAAATTGTTACATCTTAATTTTTTGCGCTGAACGTCTTTTAAAAAAATATATTTAATTTTTCAAAAAAATCGCCGATGAAATAGGGAAGGGAACGACTTAAGCAGTAGCGCCTGTTTTAATCAGTCGAAGAAAACAGGCCTCAAACTCCTTCATTTTGATCAATATCAATATCAATTTCAATGATGAAAACGAAAACTTTGATTGTCTAGCTGTCTTTTATTTGTAAGATTTGGACCACTGCGACCATTATTTTGATCTTTTGTGGTATACCTCTTTTTTTGTCTAGGCACTCGTGGCAGACTTATCACTATTGATGGAAGTGATCGTCGTTGTCATATCGCACCCTTTCTCCCAATTAGGCACTGAATTTCGTATGAAATGTATAACCTCATTAGGATTCGCAGACCAGACCTCAAAAGGCTCCAAAGTTCCTTTTCCAAAGGCTCTTATTCTGCGCTGTATTAGTGCACTGCAGTGTCAGAGCAAATGTTCTGCGGTGTCACATTCGAACCCACAGAGGCGACAAATTTCGTCATCTGACTGACCAATTTGTTTCAGGTGATGCTTACCTGGACATCTAGCTGTCTTACGAATATAAGAAATACCGTTAATCACAAAGAAATCTGTGAACAATTGCAATTGAAACAAATCGATCTAAATTGCAGTCATTCAGGAGCCACTTCGGGTGCTGAAAAAAAAAACTCTTGCAAAACAGATGGAAACTGCTTAAAATAGGTTTGGAATAGTGTCCCTCGATTGGTGACTTTGATTGATGATTGTTAAAGTTTGCTAACTTAGTTTTACAATCCGAAAACAAGTTCTGACAGAGAAAACGATAGAGAATAGATTGATATACTACTGTTTGAGTTTTACCCAACACATTTCGAGTATTTCGTCTGAATACACAGGCGGTTCCTAAAGCTGCTTAGAATATGTTCCCTACCCTATTTTTTAACTTTCCGATCCTTGATTCTTATCCAGTTGGCAACATTTCTGCGAAAAAAAATAGAGGTACATGAAAATTCGTTAACAATCAAAATTCTGACACCGTGAGGTACCTTGAAATTCATATTCATGGATCAAAATAACAGTCAATTCAAATGAGTTTCAATTACGCGGAATATTGCCGCCGCCGCGGTGGTGCACATCAGCCCTTTTACCTTTGAGCTCAGTAGACAGTCGCATGCCGTGCTGCCAGAAACAGCAGAAAGGCTGAAAGTTTATCATTTGCGGAATATGTCAAGTACTTGTCGCACACAATAATCGGAACCACAGTTTTTTAGAATTTTGTATGGAGTGGTACGTCTGTTTGGCTGTGGTAAAATGACTGACTTAATTGTTAAATATTTTAAATGACACTGCACTATCCTCAAATGACTATGTTAATATGACTGACATTAGTGAAGTTACAGGGTATTTTTGTAGATTTGCGCTAAAAAAATTAAAATCCAAATTTTTCAAAAAACCGCCGATGAAATATTTTTCAACTTCCCGATCCTTGATTCTTAATCAGTTGGCAACATTTTTGCGAAAAAAAATCAGAGGTACATGAAAATTCGATAATAATCGAAATTTTGACACCGTGCAACATTTCCAGTCAAAACTTGTATTTTTTATTGGATTCCCTAGATTATTTTCATTAAAAATCATCCGTCATTGTTTTTCGGACATCTTACGAGTACGAATTTTATGAAAACAGAAAAAGTAGATTTTGAACAGAAAATAAGTGACTTTGCTACAAGGCGGAGGGTCAGACAGAGCGGGGGGTATTTCGATCGATTGGTTTTGTCTTCGATATTATTATGCATCTCAATTTTGTCCTTTTCATAATTTTTAGACTAACACGTTTGTGTTTACCTCTTATGTGTTTACTACATATTTTATTCCTTACTTTTTACTCTTTTCATTTTAATTTTTACTTTCCACTTTTTCATAATCTACTTTTCACTTTTTACCTTTTACTTTTTACTTGTTACTCCATACATTTTACCTCTTACTTATTACCTTCTACTTTTTATCTTCAACTTTTCACTTTTCAATTTTTACTTTTTACTTTATACTTTTACGTTTTACATTTAGCTTTTGACATCAGATTTTAGACTTTGAACTTTAAACTTTAGACTTGAGACTTCAGATTTTGGACTTTGAACTTTAGACTTTAAACTTTAGACTTTAGATTTCAGACTTTAGAATACTTTAGACTTGAGACTTTGAACTTTAAACTTTAGACTTGAGGCTTTAGATTTTGAACTTTGAACTTAAGACTTTAGACTGTAGACTTTAGATTCGAGGCTTTAGACTTTAGACTTTAGACTTTGAACTGTAGACTTAAGACTTTAGACTTTTGACTTTAGAATTTAGACTTCAGACTTTAGACTTAGGACTTTAGATTTTAGACTTTAGACTTAAGACTTTAAATTTTGTACTTTAGACTTAAGACTGAAGACTTTATACTTTAGACTTTATACTTCAGACTTAAGACTTTGAACTTGAGACTTTAGACTTTAGAGTTTAGACTTGAGACTTAAGACTTTAGATTGTAGACTTAAGATTTTAGAATTAGGTTTTTGGACTTTAGACTTTGAAATTTAGATTTATGACTTTAGATTTAAGACTTTAGACTTTAGACATCAAACTTTAGACTTTGAACTTTAGACTTTAGACTTTAGACTTAAGACTTAAGACTTAAGCCTTAAGACTTTAGACTTAAGACTTAAGACTTAAGTCTTTAGACTTTAGACTTCAGTATTTAGACTTAAGACTTAAGACTTTAGACTTGAGACTTAAGACATAAGACTTTAAACTTTAGAGTTTAGATTTTAAACTTTAGACTTAGGACATAAGACTTTAGACTTTAAATTTTGAACTTTAGACTTTAGACTTAAGACTAAAGACTTTAGACTTTTGACTTTAGAATTTAGACTTCAGACTTTAGACTTAGGACTTTAGATTTTAGACTTTAGACTTAAGACTTTAAATTTTGTACTTTAGACTTAAGACTGAAGACTTTATACTTAAGACTTTATACTTTAGCCTTAAGACTTTGACCTTGAGACTTTAGACTTTAGAGTTTAGACTTGAGACTCAAGACTTTAGATTGTAGACTTAAGATTTTAGAATTAGGTTTTTGGACTTTAGACTTTGAACTTTAGATTTTAGACCTTAGACTCTAAACTTTCGACTTTAGACTTTAGACTTTGAACTTCAGATTTTAGACTCTAAACTTTAAACTTTAGACTTTAGACTTTGAGCTTTTGAACTTAGACTTGTAACTTGTGACTTTTGATTTTAACTTTTTACTTTTTACTTTTTACTTTTTACTTTTTACTTTTTACTTTTTACTCTTAACTTTTTACTTTTTACTTTTTACTTTTTACTTTTTACTTTTTACTTTTTACTTTTTACTTTTTACTTTTTACTTTTTACTTTTTACTTTTTACTTTTTACTTTTTACTTTTTACTTTTTACTTTTTACTTTTTACTTTTTACTTTTTACTTTTTACTTTTTACTTTTTACTTTTTACTTTTTACTTTTTACTTTTTACTTTTTACTTTTTACTTTTTACTTTTTACTTTTTACTTTTTACTTTTTACTTTTTACTTTTTACTTTTTACTTTTTGCTTTTTGCTTTTTACTTTTTACTTTTTACTTTTTACTTTTTACTTTTTACTTTTTACTTTTTACTTTTTACTTTTTACTTTTTACTTTTTACTTTTTACTTTTTACTTTTGACTTTTGACTTTTTACTTTTTACTTTTTACTTTTTACTTTTTACTTTTTACTTTTTACTTTTTACTTTTTACTTTTTACTTTTTACTTTTTACTTTTTACTTTTTACTTTTTACTTTTTACTTTTTACTTTTTACTTTTTACTTTTTACTTTTTACTTTTTACTTTTTACTTTTTACTTTTTACTTTTTACTTTTTACTTTTTACTTTTTACTTTTTACTTTTTACTTTTTACTTTTTACTTTTTACTTTTTGCTTTTTACTTTTTACTTTTTACTTTTTACTTTTTACTTTTTACTTTTTACTTTTTACTTTTTACTTTTTACTTTTTACTTTTTAATTTTTACTTTTTACTTTTTACTTTTTACTTTTTACTTTTTACTTTTACTTTTTACTTTTTACTTTTAACTTTTAACTTTTTACTTTTTACTTTTTACTTTTTACTTTTTACTTTTTACTTTTTACTTTTTACTTTTTACTTTTTACTTTTTACTTTTTACTTTTTACTTTTTACTTTTTACTTTTTACTTTTTACTTTTTACTTTTTACTTTTTACTTTTTACTTTTTACTTTTTACTTTTTACTTTTTACTTTTTACTTTTTACTTTTTACTTTTTACTTTTTACTTTTTACCTTTTACTTTTTACTTTTTACTTTTTACTTTTTACTTTTTACTTTTTACTTTTTACTTTTTACTTTTTACTTTTTACTTTTTACTTTTTACTTTTTACTTTTTACTTTTTACTCTTTACTTTTTACTCTTTACTATTAACTTTTTACTTTTTACTTTTTACTTTTTACTTTTTACTTTTTACTTTTTACTTTTTACTTTTTACTTTTTACTTTTTCCTTTTTCCTTTTTACTTTTTACTTGTTACTTTTTACTTTTTACTTTTTACTTTTTACTTTTTACTTTTTACTTTTTACTTTTTACTCTTTACTTTTTACTTTTTACTTTTTACTTTTTACTTTTTACTTTTTACTTTTCACTAATTACTTTTTACTTTTTTACTTTTTACTTTTTACTTTTTACTTTTTACTTTTTACTTTTTACTTTTTACTTTTTACTTCTTACTTTTTTCTTTTTACTCTTTACTTTTTACTTTTTACTTTTTACTTTTTATTTTTACTTTTTACTTTTTACTTTTTACTTTTTACTTTTTATTTTTTACTTTTTACTTTTTTCTTTTTACTTTTTACTTTTTACTTTTTACATTTTACTTTTTACTTTTTACTTTTTACTTTTTACTTTTACTTTTTACTTTTTACTTTTTACTTTTTACTTTTTACTTTTTACTTTTTACTTTTTACTTTTTACTTTTTACTTTTTACTTTTTACTTTTTACTTTTTACTTTTTACTTTTTACTTTTTACTTTTTACTTTTTACTTTTTACTTTTTACTTTTTACTTTTTACTTTTTACTTTTTACTTTTTACTTTTTACTTTTTACTTTTTACTTTTTACTTTTTACTTTTTACATTTTACTTTTTACTTTTTACTCTACTTTTTACTTTTTACTTTTTACTTTTTACTTTTTACTTTTTACTTTTTACTTTTTACTTTTTACTTTTTACTTATTACTTTTTACTTTTTATTTTTTACTATTTAGTTTTTATTTTTTATTTCTTATTTTGTGTTTTTTGTTTTTAACTCTTATTAAATTCGTGTTTTGACTTTTGAATGTTGATGTTAGAGTTTTGTTTTGGGATAGATTCAACTTGTACTTCTTGTCAGGTTGTTTTTTCGTCTTTTCAAGTTTTTGATTTTTGTAATTTTTTATCTTTGACTCATTAGTTATTCAAATACTGGTCGGACTCGATTATCCGGAAACTCGATTATCCGGAATTTTATATATTTGTTGCCCGTTTTGAATTTTTATTCCGAAATTTTGTCTTTACCATCCCTTCTGGCATATTTCTTATCATTTAAGTCACTTCCAGCATGTTTGGGACATGTTCGGATTAAGTGACAATAATCAATGTCTTATTTTTTTTTTGCTTCTCAAGATTTTACCACTTTTCGCCTCAGAATTAACTTCTGGTTACGCCACTGCATCATACAAGTAAATAAAGAAAAGAAATATTTATTTCATGTTCGTTAATCGCAAAATTTCAGTATTTTTTGTGTGATTCGATTATCCGGAAAACTCGATTATCCGGAATGAAAAATTGTTTTGCTGTTACAGATAATCGAGTCCAACCTGTATTGGGATTTTTTAGTTTTTTGGTATTATGACTGATTCGACATTCTACTTTTGTCTTAAAAGTATGTCTCTCATACTTGTACTTATTGTTTTCGATTCAACTTTGACTTTTTGCCTTGTACGTATTTTTTATATGTATAGATTTATTGACCTATTGTCATAATTCAATAGGTCAATAAATCTTTTGTTGACTTTTTATGACTTCAAACATGAAGTTTGTTTGAACGATTTTTGAAATTATTTTATCATTCTTAAATTTAAATGCCTTAATTTGAAGCAGTTTGGCTGTTTGAATTTCCTAAATTTTTATTCTCATAAATTAGTACAGATTGACGCAATAACATATTGGCATATTGACACCTGAATTATTCAATAGTTTAACGCTTTATAAAACACTTCGTTACAAACTCATCACAATATCCCATGTTGTCACATTACATTGTTGCATATGCAGTGATTATTCATTATAGAAAATCCACTCGTAATCGATCGAAGTTAACTTCCTGCTTAGCGTTTGCACCACTTTCAAGTGCTCACCAGTAACAACTTTTCTCTCAAACAGCCAAGTAATGGCGACTGCTCCCGTACTGCCGGAAAAGGGTTCGACTGATTCGGCTCGTAAATTGTAGCGCACATTGACAAGCTCGGGGCAAAATTGACGTTCCAGGAACGGACGTAGATCCCTCTGGCAGCGAGTGTGCCAATTTCCTTCGAATAAACAACGCCTCCGAATCCAACCGACCTCCCTCGGGTTGCAACCCAATAAAAAGTGTGACAAGGGTAGCAGAACCATCGAGACATTAGCGCTACCCGATTGAAAGCCAGTTGTGTCCGGTCCGCTTCGCAGTTACTGTAGGTTCACGGGAAATGAAGATGGCATAAATTTTGACTATTACTTTAAGGGCGGACGTCGGTTTATATTTCGATATAAATTAAGTAACTGAACTAAGAAAAATTTTTGCTCATTTTTGATCAACCGATACATTTACTGTTTATTAGCTTTCGGTTTAAAATAGATTTTGTCACCCATATGACAAAACGAACCTTTCGATTAGACTTAATTGAACCCTACAGTACAAATTGACTTTTTCCAGCAAAAACGAGAACGAAAGCGATTGAACTTCAAAAAGTATCAACCATCCAACAAACTGCTGTCAATCTGCTGTAATTGAGTGAATGAAGAGACATCGTATGTGCTCGAAGCAAATGGTCCCTCCTTTTTTGTGATATGTTTCTTCATACGTTTGGAAGAACGAACAGACGGAAGCAATCGCACTCTTAGTGGTCAATAAAACCGAGAGTAGAATGTTTAATGTGCTGGACAAAAAGTCATCTGCGTCAACAACGGCCCAAATAGTTCCATTACCGACGAATAATTAGTCCTGTCGTCGTCCGTATTGCTGCCCAGCTGTGTCGGTCACCACAGAACGGCCCGAATAGTTAATCTTTAGTCAAACAACAATCGTAAAAGTGTCATGCTCTGTTGTCATGATGAACCGCCCCGTTCAAGGTTCGTCCCAGATTGCGGTTAATCTTTTTGTATTAGCTTTGTAGGGAAGAACTGAAACAAGTTAAGTTCAATTATTTTTACTCTAATATATTGAGGTTCTGAAATAAATTGACAAACATTTTCTTGAATTGTATTAGAATATATTCAAACAAATAATCAGTTCGACTCGATATAACCCTACAAATCCGACTAATTGATGCTATAAATAACTTGTACATTTATTCTATGATGTTGTCTAGTTCTAGCTCCGAGGGAATTACATAAGCAGTACAAAACAAGTATGAGAATTTATTTTCCGCTTTAGTAAGAAAAAATTCACAACAGACAGAGGTCTGATGCGTTTGGAGATTAGACCACTGTTCCACTGTTGTGTGTACGTTTATGATAAAAGTTTCGTTTTTGCTCCTCCCGTTGGAAATTCGTCTGTATTTACAATTCAAGGCTGGTTTAGATCCAGTGAGTCTCGGTGCCAGCAAGCCAGCAGTCGTTGCAAATGTGTCCGGAGTGTTTCAAGTTAAATATGCATTCATCATTTAAAAGAATATGCCTGAATGGCAACACAGAGACCGCCCCCCCTAGCGCCCTACCCAAAGCAGACAACGTTTTATTGGGGTGCAAAGCCCAAGTGACATGGCTATAAAATCGCTCTGCATGCATGTCCAAAACGTGGTCATTTCATCTCCGCACTGTTCCACCCCTCAGCAAAATGGTCCCCCTTGGCGCCGCGGACGGAGCAACTAAATATTGGCCATATTCGGCGCAGGCAGGCAGACAGGCAGCCCCAATTTATTTATTTTTCCTTATCGCATCCTTGGGGAGTTTATGGAAAAACAAATTTCGGAACGAAAATAAAACATTTGGCTGTGGAACAAACAAACAAACCCCGGTCGGTGCTTTGGCGCTGCAGTGACACATTTTAGTAACTGGATATAACATTCACTCTCTCTCTCGCATACAGACACATACATAAGCATTAAACACAACACTTCGGGGAGTTTTGCAGACGAATTGACACTTCACTGCGGCAAATTTCGGTTGTTCACATTGTTACCCGTCCGAAAATTCTAGTCGGCTAATCATCGTTAACATGTTCTATATATGGTGACACTTACCTCCCGTCACGATGCAGGTAAGCTCCAGGATGCCTCCTTCTTCATACGGGCCGGCGTGAGCGGACAGCTCAAATCCGTTAGAGTCGTGGATTTTTGGCACCTCCGGAGGCACTGTGGGTAAAAGGATGCAAAGTTTTATTAATCGGTTTGGTGATTGGTCGCAAATATTGGTTTTTATTTTCAAAACTATTCAAAATTAGAATGGAATATTTGAATGATCTAAACAATATTTCAATGCATCAATTAGGGTTCGTAATATAACACAGTGCAACAATTTTTTTGCCTTTGCCTCTATATATGATTTTTTGATGAAGTTTGATGCGAAAATAAATTTCCCCGAGTTTTAACATATTTCAACTTAAGGGGCAACAACAGCGCCATTTTGAAGTTTTAGGAAATAGGAGATTTTCTATGTTTTTTCGAAGCCATTTTGTTTTAAGGCCAAATATATAAAAATTATCGTGCCAAATATATAAAAATTAGGATCGGACAAAAACTGAGCTCAAAACGGTGATACTACGAAACCGGTTTTGGCATGGTTTTAGTATATTTCACAGAGCAAAATAATATCGAGTATGTATGAGCATTAATGGTAATGCGCAAATATCTAAAAGTGGTAGTCAAACTAATTCTTATATTGAGTAAAAAAGTCTCAGAAATCGATTGGTAGGTGTCTGATCTACTTAGAATGTCTGCAACATGTCGATTTTGCCCCAATTCCCCTACAATACTTAGATAGGTTTATCTCGACATTAAATTAATTTATTTAAAAACTGTTTAATGTAATATCAAGAATGCAAGCGATACTCAAAGATACAATAACAATTCGTCTTCATATGATCCTCCCCCTTTTTTTTAAAGATGGGTAAGAAGATACTTATATGTGGACAAACTCAAAGAATTTTGATATTTAGTCTTAAAATAAAATAGCGTCTAAAAACATCAAAAATTTTCGATTGCTCAAAAATTCAAAATGGCGCTGTTGTTGCCCCTTATGTTGAAATATGTTTAAACTCGGGAAAATTTGGTTTTGCATCAAAATTTAAAAAAATCATATATAGAAACCAAGGCAGAAAAAAGTCAATTTTTGGTGCACTGTGTAATTATAAAACTCAATCTTGTGCAGGCTTCGGAAATGTACTGCGGTGCGATACTATACGTTGACTGAGCTCTCTTTTCACTGTTACAGTCTCATGAATAAGCTATGCATGAGAGCTTATATACAACTAAAGCTACCACACAGGTAACGAAGCTGTCTTGTGTTGCACACGATAGCTCATTCTTACGCATCTAATTTGTTCGTTCGGACATGACAGCCTGGTTAGTTATTTTGAGGATGTCCTGTTGGTTTGGCCTGTGCTGTTGAGAGTCTGCTTATCAACTGCGGCTGCCATCGATTTCATTGAACTCGCACTTTGAAAGACTTTACTTTCCAGAAGGCTGATATTTTTGGACTATAGATTTAAACTATTTTAGGTCAAAGTGGATACTCTGATTTTATTTTGGTTACCACAATTTGATTCATTTTTATCAAATTTATTCTACATTTAAAATAATTTTCTTATATGTTTAGCTTATGAACATTTTATTTCTCTCTCTTTCTGATTTTCGATGCTCTATTGAATTCTCTTCGTTATGTTGCTTTCATAATGGTTCGTTAATTCCTTAATGCACATATCCTGTCAATTTTTTTTGAAGTAGAATACTTCTCTCAGGAAGTTCGGCTACATAGGGATGTGAAATGAAAATCTAAAACCGAAAAAAGTGAAAAATATGTCCAATTTCAAATGCTAATAAATCGGTTAGTATTCAATGGATTTCCTTCGTTCTTGCAGCAATAGATTGGAAAATCTTCTAAGATTCTTCCCAAAATAAGATAATTGTGATTTTATTATTCACGCTATTGTACTATTGAAAATAGTCAAGCCTTGTCAAAACGAAAAATTCAACCCCTGATTGGTCGTTATATGCTTGCTTCCCAAGCACGGTCGACAGAATCATATACCTTGCAATTGAAAACATGCTATTTGGCCTATATAAGTGCCTGTTTCAGCCGGAGCCGCTCATAATAGTTCTGAACAGCGACGACAGCAGTCCTCCCTTAGCAGCAGCGGGAGCCAGCAGTGGGTACCATCGATAGCGGAAAGCGGCCACAACTGTGGCATGGCTGTGGATAGGCGTAGCAGTTCCAGCGGATCTCAGCATCGATAGCAGCAAGGCCAGCAGATGCAGGTACAGTGGATACCAATGGCGGCCACAACTGTGGCATGGCTACGGATAGTGTTGCAGTTGCTCAGCAGTTAGGCCAGCGTATAGCGGCCACAACTGTGGCATGGCTATGCATAGCGTAGCATCAGACAGCGACAACAGCAGTCGTCCTTCCTCAGCAGCAGCACTAGCCCTGTGGTTGGTCACCACGTCTCAGGAGCAGCGCGGTTTTTCTCAGCGTGTGTCGCCAGACAGTCATTATTCCCCCCGTGTTGAGGCAGCATGAAGATTGCCATCAGGAAATCCAATTTTGGAAATCAAAATGCCTTTTTGAAGGCAAATAAACAAGTCTTTGAAAGTTAATAATTTTTGTCAACGCAAGCAAGCATTCTGTGTTGCATCCTAGCAATTCAAATTTGTCGCAACCGTCTAATTTACTGAATGTGAAATAGCTTCCACAGTGCATGTTGTCCGTGTATCTTAATTCCCCCAATGTTAGGGCAGCTCAAAGGTTGTAATTAGCAACCGATTTTGAACAGCAAAATGCTTTTTTGAAGGCAAATAAAAAATAATTGAAGGTTAATTATTTTCTGGCATCAACACAAGCAGACATTCTGTGCGGGATGCAATCAAATTCTATTGTAGTTGTCTAATTTTTACTTTATTTAGTAAACTCCCCACTGTAGGGGCAGCGCAAACGCTGCGATCAGCATAACCGACATTAAATAATAAATTGCCCTGTTAGTACGCATTCACAAAAGCAGTCAGTTCGACTATGCAGAGCTAATATGAAGACGATTCAATCAATCAGCGTAAACAGAATTTCGTCGTCTCCCAGCTGCCAAGTTGCAACATGATGCAACACGCAACAGCGAGCAAACGAAATCGCTTGATGTTACAAACCGCAATAAGATACGGGTTAAAACCGTTGCGTGTGTGAGAGCACCATCGGTGTTTATTCGCTGGATACACTATCTACTGAGCGCAATAATCTGCTTACATGCGACACGGGGACGGGAACATTTTCTTCAACCAAGCTGCACAACACGACACAAAACATGTTATTTTGTTGCTGTAATGAGAGTGCTATCGGTCCGGCTCGACAGAATGTTCACAAGAAATCATTTTTGTGCATCCGTGCTACGAAACTGAGGAAAAACTTTAGAAACTGAAAAAAGAGGTGGAGCTTATCAAATGATCGCTCTGAGCCATGAGCTATATCATTCCACCACGTACGTAAAATAATTCATTCCCATTTTCATCCCTATATAAGAGCCTGTTTTAGTCGAAGCCGCTCATAATAGTTCTGAACAGCGACAACAGCAGTCTTCCCTTAGCAGCAGCGGGAGCAGAGCAATGGGTACCATCGATAGCGGATAGCGGCCACAACTGTGGCATGGCTGTGGATAAGCGTAGCAGTTTCTGCGGATCTCAGCATCGCATCGATAGCAGCTGGGCCAGCAAAAGCAGGTACAGCGGAAACCAATGGCAGCGTTTAGCGGCCACAACTGTGGCGTGGCTACGGATAGCGTTGCAGTTGCTCAGCAGTTGGGCCAGCGTATAGCGGCCACAACTGTGCCATGGCTATGCATAGCGTAGCTGTTACAGCGGGTATATCAGCATCGATAATAGCAGGGTCAGCTGATGCAACGACACTCCCTTCACTAAAATGCTGTTTCAATGTGATAGCGGGAAGCATCAGCAGCAGGCTTGCATGAAGTGAATACATCAGCCAGCAACTGTCTCTAAGGCCTCTGCCATAATAGACGCGAAAAGCGGTGCGAACCGATTCGCTCGGCCGTAGGTTAATGTACAGCTCTACTGATGGCTGTACATTAACCTACAGCCGAGCGAATCGGTTCGCGTCGCTTTTCGCGTCTATTATGGCAGAGGCCTAATGGGAAAGTTGTATCATTTTGTTCAGAAGAATATTATTATCGGTTATATTACAGAGATGCGATTGCGTAAATCCGATTTTGAATTAAAAAATTGTTCTTTTGAGAACAAATAAAACACTTATTTGAAGAGTTAATAGCTTTTGGTACCAATAGCAGTATAGTGACAGCCTCAACGGTAGATGCAGATGCAGCCGGTACTTCCCTGAGGCCGATGTAAAGGTAAATGGGAGCAGCACGGCGAAACAGTTCGGGTTATGCTTAGACGCGCGTCATTTTTCGTTGTTGATATTCTCCACATGAAACGACGCGCTTTCGTATGATAGCGGTGGTATTAGCGGTAGATGCATTTGCCAACACTTCCTCCAGTAAAGCCGTGTCTAGTTTTCAATGTGAAAACACCTTTCTCATTGTGTTGACCGTGCGCCTTAGTCCTCACTATCAAGGTAACACAGAGATGTAAGATAAACACTACATCCTATGATAAATTGAACAATTGTCCTTATAAGGACAACAAATGAATTAATGAAGATTTAATTTTGAATTAGAATACTTCTCTCAGGAAGTTCGGCTACATAGGGATGTGAAATGAAAATCTAAAACTGAAAAAAGTGAGAAAAATTTCAAATGCTAATAAATCGGTTAGTTTCCGATGGATTTCCTTCGTTTTTGCAGCAATCGATTAGAAAATCTTCCAAGATTCCTACCAAATGCATGAAATTGCAATTTTATCATTCGAACTATTGTACTATTGAAAACTCTTAAGCCTTGTCAAAACACAAAATTCGACCTCTGATTGGTCGTTTACCGCGCATTCCCAAGCACGGTCGGCAGAGTTATGGACCTAGTAAATTGGGAATGCATCATTCGGCCATATAGGAGCTTCATCAGATAATGAACAAACATTTCATCGGATATTAAATTGAACAACTGAAATTTGAAGAACACAAATGATTATTTGAAGAGTTAATATTTTCTCGTTTTGCGCTATAATTCAAAGTTAATTATCTTCCTCTACATGCATACTCTGATTATTATTACGTGTTTGCGTCGCTTAGTGTTTGGCTACGGTCATGCAGAACGCAAATAACGGCGCGATGCGATTCGGCAAGACGAAATCTGTTGAAATGTATAGCTCTACTTCGCTTAAAAAAGAGCTGTAAATTTCACCACGGTAAGGCGAATCGCATCGCGCCGGCATTCGCGTTCTGCATAACCGTAGCCTTTGTTCCGTTCCCGTTTAATGATGTCGTATTAAATGTGCATATTACAATTCGGCAGCACTTCAACGTCTCATTTGCACAAAATTTAAAAATATTCAATGAACTTCATTCAAAATATCAGACAAAAAGAAATTACTATACTGCCAATTAACCGTCAACGTTTATTTACTAGAAAAAATGACTGACACGCAAGCAGCCGGGTTATCTTTCTTGTAAAAGTATTCTACTTCAACCTTGCGGTCGTGGCTTTGCATACAACCTTCTTGTGATTTTTTCATCAAGGTTTCATTAAATAACATTTAGAAATCTGCCATATGCCATGTCAATTGCTACTTCTAATTTCATTACTCCACTCTTATTTTCTTCTTATTTATCTATACTTCTTTTTCTTCTTCTATTACATTTTGCAACTTAATTTAAATTTAAAATTCTGTTTTCTGTTTTGCTTCACTACGCAGTCTCTTTTTAATTTTTGTGTTGTTTCCAGAATTCACGTTTCACGTAGGTACATTTTTCTTCCTCATTTTTGTGAAGAGGTTTATCTTTTCAAACCGCATTTATATTTTCCATTGTCGAACAAATTTTCTTCCATTGTTTTCTACTATATTTTTTCACCTTCTATCCCATTTTGTTTGCTATTTCTCTCTTTCTCTCTTAAATTTATATCTCACACATGTAATTTTTCTGTTTTTTTTCTTATCGGTGTTCATCCTTCCTTTAGACGATTTGTTTTATATTTCCTTTCTTAACATTCCCATTCTCATTAAATCTAACATTTTTCCTCCTTCTTCCTTCTGCAAACAATTCCCTCATTCTTTTTTCCTATTCCACTTTTAACATATTTTCACATTTACCATTTTCCTCTTTTATTTTCTCGTTTTTCTTTTTTAATAGTTTTGTTTTTCTTATTTTTCTTTATCATTTCATTTTCATGTTTCATTTTCGATTTGTCATTCCTTTTTCATATTTGTTTTTTCTTCTTATTTCTATGGCACTTATTCACCATCCTTCTTCTTTATTTATTTTCTGCTATTTCTTCATTTTGGGTTTTCATTCGTCCTTTTTGTTCCACATATAAGTTTTAATTTTTTCTTCTACATTTCGCTTTTTCAAATCTCTATTATACTCCTTTTAATATTTGCCCATTCCATTTTGATTCCATGATTTATTTGTTAGCAATATGCTATCAGATTGATTTTTTTTTAATTTTTTCTAACCATGATATTTTAGTTTTGAAATGTCATGGACTTGGACTTGGACTTGGACTTGGACTTGGACTTGGACTTGGACTTGGACTTGGACTTGGAATTGGACTTGGACTTGGACTTGGACTTGGACTTGGACTTGGACTTGGACTTGGACTTGGACTTGGACTTGGACTTGGACTTGGACTTGGACTTGGACTTGGACTTGGACTTGGACTTGGACTTGGACTTGGACTTGGACTTGGACTTGGACTTGGACTTGGACTTGGACTTGGACTTGGACTTGGACTTGGACTTGGACTTGGACTTGGACTTGGACTTGGACTTGGACTTGGACTTGGACTTGGACTTGGACTTGGACTTGGACTTGGACTTGGACTTGGACTTGGACTTGGACTTGGACTTGGACTTGGACTTGGACTTGGACTTGGACTTGGACTTGGACTTGGACTTGGACTTGGACTTGGACTTGGACTTGGACTTGGACTTGGACTTGGACTTGGACTTGGACTTGGACTTGGACTTGGACTTGGACTTGGACTTGGACTTGGACTTGGACTTGGACTTGGACTTGGACTTGGACTTGGACTTGGACTTGGACTTGGACTTGGACTTGGACTTGGACTTGGACTTGGACTTGGACTTGGACTTGGACTTGGACTTGGACTTGGACTTGGACTTGGACTTGGACTTGGACTTGGACTTGGACTTGGACTTGGACTTGGACTTGGACTTGGACTTGGACTTGGACTTGGACTTGGACTTGGACTTGGACTTGAACTTGGACTTGGACTTGGACTTGGACTTGGACTTGGACTTGGACTTGGACTTGGACTTGGACTTGGACTTGGACTTGGACTTGGACTTGGACTTGGACTTGGACTTGGACTTGGACTTGGACTTGGACTTGGACTTGGACTTGGACTTGGACTTGGACTTGGACTTGGACTTGGACTTGGACTTGGACTTGGACTTGTACTTGGACTTGGACTTAAATTCTTAGACTTTTGAACTAGTGTACTCCTCGACTCACGGACTATTGGACTTCTGGACTTGTAATCTTGAACTCTCGGACTCTTGGTCTCTTAGACTCTTGGATTCTCGGACTTTTGGTATCTAATGTTAGGCTCAGAGAATCTTAAGCACTTGGGATCTTGGTCTCTTGGTCTCTTGGAATCTTGGGCTACTGAATTCTTGGAATCTCGAATTCTTGGACTCTCGCAATGATGGACTTTCGCATTGCTGAACTCAAGAATTTTTCATCTCCTGAATTTTTGGATTCCCCAATTATTGCACTTTAGAAGTCTCAAATTCTTGAGCTCTCGAATTCTTGAATTTTGGAATTCTTGGAATCTCAAATGCTTGAACTCTAATATTATTGGATTCTCGAGTTGTTGGACTCTTGGACTTTCGAGTTTTTGTATGCTCAGTTTCTTGGACACACGAATTCCTGGATTCTTCAGTTCTTGATTTCTCGAATTTTCGTACCCTCAAATTTTTGAATTCTCGAATTCGAAGACCCTAGGACTTTGAACTCTTGGACTTTAGAATTCTTAGACTCTCGAAATCTTGGACTCCCGTATACTTAGACTCCCGAATTCTTGAACTCTTGAATCCTTGGACTTACGAATTCTTGATGTCTCAGATTTGTAGACTTTAAAATCTTTAAACTCACGAATTCTTTGACTTTCAAATTTTTGCACTTTCGAATTCTTGGACACTCGAATTTATTGCCTACCAAATTTTTGGACTCGAACTCTTGGATTGTTGGATTCTTACTTTTGAATTTTTGGATTGGACACTTGGACTCTCGAATTTATGGACTCCCGGATTCTTAGACACCCAAATTTTCGAGCTCCCGAATCCCTGGACTCACGAGTTCCCGGACACTCAAATTACTGGAATCTCAGGTTCTTAGACACTCAAATTCTTGGGCTCTCAAATTCTTGGACTTTTGAGTTTTTGGACCAATCTTTGAATTCTCGAATTCTTGGATTCTCGAATTCTTGGACGCTAGAATTTTTGGACACTCGAGCTCTCGGACACTCAAATGTATACCGAATTCCTGGACTCTCGAATTTCCGCATTCCCAAATTTTTTGGCTTACGAATTCTCAGTTTTCCGAGTTCTTGATGTCCCAAATTCTTGAACTCTCGAATTTTTGGAATCTAGAATTTTAGGACTCTTGAAATCTTGATTTCTCAAACTCTCGAGCTCTTGGACTCCTGAATTCTTGGATTCTCGAATTCTTATACACCCAGATTTAGATTCCCGAACTTTTGAACTCCCGAAACCTTGGACTCTCGAATTACTGTAGTCTCAGATTCTTAGAAACTCAAATTCTTGGGCTAACGAATTCTTGGACTTTCGAATTTTCGAACCAATCCTTGAACGCTCGCATTCTTGGATTCTCGAATGTTGGACACTCAAATTCATTGACTGCCTTTTGCTTGGACTCTCGAATTTTTGAATTCTATGTTTGTTGGAATCTCAAATTGTTGGACTCCCGAATTCCTGAGCGCCCGAATTCTTGAACTCCCAATTTTTTTGATTGATAATTTTTCGGACTCTAGAATTCTTGAAGTCTCAAGTTCTTGAAGACTCGAATTTTTGGAATCTCGAATTTTCGGACTCTTGGATTTTTGATTTTTTAGACTCTCGAGTTCTTGGGTTCCCGGATTCTTTAACTCACGAATTCTTGGAGTCTCGAATTTTTGTACTCCCGAATTTTTAAACTCTCGAATCCTTGGACTCACGAGCTCTTGGACTCTCAAATTACTGGAGTCTCAGATTCTTAGACACTTAAATTCTTGGGCTCATGAACTCTTGAACTTTCGAAGTTTTGGAATCTCAAATTCTTAGACTCTTGGACTTTTTTTTATAGACTGTTGAGTTTTTCAACTCCTGGATTCTTGGATTCTCGAATTCTTGTACTTTAGGATTTAGATTCTCGAATTTTTGAACTCCCGAATCCTTGGACTCACGAATTTTTGGACTGTCAAATTACTGGAGTCTTGCATTGATGGACTCTCGTATTGTTGAACCCAAAAGTTTTTTATCTCTCCAATTCTTGGATTCTCAAATTATTGCACTTTTGGAGTCTCAAATTCTTGGACTCTCGAATTCTTTGAGTCTCGAATTCTTGTACTACCGGATTCTTAGACTACCGAATTTTTAAACTCCCGAATCCTTGGACTCCCGAATTCTTGAACTGCCAATTTTTTTTAACTGATGATTTCTCGGACTCTAGAAGTCTTGAAGTCTCAAGTTCTTGAACTCTCGAATTCTCGAATTTTTGGACTCTTGGACTTTTGATTTTTCAGACTCTCGAGTTCTTGGATTCCCGGATTCTTGATTTTCGAGTTCTTGGAGTCTCGAATTCTTGTACTCCCGGATTCTTAGACTCCCGATTTTTTTAACTAACGAATCCTTGGACTCGCGAGTTCTTGGACTCTCGAATTACTGTAGTCTCAGATTCTTAGACACTCAAATTCTTGGGCTCACGAATTCTTTGACTTTCGAATTTTTGAACCAATCCTTGAACTCTCGGATTCTTGGATTCTCGAATCCTTGGACAATCAAATTCATTTACAGCCGAAATCTTGAACTCTCGATATTTTGTGCACTAGAATCCTTGGAATCTCAAATTCTTGAACTAACGAATTCTTGAACTCTCGATTTTCTGTAATCTCAACCTTTGAACTTTTGAAATTTCAGGCTCTCGAGCTCTTAGATTCCCGAATTTTTGAACTCTCGAATTCTTGGCCTCTCGAATTATTGAATTCTTGGACTCTTGAATTCCTGCAGTCTCAGATTCCAGGTTTCTCGAATTCTTGAAGTTTAAGTTCTTAAACTCTCGAATCCTTGGAGTCTCATATTGTTGGACTCCCGAATTCTTGGATTCCAGGATTCCTGGAGTCTTAGATTCTTGGAGTCCAGAATTATTATATTCTCGAATTCTTGGAATCTCAAGTTTTTGGACTCACGGATTTCTAAATTTTTTTAATTTTTATACTGTCGAATTCATGGACAGTCGAATTCTTGAACTCTCAATTTCCGTGATTCTCGAGTTTTTGGACTTTCGAATGTATGGACCATCGAGTTTTTTGATCTTGGTCTTGGTCTTGGTCATTTTTAATCGCTTGAAAAAAGTTCTAAAGTATAATCATTTGAAGCGTATTTTTAAATAAAATAGAATAGACCAGAATAGAATGGAATTCATTCTCCAGTAGAAAAAATTCATAAAGCAGAGCTAAAACCATGTAATGGCGAGATGTTCACCAAAGAATGAGGCAAGATATTTGCATCTGTCTGCTCAAACCACTTTCTTCCGGTTGACAAATGCACCTCCACTAGAGTTTGAGTACGTAATCGTCTTTCCGGCGATTCCGTTCTTCCATTGTTTGCTTCCGTTGCCGTTTTGTGTTCATTTCTTAGACGATTCGTTTAAAAAGAAGTACACAAGTAAACTATTACGTTTTTTCTTACTTTAGGCAGAACAGTGCACCAGAGTTAACGGTGTGCACAAATTTCTCAGAACTCTAGATATCATATACAAAAGGAAGTTTGCTATACTTTTTCTACTGGTTGTTCCGCTTCGAAAGATTTTGTATGTGCACACTTCAAGTTGAAGTTGTCCGATTCTGGAGTGCACACTTCCGAATGCTCGTATAAAATTGTTTCTCTCATAACTGTGATGTTGCAGACGATGACGAATATGATGATGAAAAATGTTCGAAAAGGTCAGTTAATTTTCAATACTTACCCACTATTTCTAGGTTAACATTGCTATTTTTTGTTGGTGATAGTAAAAAATCTACTCTACATCGGAACACTCCGGCGTCTTTTTTCTGAAATACGAGATGAAAAAAACTGTATTAGAAATATACACCTAACCATCTTTTCAGTTTTAATCAACACAAATTTAGAGAGTTTACAGGCTAGTTATAAACAGTATTCAAGCTCAGCTTAAAACTATATACATACACGAAAAAAAATCGAATCCCAAACAAAGCAAACCACCCCGACCAGCGGCAAAAGTAATTCAAATCGTGCAATAAATTAGTTTTACATTCGATTTACGACCGGCCGCCATGTTGGGAACCCAATCATTATGATGGCGAGCCGTTTTTTTATTTTGTTTTTCTAAATTCCCGGAACCCATTTTGCAGCAGCTTCTGCCAAGCCAAACAGAGAGAGAAAAAAATTCGTGGGGTGAAACGAAAAATTTTCAGCCCTCGTTTCCACCCCGGACAGTTGCAAAACAAAACCCCTCCATAAAGTTGGTCACGAGCATTCTGGTGCTGGTGCCGCTGATTAAGTGGATCCGGCAAAGCTGCTGCGGATGTTTGAGCGAAAGCTTTCACACGGATCGAAAATAAGGAATCTAATTTGTGTGAAAGTATTTTCCGGAAGTTTCCTTCGATCCGCGCTCGGTTGTTGGGCCTTCTCCCAAAGCGTCCTGCGATTTGAATGTTCGCTGTGTGTTTTTGACGTAGAACTACGTTTTTCTTTAGCCTACCACATAGGGATGTAAATAGGAAAACTATTAACGAGAAGGGGACGAAATATAATAATTGGTTTGTTTCCAACCGATTTCCTTCATTCATGCAGTAATTGTTTGGAAAATTATACACGCATCCACCCAAATGTAGAAAATTGTTGATTGATTAAGCAAACTATTGTACTATTGATAATTTTCAAGCCTTGTTAGAACGAAAATTACGTCCTCTAATTGGTCGTTATATGATTGCTTCCCAAGGACGGTCGACAGAATCATATACCTTGCAATTGAAAACATGCTGTTTGGCCTATATAAGAGCCTGCTTCAGCCGAAGCCGCTCATAATAGTTCTGGACAGCGACAAGTTGTCAACAGCAGTCGTCCTTTCTTAGCAGCAGCACTAGCCCTGTGGTTGGTCACCACGTCTCAGGAGCAGCGCGGTTCTTCTCAGCGTGTGTCGCTAGACTGCCATTATTCTCCCGTGTTAGGGCAGCATGAAGATCGTCATCACCAAATCCAATTTTGAACAGCAAAATGCCTTTTTTCAAGGCAAATAAACAAGTAATTGAAGGGTGAAAATTTCCTAGCATCAACACAAGCAAACATTCTTCGCGGGATCCTAGCAATCAAATTCTGTTGTAGTTTATTTAGTTTAAGTTTACCCCCACTGTTGGGACAACACAAAGGCTGCGATCAACATAACCGATTTTGAATAACAAACTGCCCTGTTAGAACGCATTCACAAAGGCAGTTAATTCGAATATGCAGTACTGATATAAAGTCGATTCTATCAATCAGCATTAACAGAATTTCGTCGTCTCCCAGCTGCCAAGTTGCAACATGATGCAACACGCAACAACGAGCAAACGAAATCGCTTGATGTTACAAACCGCAATAAAATACGGGTTAAAACCGTTGCGTGTGTGAGAGCACCATCGGTGTTTATTCGCTGGAAACAAATATCGAATGCGAATTGTGGAATAATTCGTCTAAAGAATATTAGAGAATTAAACAACTGAAAAGAAGGGCGTGGTCTATTACGTAGCACCCTTTGGCTATAAAAGCGTGTTTCTGGGAAAACTAGCTACATTCATTAGTCAGAAGGTGAGCTGGATGGACCGGACCGTCGACAACGTTGACAGCAGTAGAAGCAGATACAGCACTCAGAAGTAACAGCGGGTTACGCCTGTGGCTGCCTTCAAATTAAATAAACCACTTGCGCTGTGGTTGGTCACCATGTCTCAGTTGCAGCGCGGTTCTTCTCAGCGTGCCTCGCCAGACTGCCATCATTCCCCCACTGTAGGGGCAGCATAAAGATCGTCATCACCAAATCCAATTTTGAACAGCAAAATGCCTTTTTTTCAAGGCAAATAAACAAGTCATTGAGAGTTAATAATTTTTGACAACGTAAGCAAGCATTCTGTGCGGATTCTAGCAGTTACATCTGTCGCGGCCGTCTAATTTACAGAAGGTGAAACAGCTTCCACAGTGCATGTTGTCCGTGTATCTTAACTTCCCCACTGTTGGGGCAGCACAAAGGTTGCGATCAGCAACCGATTTTGAACAGTAAAATGCTTTTTTCAAGGCAAAAAAAAAAAAACAAAAAATATTGTGAATACTATGGGGATTTATGCCGTGGTGACGATTTATGATATTGCTTAGTTGAAATGATGGGATAATAGATAAATGGGTTGATGGATTTGGGATTTCCCATAACCACGTGAAGGTTCCCGACCACAGACATAAGTTTCGTACTCAGCACGGCACAAAATGTGAAAATTGTCTTTTACTCCAAGTAGTGCAGTATTACTTTGTAGTGTTGTATTATTCTCGTACGATAGACTCCCAGCCTTTATTGAGAAATCAATCGAAAGTTTAGTACTGAAGTAAGATGTCAAAGTATACGAACACCAAAAACAAGCGTGATGCTCGGAAACGCGCGAAGAACCTGCAAGGGGGAAGTGCGTCGAAGAAACCAAGAACCAGTACTGAGCGTTCTCGGTCCCTGCGAGCCAGAGTGGCAGCAGACGGCGGTGAAGCGAGTTCAACCACTGGTTGGCACGCCGGTGAAGGGCCTTCTACTCGAGGTAGGAGGAATTTAACAATTTTTATAAAGCATCAACTTTTATCGAATACTTTTGTGTACTTATACTTGGAAGAACCAAAAAAAAAAAATATCGAATCTGAAAAATCACTTCATTTCCGCATCTTTGTTAAAGTAAAAAATGGTGACGTTTAATATCAGTGGGAGAGAGTAGTGTTAGCTTTTTGTAATCTACGAATGGCATACCATAAATTAATGTCAGGCTTGGCACATTGATTTGATTGCGTTCAACTGTGTTAACCTTAATAATATCAATAACCTTAAACAAAAAGGCACATTGTGGTTTGGATTTAAGTCGTATAATATACATACAAAAAAATATATGGAATATATTTTTTGGAATATATGTAATGCAATCGTATGGTTCTGAAGAAATATGGACCTACAGAATTTTTCAATTTTCAATAAACAATAAATATACTGTTTCAATATATTTATGAATGAAGAGATCTTGGCGTACACATTAGGGCTGATCTTGCAGTATCATCTTCAATATTGGATTGAGGGAGTAACTTTAAATGTTAACAAAACTAGTGGGAGTTTGTTCTGCTGCACTAGTTTAGTAAATGATAATTCTAACAGTGTTTGTTAACTTTTGCAGTTAAGCTCTTTTATGATTATCATATTGAAATTTTTAAGTAAACAAAAGTGGAATTAAATAAATATTTATAATAATAATTATAATAATAAATATTGATAATGATGAAATAACGGAATATTATTTTTGACGTAGAACTACGTTTTACTTTAGCATACCGGGATGCAAACTGATAAACTGGGACGAAATTTGTCCCTTTTCAAATGCTTATAGGTCGGTTGGTTTTCAACCGATTTTTTTCATTCTTGCCGCAATCGATTGGAAAATTATACATGCACCTGCCCAAATTCAGAAAAATATTTGAATCTACGAACTATTGCACTATTGAAAATTGTCAAGCCACGTTGAAATAAAAATAACGTCCTCTGATTGGTCGCTTGCTTGCTGTGTGTATGATATGGTATGATGTGTGTATGGTATGATGATATAGTATGATGTGTGTGTGTGTGTATGATATGATATGATGTGTGTGTGTGTGTCTCTATGATATGATATGATGTGTATGCGTCTGTATGATATGGTATGATGTGTGTGTGTGTGTGTGTCTATGATATGGTATGATTTGTGTGTGTGTGTGTGTGTGTAACAGCAACAATATCGCACGCTTAGCCTGGGAGCTAATAGCTGTCTCGATCAACTCGATTTTAGTTGAGAGAATTCGTTATCGATATTGTTTTCGGCACATTTTGTATGTGTAGGATGAGTACAACGATACACCGTGCCCCAGTGCTGAGTCGAGAAAATTTCCAGCTCGAAAAGATCCTCGACTTGATCGGGAATCGAACCCGATATCACAACCGTGTTGAAGAGCTAGCCGACCGACATCGCTAACCACAGAGCCACGGGGACCACACTGTATGTGCTGTGTATGGTTTTTAACTCGGCACGTTCTGCTAACTTCTGAATCCGGTTCACGAAATTCACAACCCTTCATTAGTAGACATTATAACTCATTACCCAAGTAAAAATATAGGTTTTATCAAAGTTTTATAGCGCTCAATACAGCCAAAAAAGCGCTATTAAACTTTGATAAAACCAGTTGTGTTACTAGGGTAATGAAACACTCAATGCATTTGTTAATAGTGTACGTAGTTCTACGTCATTTATGCGGTCGTGTCTTGGATACAACCTCCTACTTTTTTATTTTCTTTTTTTTCTTACTTTCTGCTGGCATGGGCAACATCCGATTTGCACTTTGCGCCGTGGATCGGCGCTGGGGAAAAAGGAACAATTTATTACGAATGGGAAAGTAATAATCTCCTTGGATTTGCTTGTTTGACTTCGGTAGATCAAAAAAGCCTTCCATTTTTTTCGCGCCTTTTACGTGCTTCGTTACGAGCGCCCGTCTCGTTTGAGAAAATCAATTCCGAACCAGCTCATCACTGGTGAGTTGTTATCTGTGCAGTTAGTTAATTGATTCAAGTTTATTTGGAGGTAGTATTTCCATTACTAATACAGGTTTTAAGGTGGTTGTTTTGAA
The DNA here is from genome assembly GCF_029784165.1 of Wyeomyia smithii. Lineage (NCBI taxonomy): Eukaryota > Metazoa > Arthropoda > Insecta > Diptera > Culicidae > Wyeomyia > Wyeomyia smithii. The sequence goes on from NC_073696.1 coordinate 227,811,454, forward strand.
GTATTGTCATGAAGTATTTGAAAGTATTTTAACCAAAAAAAAAAAAAAACTGAAAGCTACAGACCCATTGTTAATTGTAGCATAAACAACAGTAAAATGAGTATAAAAATTCAAAAATGTAATATTAAAAGTTTCATAATTGTCCAAAATGTGAAAATTACCAGAAATGCGCATCTAAGACATAATTTTATCCAGTTTTACATCGATTTTTACTAGAGCTGTACCTTTTAGTTCAGTTTTGCTTTGTTTTCGATTCTACTGTTAAATAAAATCACTCCATTACACTATTAATGCAAATACTCACCAGCACCGGACTGATGACCAACTCCGCCCGACTCTTGTCCCGCAACGGTTTGAAGTTGGCACGATCCTCCAGTATGGAGCCGTCCCTCCAGTGTGACGGTAGTTCGCTTTTTTTTACTCGCGTATCGTAACTGAAAGTAGAGTAGCGAAAAACACGCAAAATAGCGCCGTTAGTAAACAATTTCCACCAACGAATATCTAGTTTATTTATTCCTCATCCTACGCGCACTTGAACTTGGCAGTCAATGATACAGAAGTGGAGCAGCACACCCCTTGCTACGAATGAGGTCATATAAATGTGTTTATAAATAACATACATGCGATGTGAATATGTTTTTCTTACCGAGCGGTAAAAAAGATGGAAAATTCAATATTTCAGTGCTTTTCTTTGCACAATTCATTATGCCCAAATATATATCGTCTCACTTTTGAAATGTTGCCGAATTTTATCAGCCACCCTTGGCCACCCCCCGAGACACGTGGGCAGCCCGACCGGACTCCGTTATGGTTTCGTGAAACGGTGTCGTTCAAAGAGCCACAAACATTTAACAAAAAGCCGTATAATTTTATTTCCAGTTCTCTCCAGCCTACGGCCGAGACGGCTGCCGATTCGAGAAACGTTCCTCCCGAAACAGCACGTTTCGCCCGTCCCTCATCGTGTCAGGGAATTTTATTTAATTTGCTGACATGACATGGCTTCTTCCGACGAAGGAAATTTCCAGCCGTTGTGGGCTAGTGCGGGGGCGCTCGTGTGTTTGTGTGTGTGGGGTGGGATTGCAGATTTTGATATGGGCCACCGGAGCCAGAGGCGGCACATCTGAATGAAGAACTGATGGTTCCCCATTTATGTTTACATTTTGCCGAACTACGAGATTTTCTTTTTTATTTTATTCCTGTTTATACAAAAGTGAAAAATAAAACTCACATATTCGGAGTTTCGCAGTAGACTGGAGGGGTAAATCTGTTTCACCATGACCGAGCTTAAATATTCAGCCTGTTGAATGATAACAAATCAGGTTTGAGGATTGTACACGGACCGAGTGCGGTACGGGGGCTTGGGAATGGGTTGAAGATTTTGGACTGATTTAGGATGCGGACAGTTCCAGTTTCTTTAATTAATGTCTATCGTAAAGAGGGTATAAAACGATGAAGTTTTTTGTTAAATGTTAAATTAATCAGTAGATCACAAAAATACCAAACGGAGCTCAATTTTTCGTTTTTAAAAAATCATCCTTTTTATGAAAACGTATGAAACTGTAGTGCGAAATAATAAAAGTCTTATATTGCAAATTTTCCAAATTAGTAAAACACAGCCTTGCGCACGAGAAAAATTTTTGGAAGAAAAATCCTCATCAGACCGGGAGAAAAATCTCTTTTTGATGAGATAGTTTTGAATAATCGAAATAAAGCCGGTGGTTGACGTGGATAGTATGCTCGGAAAATATCTCTGTAGGTTATGTAAAAATTATCGAACAAAACCTAAATTCTAATATCTCCCCTCTTCTTTCTTCTATTTCTCATGCACATTGCGAGCTGAGATGCCAGACTTATATGAAAAAAAATCCATAGATTTGTGCATTAAATCCGAGCTCTGATCGCGACGTATGTGAACAAAAGCGAATCAGTTGCCACATTTGACAAGTTGCAGAAACATAATAACTTAAATAATTTCGGGCCGCTTAAAAGTGCCATGTGCCGTCACAATAGTGACATCGACAAGTTTGTTTAATTTATTGTCATTGCAGATTTGCATTTGTCAATTCCACGAGATGATCCTAGCACTCATAATATTTCTTCACACTGCAAGCAACTAAAAAACACATATTACAAATAATACACGCTACCCGCATACGCGCAACTAACTATTACCAATGGCCAAACGGCTGAAAGCAAACGCGCCAGATCCGGATAGAATCACAAACATTTTCTGTAGTGTTATATACATACTTGTATGGCGGTGCTTTCCACACAAACGAGAGATCCAAAATCTAGCGCTATGGAAGGTGATATCTAACCACCAGTGCAGTTCGTCCGCTATAGAAGGCTAACGGCGAACGAGCAAGTATTGCAGGGACTGGGCATTATCTCAGCGAATCCTCTTGCTACAGTGATAGGTTTAACAATGAAAACTAAATTTCTGCATACTAGCTTTTATATGGGTCATTCCATGTCAAGTGTCCGAGGAAATGCATCAACCATCTCCGATTTCGACCAAAATTTCTGGGTCGATGTATTTTGGGCCGGAACTTATAAGTTCAAAGTGTTGTACCGATTGGTGGACCCCTCGGCCAATGGGACTGCCTCCATTTTTTGCGAATTTAGCAAAACACCTTTTTTGTTTTGTGAATATCTCGGGACTCTGGAGAGCTACAGGTGATATTAACATTTCGATAACACAAACGCCTGCTAGGATACCATTAAGATAGCAGCCATTTATGTAGAAGCGCTTACGTGCGCAGACAAATTCCAAAATCTTGCAATTTTGAAAATGCTGTATCTCTGGAACGCTACATTTTTTTTTTTGCTGATAAGTGATTCCTATGTAAAATCGTCTGCTAAACACATTGGCGTAGTCAAAATTAAAATCGAAGAGGGGTATTTCAAAGAAATTGCAAATTAAGTTTTGAATCAAAAAAAAAATGTAATGTTGTCAACACTGCAGAAAAAACTGACAACGCAGTTCGATTCTACGTCTCAAACCTTTCAAAATGATATGTCAATATCACCTGTTGCCTTCAGGGTTCCGAGATATTCACAAAAAAGTTGTTTTGCTAAATTCGCAAAAAGTGAAAGCAGTCCCATTGGCCGAGGGGGCCACCAATCGGTACAACACTTTTTACTTATAAGTTCCGACCCAAAATACATCGACTCACAAATTTTGGTCGAAATCGGAGATGGTCGATGCATTTTCTCGGACATTTGAAATGGAATGACCCATATGTGACTACTGAGAGTTATTCATCATTGTGCACTTGAGCGAGCAGAACAACAACTACAACAAATCGCTTAGAAATTCAAATCGTTTATATACTTTGAAGTCGGCTGTGCTGGGGAAAAAAGTAATAATAAGTTGTTTAGTTTGACTTAGACAGGGGGGTAAGAGTTTTGTCTGGCCTGAGTTTCGCCGGCACTTCAATCAACTCTAATAGATAACAGAATGTTATCATGGGCACGTAAAAATAAAAACCGTAAAATCGAAACCTCGAACACTCGCCTGGGTGTTTACGGTAAAAAACCTGAACGATTATTATTCATCAAAATAAATTACGGTTTAAATTGTTATGTTATATCCAACTTAATCAACAGGGCTTTAATCGCCACTGCAAATAAATGTTCACACTGAATTTTCTTTGTAATCTAATGTAACAGTGTACATTTAATAAGTTTTGGCTATAGTAATCCAATGATTGAAAATACTACAAGGTATACATCCCCAGGGGTTGTATGAAATGGTGACGTAGGACTAAATGTAAACTGTAAACTAAACTGTAAACTAAACGCTAAACTGTTCATAGGCAACACTACCGCTTATTTTTGATGGTCGTTATTGTAAAACTAACGATGGATGAATACATGAAAATTTTATACTAGTAGTAGTTGCGAAAATTCTCATAACTCTTATCTTCAAGCATCTATAGTTCTGAAAAGAACCGATTGGTAATGGTGACGTAGGACTTAATGTAAACTGTAAACTAAACTGTAAACTAAACGCTAAACTGTTCATAGGCAACACTACCGCTTATTTTTGATGGTCGTTATTGTAAAACTAACGATGGATGAATACATGAAAATTTTATACTAGTAGTAGTTGCGAAAATTCTCATAACTCTTATCTTCAAGCATCTATAGTTCTGAAAAGAACCGATTCCATAATCTTCAGTTAGAAATTCGTGCTACTGAACGCTGATAATCGCACCACCACCGGTAGCACTGAATATTTTGCTTGACCGCGCATAATAAAGTTCGCTCTCCACTGTGCCCTCCGGTAGCTGTGCCAGCAAAGTATTCTGCAGCGTACGATGGTAACTGTTGCTGCCGTATGCAAAATAAAGGTAACATGCGCCGCAGTGCCTGGAAGTTGACTCGTATGCAGCTCTCATTTTTCAATGTCGCGTACCTTTCACAGCTGCACTGCACTCGCTATTGTGTAACGAACTAAACTGAAGCTGAATTTTCTACACGCAGTCTTTTGTATTGGGTTCAGCGTAGATTTTTGCCATTAGGGCGTGAACACGCAGCTTGGAGAAAGACAAACAAACCAAAAAACTTCCGATACTACTGAATGATTTTCATAAGCATCAAAAGAAAGTTTTTGCTTTCTGCGGTTTTGCGACTTTGGTTCTTGGATTAACTAATTTTCGTTTCTAATATTTGACTGATAACGGTGTTCGAGTGGGCACATACAAACAATTAAACTGGAAAATTACTCAATTTAGCAGTGAAAATTCTTGAAATGAGGGTTATATCTTGTTGTGATAAAGTGTTCATAGGCAACACTACCGTGTATCTTTGGTGCGCCCTGGTTGTTATTTTAAAAATGATTATTTCAACAAAATCAAACATTCTGCCGATGCCGCTTTTCTTCAGGAACAACTCAACATATTCGCTTCCTGGTGCGAGATTAATCGTATGGTACTAAACCCGTCCAAATGCTCCGTTATAACATTTACGAGAAAACACAGGCCGCTGCAAGTTGATTACTTCCTAAACGGTTCTCCAGTACAGCGAGTCGTCTTCATTAAGGATCTCGGAGTACTTCTGGACGAGAAACTCACCTTCAGGCAACACTTATCTTTCATCGTGGCGAAGGCTTCTAGACAACTAGGACTCATTTTCCGAATGACACGTGATCTCAAAAACATCCACTGCCTTGTCACGCTTTACTGTTCGCTTGTTCGGTCTTCATTGGAGTACTGTTCTACAGTCTGGGTGCCTCATTATAATAATGCTATCTACCGAATCGAAAATATCCAGCGCCGGTTTGTACGTTATGCCCTTCGAATGCTTCCCTGGCAACAGCCCATGCCTAATACCAGGTATGAGGACCGATGCCAGCTGCTCCAGATCGATACTCTTCAACTACGTCGGGAAACAGCACGCGCTATGCTCGTCTCCGATATTCTAACATCACGGGTCGACTGTCCTGCCATTCTGCGGCAAATCAACCTGCATGCTCCAACTAGAACCCTGCGAAGCATGCCAGCTTTGCACTTGCCCTTTCGCCGAACCAACTATAGCTCAAACAGTGCTATCACAGGTATTCAACGCGTTTTCAACAGAGTGTCGCTAGTTTTCGACTTCCATTTATCATACCGAGTTATACATTCTAAATTTTTGTCAATGTTCCGGAGATTTTTGTATTAGTATTAGTAGCCATTAGGACAATTTATTTTATGTCTGTAAATAAATAAATAAATAAATAAATATTGAGAAATAGATGAACATTTCACACTAGTAGTAGCTGTGAAAATTCTTATAACTCTTATCTTCAAGTATTTATAGTTCTGAAAAGAACCGATTCCATAATCCTCAGCTCGAAGTGTGTGGTACAGAATGCTGACGATCGCATCACCACCGGTAGCATTGAATATTTTGTTGGCCGTGCATGAAATTTGCTCTCCGCTGTTCCCCTCAAAATATCATGCAGTGTACGATGGTGCCTGTTGCTGCCATTTGTAAAATAAAACCGATCCGACTGCACTCGCTATTGTGTAACAAACTAAACTGAAGCTGAATTTTCTACACGCAGTCTTTTGTATCGAGTTCAGAGAAGATTTTTACCATAAGGGCGTGGCCACGCAGCTTAGAGAAAGACAAACAAACCAAAACACTTTGTTGAGACAAAATATGTAGGCAGTGGAATTTATTTCGTCCATGTTATTGTTATCTGTGCTGGGGAAGCAAGCCAATAACGAGGGAAATATATTGGAACTTTTCACCTTTTTCCACCATTAAGCAGTGAAGCAACAATGTTGAACATTATATCAAACAATTGTTACACATTTTATCTATCCACCGACATATAAATGACTAAGATGCATTAAGTCGTTCGCTTGCAACATTTGCCAGTTTTATTTTCAATTTCACAAAGTGTAATCTAGTATAGAAAACAAAGACGTAGTTCTGCGTCAAAAAATCATTCACCTCTCACGGTGTATTTTGTTTATTATAAGCAGGCTCCGTGCTCTTGACTTTTATTCAAATATTCTCCTCTACCTGTCAAACGCCTTGGAGAAGTAGACTAGTATTGGATAGTGTTGAATCGGGTTGTCCGAGATCGCGCCATCTTTGGTGGTTCCACGGATGAAGTGCTTCGGTAATAGAGCTTCTTCGTCGGGTGACTCCTGTGGAATGTAAGTCAACGGTCGGATATTGATCAAATTCTCAGCTTCTGCCAAGGCAGTGACGAGGATCTTATCTGTATACCTCCACCTATCGTCCAGGACCCGCATAGCCTATTTGATGCACCGAACCATCTACTCCCAGACACCGTGCATGAGTGGGATACTAAGAGAGTTGAAATGCCACGCTGTGAAGGATTAGGTGACCCTTTCCGCACACTCTCTTTAGATGGAAATACCTACCATTGTCCGAAAAAAAGCCTCGGAGAACTGTTTGATGACCAACAGGCAGGATTGTATTTTTTCCGTTCTCGGAGCTATGGCTAACTTTACTGGTTGCAAATAGTAACGGTGTACGGGTAACGGTGCTATCATGGGAGCAGCTGGGATACATCGATTCACCTTGCACCACACATATGTCTCGGTCGCTCTTCGTCTCGCTGTTCGGGCGATCTGGATCCAAAACTTCTGACGAAGCTTGTTGAACACCGTCTCACGGTTAGCATGGCCAAACTTCTCGTGGTAATGCAGGATCAGTTACGGTGTTGTCTCGTGTCTTCAACAACAAACCTTCAGTATCCAATATTGGAGAACGTTCCCCTTCGATTCTTTTCGGTGGTTGACGGCGACTACTTCCAAAGAATGATCTCTGCCTGTCTAAGCTCTTCTTGTTGAAGTGTTTGCTGAGCCGTCGAAAGCGTTGTCTTGATTAGTGGACGATTAGTGGTCCTTAGCCTGGGAAGTTACGACAGGTTTGCCGATTTTTTTACGGCGACAATTGACGACATAGCGGACCATTGTTGCGGGCACTCGTACCACCACATCATGAAACATCACTAGACCTCTTGCCTCCTCTCTGGTTTCTTTGATCGGGTCAATTACCGGCCTTTGGTTGTTCGGTTGATACAGCATCGTCGGAATTTTTATCATTTAATCATCATGTTCTGTTGAATATTCGGCAATCCGTTCGGCCTAATATTCGGCTGAACAGACGGCCGAATACTCAACGAAACATAATGATAAGATGAGAAAAATTAAAAACTAAATTCTTCTTGACTCGATGAGACTTACCCTAGACAAGCTCAAGTTAAAACCATTATTCTGTAAACTGAAAATTCCACAAAAAAAAAACTTTTTCCAGTCCTATTGTTCGGTGCAACGCTAGTTCATTCGACATCTAGTGAAATGGTTTCCAGAAAAGTTTGGCTCATTCGAGCACTGAGGACGACAGCTATCAGTTCCAGTCTAGGAATCGACTAAAGCTTAAGCGGCACTACCTTTGCACAACCAGCCTGTAGTTCACTTCTCCATCAACGATCGACCGTAGATATGCCACGCAACCATAAGGGTGTTTGCTCACGCCCGAAAAGGCACATATGTAGCTCGAGAGCTTTACCGACGAAAATTAAGCTCCACTCAGATAACATCATGGAATTTGCAATACCTCAACTTCCGGAAGCCATTCAATCCACTGCTGTTATAGGTTCCAGCAACAATCGTCGATTTCTTGGCCCCACATGCAACCGCTCCGCGAGAGATGTTGAACGCGCGTTTTCCCACGGATCGTAAAAGGGGACAGTAGCCCCTAAGGGCATCTTCAGCGGTGGTCTATTTTTGAAACAACTTTATATTAGATTTACACCAGCGAAATCTGAACAAAACCAGCTTATATAGACCAACTTTTCGTTCACCGCACCTGTGTTGCATATCTTCTTGTTTTAAACCGCTGACATATGTCACACTGACAACAATTTAATACCCCATGCTATCAGTTTATGAGACTTGTTATAATGAAAAGCATTTAATACACTAAAGTCGCTTATTACGCGGGGGATACATGCCGCGTAAAAAAAAAAACCGAGTAAATTCCGGAATCCGCGTAAAAAAACGCGTAAATTCTGGAATCCGCGTGAAAAAACGCGTAAAAAGCGACCTTAGTGTATTTAACAAACGGAATTTCGATAAGTTTCACGCACATTTAACGATTACTTTGGCAATACACTTTAAATCCACAAGATTTTATAAATTTGACGGTTTGACCCGAGCGTCAGTGACATTTTTCAGGATGGATTGGTATGATCTAAAAATTTCTGCTACAAGCAGGGCTTCGGAGGATAGCGAAAAATGTTTGATCGCGTAGATGTTCATCTTCCGTTTTCATCAATCTTTCAGAATCTTGCAGTTCTTTAAACTTGGGTTCGGTGTTGAGGATACACAAGCCTGGGGTGACATTGCGCATTTAGTTTCGAGTAACTCGAACAAAACTAAATGATCGCTGGTGGGTGTTATGTTTCGTTTTCCGTATTTTTTTTCGACTTTGCGGGTTAGATGAGTTGAATAACAAATGACATTGACAGCTCCTTTCGAGCTTAGAGCAAAACTGGCAGTATGTGACGTGCTCGAAAATAGCGATCGATTCGAGCTGCACAATGCCACTCCTGCATTTTGAACGTTTTCAGTTCAGTGTCTTCGAAGAACATTTTTCTTGCCTTTTGAGGCCTCCTCTAGTCCCACTACAATTAGGGCGATTAACGAATAGCCAACATATTTGGCTTCCTGGTGGCTGATGGTTGCAAACCAAGTAGTTGAACCTACGGTTATGGTCTTCCAGAATTCTCCCTTTTGTTAGTCAGTTTCCTTGAAGTCAATAACGACAAACATGTTCATTTTCTTCTTCAGAAAAACCACAAAAATGAATTGTGAATAATCATGAAAAATCTTTGTTTTATTCATCCCCAACTCAGGCAAAATGCTTATATGTAAATAGCTGAAAATGAGGTATTCAATTAATATATGACATTTTACCCACCTATTGGTAGCGTACAAAGGGTTTTGGAACGATCTATTTCTTGTTCCAAAAAGTGACAAAAATAGATCATAACGTATACCAGTTTCAATTTTTTTCAATTTAGATCTGGTATAAAACAAAATTTACATCACCGGTGCAGCAATGAATTTGAGTTTGTTCCAAAATAATAGAACAAAACAACGATTTGGACCACCGCTGAAGATGCCCTAAGGGTAAAATAACCATAACGCAGCTAAGGATGCTTCGTAGGCCACTTTTCACCTCTAAAATACCTTGGATTTTCGGCCGGGAGTCGAGTACCCGTTCGTTATAATATTGCTTATATTGGATGAGAACGAGGGGTTCTTCAGGTTTGGCGTTCTCCAACGCAGTCAGGACTTCTGGTGAATTCGACACCCAGTTTCTAATGTCAAGCCCGGCTTTCCCCTTGTATAAGCTTCACCTGTTTCGCTCGTTCTACCACTTCTTCAACCGTGTCGGCAGTGTCGAAGTAGTCATCGAAATAATGCCGTTTAATGATGGCCGCTTCTGCTTCCGAAAACTACCCGACTTGCTCCAGTACTTTACGTATGGATGAGATGAGTTAGATTTTTTCCGGTTTCTTCGGGTTCAGGACCATATTTAGCAAGAGAAACTTCGTCTTCTTAGGGTACGCAGTGCACAGGTGGTTTTTACTGGCGTATCCTTTAGCTTGGTATTCCTAGAACTGGTTCCGAACGATTCAATACAACTTTGGCGACGTTTCCAGCTTTCTCTCCAACTGCTGAAGCCGCTTCAGCGCCTTAGGGTTCGCTGTTCGGGAACCTTACGTCGTCCTTGGTCCAGATGAGTCCCGTCTCGAAATGATTCCCTACGCGTTTCGTGGTTTGCTTCAGTATCGACCGAGCCCTTTTGTCCTACAGATTCTTGAGTGCGTAATGGTTTTGCTCATGATAGCTTAGATAATTGCCTTGCGACTCAGAAGATGTTCAGCCGAGTTGGCACCGTAATGCCAATCTTCGCTTCCAGAGGAGCAAAGGCATGAATGTTGCTAAGTCCTTTCAGAATTCCTGTTCGACCTTCATACGAACTGATCGGCAAACCACACAGTCTTGGGAAGCTCGGATGTGAACACACTAGGTGAGTACCTGCTTGAATACCTTACTTCTAACAACGTTAATGTATGCAATATAGGTAACGAACTAACTTTTAGTAATGCCATCAGACAAGAGGTCTTAGATCTCACTCTGTGTAGCGCCCTAATAACGGAGAAGCACAAAAACTGGCATGTCTTTGATGAACCTAGTTTATCAGACCATAGACATATCAGATTTGACTCCTCTTAGAGAAACTCTTAGCAACCTTCGTCGGGAAGCTAGACGCCTGTTCAACAGGGCCAAAATCACATCTAATTGGGATGCCTTTAAAGCATTCCTTACAAAATTTAACGTCGAGCTACGCAAAGCCAAAAGGAGATCCAAAGTCCAATTCTGTGAGGACATTCAGACTCTGCCTGAGGCTACGCGACTGCAAAAAGCGATGTCCAAAGATCCCTCTAATGGTCTTGGGTGATTAAAAGGGGAGACGGAAGTATGACTTTCCCTACCGAAGAAACGTTGGATGTTCTTATGAACACACACTTTTCTGGCTCGACAGTGACCACCGGGTTGAGCATAGAGAAGCAACAAAGCCTCGGATCGAGACGCATGATGTCACGTAACTGCGCAGTGCTTGTTCGTCGACTTTTATCAATCGGGCACTAAGCTTTTTTTAACCTATGAAGTCACCGGGACCGGATGGCATGCTACCAATCTTCACGCAAAAATCGGACGAAATCATCTCGTCCGAACTCATCAACCTTTTTCGAGCCAGCTGTACTCTGGGACACATGCCGGTCAGCTGGTGGAACATTAAGGTAGTGTTTATTCCAAAGCTGGGCAAAAACGATATAACATTACCAAAGGCTTTCAGACTTATACGTCAACGCTTCTACAGTTGATGGAGAAAATTATGGATAACCGAATCCACAGCGAGTTTCTGAAGGATCACGTCCTTTGCATCAATTTACACGGCTCTATAAAATAAAGGAGTCTATAATACTACGATTAGCTGGATTCAAGCAAAGCTTTCGAGCAGGAAGATCATAGCTGCATTGGGAGATACGTCTATCACAGTTGAGACAGTTGAAGGGTGTCCCCAGGGAGGAGTACTCTCTCCACTGCTATGGTAACTGGTGGTAGACGCTCTTCTCACTTAGTTATCGCAGCTAGGCTACGAAATTATTGGGTATGCTGATGGCGTAGTCCATATTGTTAGGGAAAAATGAGATGTAACTTTTTCTAGTCGAATACAAACGGTTTATAACACCACCTCCCAAAACAGTCATTTTACCCTTTACCAAGCGAAGGGTGAATTCAATCACTCCTTCACTATTGCATGAGGTAAGACCGAGCTCAGCAATGAGACCTTGGAATCATTCTGGATAAAAAGCTGCATTGGACTGCACAACTAGATTACGCTTTCAAGAAGGTGACTTCCGCGATCAGGGTTTGCAGTACATTGTTCGGCAAAACCTGGGGCCAAGACCACAATTAGCACTCAGGTTTTACATCACCATTGCTCGGCCACGTAGAACCCACGCAGCCCTAGTATGGTAGCCCAAGGTAAATGAAACGACAGCCCAGGCAAAACTTAACAAAGTTTCAACGACTGGCCTGTCTTTTAGTTACCAGTGCCCCGCGCACAACGCCGATTACAGCCATGAGAGCCATGCTCTGCCTACTGCCTCTACATCTGCATGTGAAGAAGGAGGCAGAGCTTGGTGCCCTTAGGCTACGAAGAAACACAATGATGCTCGAAGGACCTAACGGGTTACCTAGGAATCCTTGAAGAGTTCAAGCTAACACCTTTAGTAACAACAGTCGCAGGCTGGATAAAGGTTAACCCAACATGGACGTCCCGTATAGGGTGATTGACACATACCGTTCGGTGTGGAACAATGGAGGGCCGAGTCTTCCATCGGGCTTCATCCGATTCTACACGGATGGCTCAAAAATCAGGTTCCAGGCTGGATCAGGGATCTACGGACCAGGTATAAAGTCTACCTATTATGAACTACCTATTTTGGAAAGTAGCCAACCGTCTTTCAAGTATGTGTTTCATGTGTTCACAGACTAGCCTAGGTGTGTATTGCAACATTCAAGGATCTTTACCGCCTCAACAAAGTTATGCTACTCTGGGTACCCGGACAATGTGGAATCGAGGAAAATGAACATGCCAACAGCCTAGCAAGACAAGGATCTACTCAGCAATTCATTGGACCGCAACTGTTTCTGGGTACCTCCATATCCGCCATTAAAGGCTAACTGAGTACATGGGAAAAGCTAGAAATTGTATCTCATTGGAAACGTGCTCAGGGTTATAGACAAGCTAAGCAGTTTATCTACCCCAACCTTGCGGTTACCGAAAGGTTACTTAGTTTAACTCGTAGTGAACTACGCAACTACGTTAAAAGAAAATCGGCAAAGTCCCAACCGACAATCGCCGCTTCTGCAACGCTGAACCTGAGAACTCAGCGCATTTGCTCTGCTTTTGCGGAGCTTTTGCTTCATCGAGGTTCAACTTCTTCGGAAGTTACCTCTTTACTTCATACCAGGCATGGAGCACCAATCCCAAAACAGTTACTGGTTTCATCAACCATATTGTTCTGAATTGGGGCACAGGCTTACAACCAACTAGCTCAACTCCATCAATGAGTTCGAGCATCCTGTAATATGTGTAAAGCAATCGAGACCAGTCACAAAAGACAATCATTCCTGTTGCAGTGGAACTTCTGCCCAATGCCTTTCAGGCATACAAAAAAATATGTACACACCGCGATTGGTGCGTACGTTGGTAATTTTTAAGAAAAACCAGCCGTCGATGAAAAAATTGATCCACTTGATTTGATACATTGGTACATTGGTTAAATCATTTCCAAGTGGTTTTAAAAAATGAAGGTATTTCGGACTACCAGAACTCGGTTAGCTACAAAGTTAACGCATCGCTAGTGAACACTTGTTTGTACATTTTTTCCATTCTGATCTGAGCGTTCATATCCCCGATGACAATCTTTATGTTTCGACGAAAGCAGCCGTCGCTCTGGTGGTGCTGGTACTAATAACTCAAGCCGAACAAGTAATAATATTTAAAATTTATTACAAAATAAAGCAGAAACGTATTAATAACCGAAAGCAGAAAAGAGCATCAACAGACTACAGCATCTATTTTGCATACGTTACGATTTGGACGCGATTTGTATAGACGCATTCAATTGAATTCAATGAACCTGTCACTCATCGGCATAAGCCGATACTTTCTCTAACGACTAAAGCTTCTTAGGTTTTTTTTCTCTTTCTTCAAAAGAAATTTAAATATCGTTGTGCACAACAAACACAACCAACAGTTCTGTCGTAGCAGCGGTAGCCGAACAATCAACCATAGAGTCAAACGTTTGTATTTCTTCTTCAAATCGTACGCCAAGCGGTATTGGAATTTATTATTGAAGCAACGGGGGAATTGTAGATTGTGAGCCAAACATCTTATTTCTTCATCGTGTCATTCCTGGAAATTTAAACGTGGGCTATTTCGTCATCTTCCTCTCATCATCTCAATTCGGTTGCTTTGCCACACCATCCGTTGGTTAGTCGTTTGATGGTTTTCATCTGAGAGTTTTTATTATTATTTTTATCAGCTCAAAATACCAAAATACCAAATATGGATACGGGAACAAACAGTACTAAAATTCATTTCTCCTCTGAGGTGGTGACTCTTTTCAAATCGATAAAGCCCAAGCAGGTGAATCTGTGTCTCGCTTTTGCGAATATCGCACCCAATGTTAAATACAACCGTACACTACGAATCGAATTACGATTTCGAACGGTGATTTGATTCAATTAAGGTTTATGCCTTGTGTTCTATCTCTCCAGCATTGAATGGATAAGGGAAGAAAGGTCATCTCCGGCAGTTTTCTATCCCGTTTCCACTAACGTACCGGAGGTTCACCGATTGTCCACACCGCATCGCCTCGATACCAGCAAGCAAACGGAAAACTGCTCGGGAAGCGCTGCGGTGGGTGTTTTCTGCATTGCAGCAAACACGTAATACCCACAACCCACCCACCGAGACTGTGAGCATCATCATTTTTCCCCGAACCAAAACCCAACCGACGACGGAGAAAGTCTGAAGCGGTGAGGCCAAAGGTAGCTTTTTGTTTGAGTACCACTCGTGCGGATTTTGATGTTTCATCGTTCGAATGCAAAGCTAACAGGAGGGGACTTTGTTTTAGTCCCACTCGGTCGAGTGTAGCCTGACGGACAGACGGAGGGCGCCACGGTGAGTGACATCCGGTGAGGAGCGACGGAGCCGGGCGAAGAATGCGAAAGAGTAAAGGCTGCTTTCCAAGAACAAGATATTTTATTCACCGTTTCTTCTGCTGCACTTGCCGGTGCAGACGGTTTCGGGGATACAGTGTCGTAGTCAGGGGCGGATCCGAAGGAATGCAGGGGGTGTTATCTTGCGGTTAAGCGCGGCAATCACTTTGATATTTACTAAAGTGAAAAGCCAGTGTATTTCTTCGGGTACGAAATAGTAAACCTTTTTTTTTCTAGGGGAATAGAGTTATGTTGTTCAACGGTTTGAACTTTTGTAATAGGTTCTTGTTTATTATATGTGCCCCCTTGCAAAATATAATGATCATGATCACTATATTGGAGTGATCAGGCACCTACATCGACACGCTGCTAGTCAGATAAGATATGGTTGAAAAGGCCAATCACCTTTCCAAACCAAATACCAAATCCATTTGGACTGTAAACATCCACTGTCAGGAAAACCTTAGTCTCTTCTTAGAATTTATTAACCTTTAGCTTTGTCATTTACATTTCACGGTACCTATTCATATTAATTAGATGTAATAATGTCATCATAAATTTACGACCTTAGGGGAATAGGTACGCAGAGGCAAAGGCGGCATTCGTGAATTACGTAATGCACCTTGAAGGAGTGGGGGTACGAAAGAAGACAATTACTACAAGTTAACTGAAGCGAAGCGCTTTTTGATCCACCAATAATTTTTTAAATTGTTTTTGTGAACGGAAGTCTGAAAGTGATGGTCACTCACTGTAAAAAACGCTGGCTTCGTCTAGAAAAATTCATTACACTTCATACAAAATTTTTGAAAGTTTTAAATAAGACAGTTATTGTTTCGCAGCATTTCGTACTCAGAACAGAATTTTGTTATCTTTTCGCCGCAGACACAATGCCCAACAGCGTATATGCTGTTGAGTGGCTGAAAGTGCTGTACACTTGGTAGACTGCGATGTGACACTATACTGAAAACTGTTCTTTCTTTTTACTCTAACAGCCTCATGAATAAGCTTTTCATGAAAGCTCACATACAGCAAAATTTAGCTTTTATTTAGTGAAGCTGTCTTGTGTTGCACAGCCCATTCTTGTGGATGTACTTCGTTTGTTCATACATCACGACAGCTCAGTTCAAGCCATTTTTAGAATGTCCTCTGTCTATAAAAGCATAAGATCCATAAAAGCATCCCATATGGAAATGCTCACAATTGAGAAAATTGCAAATGACGTTCTAATCTTGAATTGAAGACAAATAACCATAATTTAATTTAAAGTATGGTTTATTCGACTGAATGCTCATGAGGTGGAACACAATATATTTCCATGGTTCCTAAGGGCTCTTGCTTGAATTTTGAGCTTGGAAATAAATGATGAGACTCGTTTGCCTTCATTTTTTCTTGACATACAAAAAACTCAAAGCAGTCTCCACGCATTATAAGACGGCCAAGGCATTTATTATCAGTCCTAATTGTGTCTGCCATGTGATCAGTTTATTCAATCCAACTTTTTTTGAAATGACTGCATTGGATCATACGAATTGCCATATAGCGATACGGTTACGGATTGCAACATGGACTGGCGCATGTTGTTTATCAAAAAAAAAGCAACTAGAGCTGACATACGAAAGCTCGTTCGACATAGAGATTACAAGTAATTCCTAAAGAGTTCACGAGGATTCTATGCAGACCGTAAGGCCAGACTCTTGAACACTTTAGTTCCAGTTATCCCAGATGCTTAAAAAGATATACCTAGGATGGGACTCGTATGCCTTCATTTTCAATATGGGACAGACAAAGCTTGGTATTTTTCCAGTATTTTTTAGAACAAACTTTCAAATTATTGAGGGATACGAAGTTTCAAACAAAATTAGATACATCGCCAGCATGTATATACATGAATTTGCCTAAAAGTCATATGGGATTCTTCCCAGGTGGTCTCGAGGTACGATGCTGGCCTAACAAGCCAGTTGTCGTAGGTTCGAGTCTCGGCTCGGGAGAGACTGTTAGTGTTAGTAGGATCGTAGCGCTGGCCCCGCAATTGTCCTGTACACTTAACAGTTGGCTGCGAAGTTTGTGTATAATAAACAGAAGGTTGAGTTCCGAATCGGAATGTAGCACCAAGGCTTTGCTTTGCTTTTGCATATGGGATTCTTATGCTTTTATGGGATGACGTATGGATTTAGCAATAATGTTCAAGCAACTCAAATTGAAAAAGAGTTTCGAAACTTATAAAACTGCAAGTTCGTTGATATGATCTACTGTCTCAAGTTCCTAAGCATCGATGTGATGGTCAAAGACTATTGGATTTAACTTACGATAAAAAGTTATAACGCGGCATTTGGAAATATTCAGAAACCAATAATTTTCACGGCACCAGCCTACAAGTATGTGCAAGAGCTTTTGCAAACGGCGACAATCATCAACAGTACGAATTTCAACATACATCAGTTTTACACTGCCACCTAACAGTAAGGTCACATTATTGGAAATCAATGTAAATAATAGAGGGCCCATATTGCTTCCCTGTGGGACACCACGGGTTTACCGTGTAGATAGGAGCTCCATCATATAGTAAATTTTTGAGAGGCTCTGAGTCACGAAATTGTCTTCAGCAGTCAATGGTCAAACACAACCTTCAGGTCCGAGTATATTGTATGAAGTTGAGATTTTCGTTCTGTGTTGGAAATGCTTGTCGATATAAAATTAAAAATATTGGTGTTAACGTAACGCCCGGGCAGAAATCCATGCTGGTCATGGTTTTCAACACGAGACAAAATTTAAACGTACTCACGATCAGGCATTCCACACTGGGAAAAAATGAATCCAATTTCCTACTAATTAGAAGCCGCTGGGCTGGCAACCTGAAATATAGCATTTCTTATGTAAAATTGGTCAATAAATCGATTGGTGATAGTTTCACCCTGTGCAGGGCATGGGAGAAGGTCTATACTTCCAAAAATACATAAAAATAGGGTAAAAAGGGGCAAAATAGATCATTTCCCGTGCCCTGCTCAAAATGAAACCATCACCAATCGATTTCTTGACCCGTTTTACATACGAAATGCTATATTTCAAGTTGCCAGTCTAGCGGCGATTATTTAGTGAAAAACCCGGAGTCCACTTTTCCCACGTTTTCGTATCTTCGATGTTATACTCTGTCAAATGTACAGCGAGGGATAGGAAAAGGCATTCCCTCGGATGGATGTCGTGTGACGGCTGTTAAAAAGAAGTGTAAGAAGTAAAATACAGATTGCTCGGCACATTACCGACAGTCTTCGTGCAAAAAAACCATCTCGGAAATAGAGCGGCTGCCTACTGAAGAATTAAAAAATTGTCATCGCTTAGTACAATTGATTCCCCTGTGCAGGATACTTTGGTACCTTTTAAGAAATCACTCCAGAAATTGAATTTCGTTCATTTTGAGTCAAGACAACTCATCGTCCTTGACATGACCATTCCGGAGCAGATTTCCGGTTCCGGGGATCCAGATCTACGGACACGATATGGGGACCATCGGGTTTCTAGGTTCGGTATACTAAAATAAGCAAATTTTACAATCTTTTGATGGGTCAGCATTTCATTTTGGTGGGTACTTGGATACCCTGCCGACAGTTACGGGTGGTAAAATTATCGAGTATATAACGGTTGAGAAGCATCGATGGCTCTGAGGAACGTCGAATTCGAGCTTTTGATTTATAATTTAATAATACGTTAGGTTTTCAAGTTTTTGAGAATAAAAAAAAGTTCATTAAACAGACAATGTGTGCAGCAGGGTAAGCGAAAAATAAGCGAACTGGAAATAAGATACGGATTTGGAAAAATATACCGCATTCCGACGGGACTTGAACTCGCAATCTCTCTGTCTCCGGCATGGCGTTTTGATCAATTAAACTACTGGGACGGTGGTACTGTTCCACAATCTATATGCGTATCACCTCCCACTACCGATTTATTCTATTGCTCATCCCTAACTACACACACTGTTGTGGAATGTTTCATCACACACAGAAGAGTCAGCTGATGCTGATAACTCTAATAGACCTGTGTGATCGAGACCAAAGCCAGACTTGCGAGTGCGACACAACAACGGAAGGTGCTCCTTCCTAGGGCTAAATTTTTTCAAACTAAATTACATTCAAGTTCATTGAGCAGACAATGCACAGTGGTCCAAGTATGCAATCTAGCGGAACAAAATTATTAACTCCGGATCGTGTTGGTTTTTTTAACAATGTTCATGAGAATCATCAAGGAATATTTTTGTATCAAAATATTTGTACTAAACGTGTACTAAACTAGTACTAAATTTTTTCTTCTTAATTTTTTCAATTTAGAAGGATGGTTTCTTCTACAAAGTTGTTCATTAGCCAATAATATGAAACTCTTCCAAAGTCACAACTATTGAAGTAGCCATAGTGTATGAGATATTGGTTTTTTTTTTGGACAAAATGGACAAAAAACATTAATTTTTATTTTTTTTTAATTTTTTGAGTGTACTAACGAACTCTATGAGTTTCTAATTGTAAATCTTTTGAACTTTGAACTTTTTCGCAGAAATAGGATGGCTATGACCTTGTAGTTTTTGAGATATTTAAAAAAAAAGAAAATTTCGATGATTTTTTTCAAATGTCATATCTTCATTAGTGCACAAAAGTGCAACCTGAAACTCTCAGGGCTAAAAGAATATTAAACTAAGTGTATGTAGACAAAATTTCAGCCCGGAACTCCTTGGAGCTTTTATTCTGTGAGTAATTTCGTAAAATCATAAAAAATTAGAAATAAACGTGCTATTTTTTAACCAATATTATGCCAAATGTCTACGGAGATGTTAAAGAGAATGAAACATGAACTCTTTTAGTCTAAAAATATTTAGTTCAATATTTACAATGAACTATGAAAGTCTTATGAAATGCATTTTTTCAAATAGGATACTTTTTGAGATGCTAATCAATAACGCATAATTGAGTTGTATTCTTTTTACCAGTTTTCACCAACAATTCACAGATCATTAATGTACGGTCCATCAATCATCCGGCATTGTATTATGCCAATTGATATGATGTCAGAAGAAGTTCAAGAGGCACGGAATAAATCCGTCAAAAATTATCGAGATATTCACTCAAGAAAATTCAACCGCCTATGTAGTACGAAAACTACCAATTTTTGAGTTCGCCTAAGTGAACTGCGATTTAGAGTAACTTTGATTAAGTGAAATTATTGGGGAGCTCCGTAGCCGCAAGGTTACAAAGTCCGCTTTGGTAAGCGGGTGGTCGTGGGTTCGAATCTTAGTAGAATCAGGCCATTTGGTTGTCAAAGGACTTTAAGCATTGGTTTATTCTCAGGCTCCCCACCACGTACCCTTCCTTCAATCTGGATTCTACAGTACCCCTGTTGACTCTCCTCCTAACAAAAATAAGTCCCTATTATAATAAAACTGGTGTGAGTAACATATGAAAGTTCTCTCCAGGGAATTGTAACTAGGCGATATTGTTAGGATGGACAGAGGCTTGGTGTAGTAGAGCAGTAAGCATGAAACGGAAAGGTAATTATACACAAGCACTGATATGCATGATAAGCGTATCACTTACTTCAATAGTGTTACTACTAATAATATGAAGTGCGGAGTACAGAAAACACCTGGGCAATATCACAATAGATCTAAGCTCTGGTCGCAGTGATGAGTCCACACAAAAAAAAAGTGAAATTGTTAGAAAAATCTCATATGATGGATCAATACAGCATACCTTTTTTAATGAAATGTTTTAGGTTGTATTTAATATGTAATTGTTAGTTTCCTTCGATCCCTTCCATCAAGAATTTTCGCTGCTCGAAAAGTTTTGATAAGCAACTATCGGGTGTTGAAGGGAAAATAAACAATGTTATAAATATTATCTTTAGTGTTTTGAGTTGTATTTGTATTGAAAAACCAAAATTTTCAATTTTTGCTGCAGGAATTCTCAATGCTTAATTTGAATAGTTTGAGCATAATTTTGGGTAGTTTTATCGATCGTTGAGTAATTTTTACCCAATTTGTATTTCATACCGGATTACCTACTTTTGGGTACCTAATACTATCGAATTGAGTAAAAAGAACTTCATTTTGGGTTGAAATTACTTATTTTTGTAGAAATATATCATTAGGAGCTACTTAGTTTTGGGTGAAGTTAACTCACTGATATGTTAAAACT
The DNA here is from genome assembly GCF_029784165.1 of Wyeomyia smithii. NCBI lineage: Eukaryota > Metazoa > Arthropoda > Insecta > Diptera > Culicidae > Wyeomyia > Wyeomyia smithii. The sequence goes on from NC_073696.1 coordinate 227,832,473, forward strand.
ACCCACTTTTCATTACCAATGATCTGTAAAACAAACTAGTTGTGGGTTGAATTGACGAACTTAATCGTTGAAACTACCAATTTTGTTGATAATCATGAAATTAAACATCCCAATATGCGTTAAAACAAGTTATTTTTGTATCTATGTTACCAATTTTTAGGTATATTTCGTTATTAAAGGTATGATCACACAACTCAAAAGTAGGTACAACCTCTCTACTCAAATTTTGAGTTTGTGCGCTTTAAGGGGATTTTGAGTGATTTCTACTTATGTATAGGTTTTTCATGGGAAGCGTGGATGTCAAAGGGACTTTCATCTTCGACTTGATACTTCCCTCGCGCTAATTTCCAGAAAAAAAGTCACACAGTTGAAAGTAATTACGGAAATCTTGCAGGGTAATTACAGAATGGCCAAAGAAGAACAGTGAAGTCGTGTATAAATAAGTGTGCTGAGGGAAGTGTAAAAGTTGGGACAGGACGTGACAAATGGGGACTGTAACATAGAACCAATACCGACCAGGCTGCTGATTGGCTGAATGTCACATGGCGACCGTTACGTAGAAAATACAACGAGGTTACTTTTTTGCTGCAACGCAGTGTTGATGGAGACTCAAAATTTATATAAAATAAATGATATGCAGGAGTATTTAAGACACATACCTAAAGGTTGGTTTCGTGTGTTCGGCAAAGTTTTCTCCGTGAGTTTAGCGCACGGTCAGGTTTTTTTCACGCGGATTTTCTAATTAACGCGGTTTTCTACGCGTTATCGCGCTAATTTAAAATAATCGTAAATTTTCGAATCAACGCGGGTTGGCAACCGAAAACGTTTAATTGCTCATGGAGTGAAAGAATTGAAAGAATTAGAGGACAGTTTCTAATACTGTTCGCAAAACATCTCGGGTTTTTTCTAAAGCTTTACTTGGTTTACTTGGCAAATTTTTAATTAACGCGATTTCTTTTCACGCGGATTTTCGAATTAACGCGACTTTTTCTACGGGGTATGTATCACCCACGTAAAAAAAACATGACTGTATTAATATTTTTAGCTTGACAATGAATTTAATTTCAAATCCGTTATTTTTTCCTTGATTGTTGCAAGTTGTTAAAAACAATTAAACTGGCAATAACGCACTGGAACGTTTCAAACAATTTCGACAGAAATGGTAACCTTTACAGAAAGAAAAATAAGAAGCCAGTTGTCGCGTACCTATTGTCTTAGAGTAAAAATGTAAAAATCCGTAACTGACCACGGTGATAAAATAACCTTCCTTGGCATTATAGTCGTTAGAGATGCAGAGGTAAACTCGGTCTCTAGCAATGGGGCGTCCTACACAAATTACGTAATGTATGAAGACGGGAGGAAGAGCACGGTTGAGTTTGCGTTACTCATTCTTACATGTGGAGGAGGGTGGGTAGTTGAGAGAGTTACGTAGCTGTTTCTGTCACTGTCCGGGATATTCTGCGAAGAGTAGGCCCGCAATCTGTCATTTTGGACATTGTGAGACTGTTGCACAACAAATAATTTTTCATCTGAGAAGATGAATTCTTTTCCGGCGTGCCGCGATAATAGGAGAGTAGTTCTTTCGTACCTTTTTGTCTTCGAAGCTGCTGATACTCCGTGTACTTTACGTTTCTTGAAAGCTTGGCATCTCAGGTCTTGTTTCAGCACGTTGTGTATGGTTGGTTTGGACACATTAAGATCAGCGGCCATTTTACGTACAGAGCGGTGCGATTTTCGTCGAATTCGTTCTCTTGCGATCTTAACCACTCGCTTAGTCCTAGCTGAACGTGGCCGACCGGATCTCTTCCGGTCGGCCAGTGAGGGAGTGTCACGGTACCTTCTAATGGTCCGATAGACATAATCACGCTTTACTCCCAGGTTTTTCAAGCTTTTGAAAATATGGCCTGGGCGCTCACCTTCCAAAAACCATTTTATCACTTCGGCACGAAATTGTTTCATCGTCGATAAACAATGGATACTTAATGAAAGGGAACAAACTGCATCCTGAATAGTCTGTGTGAACATGGTACAAAATTACACCAATTTGTGCATATGTGCTACCAATTTATCACAACAATGATATAAAAAAATGTATGAGAATATATTGGACACGGTGTACAGTCAATGTTTTTCCAGACGAGTAATATAGCTTAAGTCTAAAGTTTTAAATATTTTGGCATTCTGTGTTTAGGTTTTTAACTGTTGTCAAGATCAGACCTCAACATTTTCGAAACAAAACAATGAAACTGATTATTCCGCGCTGTCACTTCGATTCGAACAGTTTCATTTTCACTTGATTCCTTCCGGCTGCTGTCATCGAATCACTTCTCTCTCTCTTTCCCGTCTGTTCACTAAAAACATTTTTCACGTTATTGTTACGTGAAATTTCCTGTACTTATTCATTTTCTATCATTTTGCATGATTTATGTGACAAACATAACATCTACGTGAAAATCATATGCATACTATGTTTTATCACGTAGCATCTACGTCAACTTGGCAACGTCAAACAGAATGAAGTATCGCGTGAACTCTCCGTGAAAAAATACAAAGAAATCAAAATGGCGAAGCTGTTGTCTGATTCAGTCTTTGAACATGAAAGGAATTCCTCGATGACTTCCAAATAAGTGAGCTTTAGAAAAACCATAAGAATCCGGCATCGAGATTTCATACAGATTCAGTTCAAATTGCGAGGATTTTCCTGAACATAAACAGTTGCAGCTAACAGTGATGCTCGCTAGCGAATGTCTCAATATCATTTTGCCATTTTGTATGTCGTTTACGAATTGGCGATTTTGCGTGCCCGTGCGACTTATCAAGCAACCTACTTGGATAATTTCTAAAAACTATCCCTAGTCTCTCAAAAATTTGGGAAACCACAATTGAAAATTATACGTTGTATAAACGTAGAAATGCATATGTCTACTGAATAAGATTCACAGAATAAATCAACTCACCAGTTCATGATGAACTCAAATGACAATCACGTAAAATCTACATGAAAATGACAGTGGAAAATATTCACATAACTTTTCCGATAATTATAACGTGAAAAATATTTAGAGTGTTATTCATCGGATCGTTTTTAAATGAAACTGATGACTATTTCAGTTGACGGAGAGAGAGACTCTTTCCTTTCCTTCAGTGTCTCAATTGAAACTAGCACAGCATCCAAATATAGATGACAGTTCTTAAAGGTATGCTATTCACGTCGATGCATTAGTATTAGGGAGCGTTATGATCTTTTTCCAATTTTGTATGAAATTTAAAATGATTATGCATTTTAAACTAAACTTATAAAATATACTCTCCTGAAAAGTTTATATTTATATTTATTGAATTAATTTCATGAATTAAATATTTATATTTATTGAAATATTTATATTTATTGAATTAATTTCAACCAACTCAAGGTCTAAATGATATATTAAAGCTATGTGCTATGTTATAGAAATGATGTTGAAACATGTTTTATTTGTGAGAAATACATGAACATGCTGGGGTTTAGGTAAAATATGCCTTTTTTTTCATCATTTTGCCGGTAACCTTTTTGCACTTTTCGTTTTTTTCTTGTACTCTAATAGCGCTTCTAAATAGGGTCGCTACATACAGTAACAAAAGTCATGAGCTATGACAATGACTAAGATTATGCTCCAACTATTAGATATATAGCATTTTTATATATTTTATTTCGACATATTTTCGCAATTTTTCACACTAAATCTAAATTAATATCAATTTCTAGTGTGTTTCAACTGGAGATTCACTCTCCAACCAAGAAAATCAAATATATAACAACATAAAACGAGAAATTTCCAAAAATGTTCCGAATTCCATATAAAACGCGAAAATGATCATAACTAGATTTGTTTGTGTGCGTGGATAGACAAAAATGTAGCATACCTTGTAGAACTGTCATCTATAGTTGGGCAACGCATCGCGTCGTTTGATGATATAGTTTTCTAATACAACAAGCCGGAGTTAAAACGACAATGGCATCCAAAAAATACGTCACGCAAATTCCGATCGAAATTTTGGAATTTTTTTCGCTGTTGATCACTGGCGCTGCGTAACCACTTCGGATTGTGAAAATGGTTTTGGTGTTCTCCGTTTCATATCGTCACGGTTTTCTTTTCTCCCTCGTCCATATATTTGTGCGAAGTACTGTGTGGAAGCCCCCTGTCTCCGTTAGCGTTCATTGTCAATTTCGATTGAGAATCGTCATGTGAGAGTGACGGTGATAATATTTTCTTTCAATTGAAACGCATTTGTTTCAGTTTCTAGCCCTTCAGTTGTCAAACTCAAAGCAAGAGCTTCGGAGTAGTTTTCATGTGACTCACGTAGAACTTGAGAATGATACAATAGCTTTTCAATTGAAAGCGACGGGTCAAAGCGTCACTATAACCTGATAACTGAATCGACTGAATCGAGAGGCATAGTTGAAATTACTTTTATTTTGAAAAGTTGTAAATTTGACGGTAAGTTGAACAAATAGAAGAATATAGGTGTTGAGGTGAATATAGGAGTGGCTCTCCTATAATAATAAAATTGTGTTTTACATTCTATTCACTTGGCAATCCACATGAATGGTGATTTCCTCACTCCAATTTCGGTAATTTGCTTTCTCTGTAATCAGTTCTTTCAATCAACAACCAAACTTCTCGGAAATCTGGCCACCTCGCCACTCTTAACTCTACACTTTATTTGGTGGAATATGAAACTGACCTTTTAAATTTCTTTTCCTTCGAATTCAGTTCCGTTTGTCTAAGGTATTAAAATAAACAACACATCCTGGCTACAGCCCCGTGCACACTACCGGTACTTTACTTTCTCTCTTTCTCTTTGGCGCACTTGGAGCCGAGACCGGGCTTGTTTACAGCGTTGAGTCAAGTGTTGGAGAAAACTTTCTGCCGTTGCTGTGTGCACCGTTTTGTAGGTACCGAACCTCCAGCCTGCCAAAAAGGCTCAAGATGAGCTGTTTTGTCGATAACAGTTTCACATCAACACCGAATGGGAAGGCAGCTAAAAGAATGTGCATACACAGTTGGATCGGGTTCCAGGTCCGGTAAGGAAGCAAATTGAAGCTTGTCAAGGATCAGGCCCCACCACCTCCTTCCCCAACTGTGGTGCGGCTACAGAGTGGTGGAAACCTGTATCGGCTTGCTTGACCCTGTTTGTATGAAATACGTTTCAAGTTTGCAGTCGAGCACCCACATCGGAACAGATTGGAATAGAGTTTCTAGTGGTTTGCAATTTGATCTGGCTGATAGATTCGTGTGATAGGGGTTTGCACTGTGCATGTGGGATTTATTTTTCAAAGGTTGTTGGCATTGAAGAATTTGGGTACTTTCTGAAATAATTCGTTTGCTTTACACATAAAGATTTTTCGATAGTATAGAACTGAGTCCTCCCGGAAGAGAATATTTCATTCGAATATGTATCGTGCTTTGTTTTTCTAACAAATTTTTCCTGCCAATATGGGTTGCATGATTTATCCCAACAAAAAGATGTAGAATCGTTCAATATAAAGTACATAACCGTAAATCTGTCGTTTTGCACAGATGAATGTGTGTCCATAAAACATTAAGTTCCACTTCATAAACGATAAACACACAAAAAAAAACACTTTATTCGCACAAAATCTCATTATACTAACGAATCTCAGCGGGCGGCTCGAGGGAAAAATATATGACACGTCAAACGTAAAATATTCAAAGCATCAATCTTCGGACTTTTTGCACCATTTCAACACCCATTCAGCTTTGCTCGAGTATATCCATGCAAAGCATCCGGGAAAGGGCAAAAATAATTTACATATCGATAACTTCATCGCTGAATATTTTGCACCCGAACCGGAAGGGATCAGATTCGAGGGTGGCGAGAGGGAGCAAAAAAAAAACGGAAGCCGTGATGAAGAAATAACGGAAGTGTACTAGAATATATACTGTTGTTGGGATGCTCTTTTGCACCTTCCTACTGTCAGTGATTCTCGACGATTCTTTCTTCTGAATCTCATGCGATAACTCAACTACTTTCGAAAATTGAGATCTTCTCCGATAATTTTAATTCAATTCTGCATCGAACAATACAGAATTTGTCCGACCGCCTCCTTCTTGTGGAACAGTGGAGATATGTGTTGCACGGTTTGTAGTTTTTGTGGGTCCTCTTGGATCCACTTCGGAAGTACTTCGTCTCTGTTTTCTGCACCGCATTGACAGTCCCGAATACAAAGCATCACTCTGGTAGCGCAGGGACAAGAGTGTGGAAAAAAATTGATTTCACGGCAGCCGCGAAACCGACGGACGAGTTACGAACCAATTATGGCTTATTCAACAACGGTTGTGTGTCAGACTGAAATTGATTTTTCCAGCGCAAAATTTACCAACATTGTTGACGACTTGTGTGTGGGTATGTGTGTGCTTAACTTTCATTTTGCGCTTGTTTATGATTGAGTTAAACGATACATGCTGTGCTCCTGGGAAGCAGCTATACATCATGAGATTTTATCGTAGAACGCTTTCATCTGAGGAGTTCCCTGGATGGCGTCTGCTGGTATGCGCATAATTTACATGTTCGACGGGTACCATATTCTTCTTTAACATATCGTCTACTTTTCATTTGGAATGATATCCGATAAATATATCAGGTTAGAAGGAATCATCCACACGTTCCTTAGGGGTTTACTGTTGCTGTTGCTGCTACACGTAGCTGCGAATTGATGACATAGCGCACCGACACAGTATCGATTCGAAATTTTCGTGAAAGGTGACAGGTTCTTCAAAAAGATTTTTTGAAGATGTTTCACTTTACGCGAACAATAGATAGACATTCAAAATAAGTTGACGCTTCGGGCGTTTGATGTATGCTTATATTAAAATCAGCCAACCAAGCGCACAGAGCGAGCATAATTATTTTTAACCTTTTGGCCTTATTTTACGATAGCGTCACACAAAAATAATAGATCTAATAACTTAGGCATTGACAAGTTCATTTCAATTTTTTTAACGCAATTTTTTTTAAAAAGCATTTAGCAATCATGTACTCATGTCTTCGTAATCATCATTCTTCAAATTTTCTAACTGACTTACTTCATAAATAACTATATTGTGTCGAGCGTTCTAGTACATAATTCGACATTTCGAATATCCGGTGGTCGTTTTTTGATTTTCCATCCTACTATAAAATCCAATTTTTGAAAATGAAAATTAAATATTGAGAATAGGTTATGTTTCCATTTAGCTCTACTACCATTATTAGTAGTGGTAGCAGAATTCGATTCCATTCTACTTGAACGCCCAATTTTTTTGTTGAAATGTACGTTGAAATGTAACTTGAAAAAACTTTTTTCACTTCTACAATTGAAAAAAAGACGTTGTAGTAAAGGTAACTGAAAATTGCTTTTGATGGAAAATAGTGAAGTTTTGCTAATAATTTCCAAAAGATTGGGACCCCGTTTTGAACAACTTTATTAAAAATACTTAAACGAGCGTTTTTTTCTCTGTCAGAGTCTCGAACATTTGCGAAGTCCCATGAAACCAATCAATCAATCAAAAAAATTGAAACATCAACCGCTCTGAGGCTCTATTTTTAATTTTCCATTGTAAGTTACAGTTTTGCATGAGGATTTGTTCCAGAAGACGAAATTTTTTAGCTCTGCCGCTGAAAAATTTTTGAGGTAAATTTTTTTTTACATTTTATAGCCATTTCTTAGAACAAAAGCAAACTTCGAAATCCCGGGAAATTTGGGAAAAAGCTGGCCGGAATATTCGCCAAGGCTCAAAAATGAATAGTTAATTCAGGCAGGTTTAAACCGGAGCAGGTATAAAAGGTAACTGCATGCTAACATATGCATTTTTCTGATGGCTAAGCAGCACTTAAAGCACTGAAAGCCTTTACATGTACCTATAAGCTAGTATGGAAGTGTATCATTTACTGAGACAACTGGCAAAAAGAAACCAAGTTCGGTTATACTGGGTTCCTGGTCAATGCGGAGTGGAAGGTAATGAAAAAGCCGATACATTAGCCAGACAAGGATCATGTACCGATTTTATTGTCTTAGAGCCGTTTTGTGGGGATTCATTAAGCGCCCTGAAAGTCGAATGGAAAACCTGGGAATATCGGACAATACAAGAGAACTGGATATGCTCAGTAAAGCTACACCAGTCGAGACGCCTCATAAAACCAAATTTTAGTTTAAACAAAAAGAAACTAAGGAAAATTGCAGGACTGTTAACAGGACATTGTCCATGCAAGCCTCACCTGAAATAAATTAGTCAGTCGCGAAACGAAATTTGTCGCATCAGCGGGTTCGAATGTGTAACCACAGAACATTTACAAATTACAGTGAATAGCGAACTGTCGCTTTTCAAATGATTCACATATTCTGAAAAATATATTTTTTAAACGTTTTTTATGGTGTTTCTTTCCATAACGAGGAACAATTTTTGAAGAAGAATCGGCTCCTAATTGATAAGAAAGTTAAAAATTTCCGTTATTAGAGACCAGAACATAATATTCGACGCCATTTTTCATTCCAGGATATCTGGAAACTAGTGCTATAATATACGTTGCAAAATGGGTTAGGAATCGGGATGACGTCCAGAGAACAAAAGGCAATATTTAAACCCAAAATGATGATTTCTGGTTTCAGAAAAGATCGAAGACTTTAGGGAATGTTTTCAGAATTTTTGAATATTAGAATCTCCAACTTTGCTGAAGGAAACAATCTGGTATATTGAAAATCAGAGAAAATGTATCTTATACAGTGACATGGTTCGTTCAGACGCACCATGTTTTTCATAGATTTTTCTTTCAAAACTATTTGAGTTTTGAATGTCATCACTTATTTTTATTTGTTATCATGAACTCAAACAAACAGCATCATTTCTTTAGAAAAAGTGCACTTGATAGAATTAAAACAGCGAAAAATTAAAATAAGCCGATGCATTCGTTTAGACGCACCTTAAGTAAACGTAGTAAAAGCTTAAATTTTCTGAGTCAATCAATTGGCTAATAGTTTGTAGCTCCTCCCTTATTCCTAATAACTTCAAATACTATTCTGGGCATTGAATTGACAAGGTTATGCAGAGTATTTACAGAGATTTATTGCCAGCATGTACGTGAGCATGATTTAAGGTCGTTTACTGTGTTGAGCTGGCATCCATTGGCGTAAACTCTTGCAGCCAATATACCCCAGAGGTTCTCGATCGGGTTGCAATCCGAATTACATGTTGAACAAACAAGAACGGTCATGTCTTTTTCAGAAAACTAGGCCTTGGTTTGTAGGGAAACATGAACAGAAGCGTTGTCTTGCTGAAATACAACAGGTATTTTCATATGATCTCCTAGTATGGAACCAAAACGTCTTTCAGAAGCTCGCAGTAGTTGCTGGAATGCATTTTGGTGGTGATCCAGCAGATAGGAATCTCTTCGTCATAAGAAAATCCTCCCCATGCCATAACCGTTCCTCCCCCAAAATTTCGCTCGGATCGAGTGACATTAAAATCCACCAAATCGTGCCAGTATTGACTGTAAGAGTCAGGGCCATCTTTTTTCTGATGAGAAATGGCCTATTACTTTTTGTTTTAGTTCATGATAACAAATAAAAATAAGTGATGACATTCAAAATCCAAATACTTTTGAAAGAAAAATCTATGAAAAATATGGTGCGTCTAAACGAACGCATGTCACTGTATATAACTGTTAGGGGGGTTGATCGAAAAACCGAAAACGTCAAAAGTAAGCTCTGTTTTATAAAACAAACAAGCGTAAGACACTGAATACAAAAAAGTCAAATCGAGCACGATTTTCGAGCTTATACCTCTGCGTGCCTTCTAGATTTTCAGATAAATCTTTCCATTAATTGTAATAAAATATAACACTTGGGATGTGTAGAATACATTCTGAAAGTTATTTCATGGAATGGTGGTTGAAAACCTACTTTACAATGACAACAATCGTCGTTATTATATCGATTTTTGTACTTATGACCTTCAAAAGGGCCTTATTGATAAATGTATCGTGACACACATTCGAAACTTTGATCTGGGATGGAATATGACCCAACGAATCAAATGGTGTACTCAGATGTTTTGGTGCATTTTTCTTCATAATATCGGCTCACTATGCAGGGATATCGAGTATCGGGATTATCTCCTGCGACGTCTAATGATGATAGAATATATTTTAATGTTTAAGCGGTTTGTTTTATTGGTGTGACGTTTTCGGCAAAGTTGTAGGTAGTAATTTTGTCCTTAAAAAAATTATATGCACTGTACACCCAACACAAACAGGGATGATTTTGTTACTTTTGAGTAACAGTTTATTACTTGTTGTGTCTTATGACCGCGCATTATACACAAAGAGTAATAACCAAAAAGTAACAAAATATACGACGGCCACACGCTTGTATGTGTTTCTGCAGGAGAACAACCGCCATGCATGTGTTAGCAAGACTTCATTTGCTGCATTTGTATTGATGCAACGATCAGATTCATTTCTGTCCCCTTCATTCACACATAATCAGAATCACACCCGTCAACTCCAAATGTCTAATTAGAAACATCACTGTTTCGTTCCCCAGTGTTCACTTGAAATGGAAATATGTAATACCGTGTGACCAGAGTTGTCGGAGTTGCGAATATTGTTTAGATGGACACGAGATTTGTATCTACAAACAGGTCCAAAGGAGTTTCCACGAAGCGATGAGTGTGTATATAAGATAGCTTGAAAGAAAGCAAATGTTAGTGTTTTTCTCTAACCTAGTTCACAGATCGTGATGTGATTTCAAGACGCATTTGAAGTCTTTGAAATTATCAACGTTTGTATACTGTATGACGGTGCTCCTGTCATATTATTTTTCTACTCCGTATGCGTACAACAAACTAATACACGCACACTGAATGAACTGGATATGAAAGGAACTAGTTAGACCGAGCACATACTAGCGCGACTTGCGTTGCGATGACAGTTCGCCTTTGCGTGTACAGATAGACCATATTGCTATATGGGTCATTCCATACGAAGTGTCTACGAAAAAGCACAAACTTGGCATCGATCATTACGATTTTGCCCCAAAGTTGGGGGAATAATTCATCTAGATTCAATTTGGAATGATCCCAATTTTGGTGTCAATTGGATTACCCCCCACTCTGTGGGATTCACACAATTACAATTAAATACATAAACAGTTTTGTCGTGTGAATAAAATTGTGCTCCTAACCCTTGAGTTGCTGTCTGGAACCTATTTCTGACAATAGACTCCAACTGCCGACGTTTCAGTTTGTTTTTGAACACCTGTACTGATATAGTGTAATCGAATAGCACGTGGACTACGTTGAATTGACGACATATCGAAATTATCGGTTCATTTCTTCCGTATTCGGTTCTCCGGAACTCCAACTTCAGCGGGTCTCTCCGGCGTAGGGGAATTGATGGCACATACAAATTTAATTGGTCCAGTATTATAGAAGCGTCAACAACACCTAGTAACAGTTTTGCCACAAATATTGCTCTGATGAAGTGACGCCTGCTGTAAAGTGTTTCCATTCCAAGAAGCTTGCACCGGATGTCGTAATGCGTTATGCTGGCTGCATTGTTCCACGGAAGCAGTCTGAGAGCAAACCTCGTGAATTTCTTCTGGACAGCTTCGAAGCGGGCGATCCAAAGATCCGTGTAAGGACTCTATACTACACATGCAGTCTCGAGGGATGATCGTACAAGTGAATAGTACAGTGATCGTAAACTGTATGGGTCGGTAAAATCTTTCGTAGTCCGCATGATAAATCCCAGATTGCGGTTTGCTTTTGCAATTACGTTTGCATAATGATCGCGAAAAGTGAGACTTGTGTCCAGGATGACCTTCAGATCCTTTACTGAATCTACACGCTCAAGTTGAGTGCCACAGATTTGGTAATTACATATGATTGGTGCAGTTTTACGGGTAAACTATATAATACAACATTTTTGGGCGTTGATAGTCATGCGGTTTCTCAGGCACCAGTCTTAAAAGAGATCGATCATCCGCTGAAGTTCCTTGCAGTCTTCAATGTTCCGTATTATTAGATATATTTTCAAGTCGTCAGCATACACTAAACTAGCTCCATGTGGAAGCAAGCGGGATATGTCGTTGAAAAATAACAAGAATAATAATGGACCAAGGTTGCTACCTTGGGGAACGCCAGAGCTGTTTGTGAAATACTCGGATTTCGCCGCAGCAAGCTTTACGCAATGGCGACGATTAACCAGGTATGATTCTAGCCAACGTGTGAGAAATGATGGGGCTCCTAAACGGTTCAATTTTTCAATCAGTATCCGATGGTCAACACGGTCAAAAGCGGCCTTTAAATCAGTATATACTGTGTCTATTTGATAACCATTTTCAATGTTCTTCAGGATATATGCAGAAGCAGAAAATATAATGTTTCCTACCAGAATCTCTAGGAGTTTGGAACCTGCGCAAAGCGATGTAATTCCGCAGTAATTAGCCACATTACCTTTGTCTCCTTTTTCGTGGACAGGAAACATGAACGACTCTTTCCACAGTGCACTTCATAAGCACTGTTAAAAAATTTGAAAAATAAATTACTTTATTTAAGGAATTTTAGATATTTTCAGCTTTGATTTTACCAATTTTGATCAAGCATCATTTGTTAGCTAATAGTGTGTAGTTTTTGTAAGAAAATTTCAGATCATTAAAAAGTGATTGAAATAATTATTAATTATTTTTCTTTTGTTTTCAAGCATAAATTTTTCTCCATAAGATGAATATTTTTTCTGGAACAACAAAAATGCTATCTAAAACTTTGCTGAAGACATCGCATAATTGAGTTTCTCCTGAAGGCGGTAAATCTCTCGTCTCAAGGTTATTGCAAAATCGAATCGAATTCATTGGTGATAATGGTAAGTTTATTGAAATTGACTTAGTGGCTGCTTCAAAAAAGAGTTGTTAATCCTCTGCGTAATAATTTGTAATGCTCGAAGGTGTTCCCACATATGAGCGTTATGTAATTTGTGGACTATCAACTTTCGAATTTCTTTCAGTTGGTGAATCTACTCGAAACAAGTGGCAACGATGACAGCAGGTTTAGGAGACTCTGACCATTTTGGCCAAAATGTAATTTTTCTTTCTTCTGAAGATTGTAACCTTTTTTAACATTTCGACATGATAAAACAACCAATAAAGTGTAGCTAACATTTTGTAGTTTTGATGAAAATAAGAATTATAATTCGAAAAAATAATAAACTTCTTAATAAAAAACGATTTTAATTTGTTTTTTTTTTCAAAAATAGTATGTCTTTTTCGCGTTCTTTTAGCTGAAGAAATTATTATGTACAACTTTACCGAGGACGTCACACCGATTAAGCAAATCGACCTGTTTTTAAAATATTCGTGATCATCAATATTTTTTTTACACGAACTCTTATTAAAAATGAATCGTTATTTAGAAAAAAATATTTATAGCACAAACGACATTTAAGTCCTATAGTAATATCTGAAAATATTTCAGTCAAATAAAATATGACATTAAAAAACGGAGAGGAAGGCTTTTTTTACGTAACGTTGATCTTATCTCCTACCACTCCCTGTGTTACGTTCGAGGGTACTCCCGCTCTCACCTATGAGCGTTACGTAATTTATGGATACCGCCTAATAACATTCGAATTTCTTACAATTAAACTACACACATTTGTGCGTGGCCCCAGCAGCTTTTTTTAACATTCTAGTTTGAATCAATTCAAATCGTGTAGTACAGTAACTTGCAGTGCACCGAAATATACCAAATACACACCATTCTTATTGTCTGTGGGCTTAAATCTGTCTCAAATCAGGAAGTTAACGCATAAGTCCGTAGACAAGTTATACACGACCTACATGTGTACTTTCCCGGGCCGTCAGACAGGTGAATAGTGCGATCCAGCGTTTTATCTGGCTACGCCCAATCTGAATACCACCGGACTAAAATAATCCATCCCGCGTACGTGAAAGAGCAGATGAGTGGTTACAATCTTTTTTCGGAATGGGATGCCATGAGCGGTGCTGCAGCTCCGATACGGTTCCGTATCCGTTCATACATGTACGGCCAGGTTTTATTGATGGAATTGGACTTCGATACAGTAGGATTTTTGGGGTTCCTCGAGTCGACTTCAGTATATTTCGCTAGTCTGGAAACGCTTTTTCTTGCGCCATCCTCCATAACAGGCTTTATGCCATTTTTAACTCGACTTGGAAAAGCACTTTTGCACGAACTTGTTGCTCCACGTTCCTTTCCCGACAAATGTGAATGAAGCGTATTAAGTAAGTCGTTGTTCGCTGCAACTACCTCCAAAGGCTAAATCTCGAGTAATCTTTAGTCTTCAGAGTTGCCACTTTGCACTTTGTTTCAACCAAAATCAATTGAGTACTCTCTGTACTGAGCGGAGTATCCGAAAACGGGGAGAAGTAGCAGCGTTGAATCATTAGCCGGTCCAGATTCGAAAAAAAAAACGATCAATTGACACTATTTCTGATGGAGCTTCTCGTTAAAAGGTTTGTTTTATTCTGTTCCTTACGCCTAGGTTCCTGGGTTTATCACTTTTCTGTGCACGAGAAGCGGAAGATGACCCCCAGAGGGTCAAAGACACTCATGACGATCCATAACATTTTTCCATTTGTCAGTAGGTGCGCTGCCATCGACGATTATTCGGAGATCTTTCCGTAGGTTTACCGTGTAGGTTAGGTAGCCCTTCTCAGGAAGCCTTCGTACCTTTAGGTCGTGCGCTGGAGTTTCACCAGTTTTCCGCAGAAGTAGAATTGGAGCAAAACATGCAGATTACGAATCCTCCTTTTGCGTGGACCAATATCACTTCTTTGAAAGCTTCAACCGTCTCTTCAACGGTCATAAGGCTGCCCAAATAATCAGTAGTTTCTCACTATAGCTGTTGTTGCCCGTGAACTCAGTTTGACGAACTCCTGCGTCTTAATATTTTTAACGTATTGTACAAAAGCTGATGAACTGATGGCGCCGGAGAGGGCTTCGTCCATGATGAAGACCTGAATCGGATCGAAATGACATCTCGTCACATGAAGCACTGTGCCAGTCGAACACATGAATGAGCTAGAGAAAATGAATACTTACAACTTTACTGAGGACGTCACACCGATCAAGCTAACCTTTCTTTCTTCAAAAATATCTGTGATCATCAATATTTTTTCACATAGGCTCTTTTTGAAAATGAGTCATGATTTAAAAAATAAAAAAAATATACATGGCACAGAATTATATTTTAAGCCCATAGAAACATCAGCGAAATTTTCGTCCAAAATAAAAATGACAGTTAAAATGACTATAACGTAAAATTTTTCTTTAGGGGTAAACGAATTTTAAGGTCTTATGAATATGTAAATCAAAACGCTGCTATGTTTTACGTACGTCGTTTCGGCTATTGGACTTGGCTTTCTTCAGGGGATCTACAAATTCATTAAAACATTTTTTTGTTTAAATATAAAAAACATTTTAAACTCAAACATCCCATGAGAAAGGCTTAGTCCAAAGATCTAAACGTCGGACATTGAACAGTGTTGCGTTTCGATCGATCGTTATGACTAAAAACCCTTATCACCCTAGCGAGAAACTCAAAACAGTAAAATAAAATGGGTCATTTTTCATGGAATTGTTCTTTTATTCAAAAAAAGTGAAAGTTGTGAAAGTGTATGTTGTGTTGTGAGACTTCGATTATTTGAAGTGATTATTGAGGTAAATATATGACGTGAAATGCGACGTGATATTTGACAGGTGAGTTGTGCTAAACAAACAATAATATATGAGAGTCATTCTATATCAAGTGAAGAATCAAATGCAGCGACCTTCTTCGATTGGCTTTAAAATGAGTGAAATGACTATACTAAATAGTACATGTTGCGATTGGAACTCCAAGAAAAAAATATATTGCTCAATTTTCCCCAAACACAAGCCTGATGACTCTGTTCATCAAGACTTTAATTAAGCAATCATAATTGCGTCTCAGTCAATGGATGTGCGCATGAATGAAAATTTTCGCGTGATGTATGTACTAAAAAAAATCCCTAAATATATCACTATATCATCGAAGCCCGGCTGAAACCCATCCCCGTAACCAAATTGGATTGCCGGTGACGGAGGATCAAGGAGATAGATGAAATTCATATGATACTTTCACCCCGGCGGTGACATCAACCCACCCACCGAATGCCTGGCGTCATCAAAGGCAAACCGTCGCATCATCTTCGGCGATTGGACCCCTCCGGTGGGGGCGGCTCACGAAGGATACTCGTGAATTCATAAGTACTTCGTCGCAGCCGCTACTACCTTCGTCACGGACTTCACCGCACGGCAGGAACCGATGCGGGCGGGTTGGAGAGGTAAAGGTTGGCTAGAATTTCCCACAGAGTTCCCTGGGTGCTGCCCGCTGGCGTACAAACGCTAACGCGCGAGAGACTGGTGCGAAATGCGCGTCTTGGTGGGAGACAGTTTACATACTGCGCCACTGGCTGATGGTTGTTATTTATGCACAGCGCATACTTAGCATAAAAATACAAGACATTTTCTTCGTTGCTCGTGGGCAACCATTTATCCCCGGTGGAGCTCGGGCAAATGGAGGGGCCAGATGAGGGATTGATGTGGATATAGGTTTGAACTTTGGAAAAAATACGTGGAGCGGGACGTGCCGAGAAAGGCGATTTGGCGGAAAGTCTTTGAAGTTAAAGCCATCGCGATAAGGGGAGATGCTGTTTTTTTGCTCATATCCATGTAAGGAAATTGCCCCATTAGTCTAGCTTAACTTAAACCGGGATCCGTTGGAAATCCTGCAGCGAATAAGTTACCGCTCCAGGGTATGTTTCGGACGCTTCCGGATCGGTGGGAATATGATGAAAAAAAAAAAAAAACCATTACCGCTCGGGTCTGTGAACAGGCCGGCATTGATGTGGTTAAGATACATCGAACTTCAGGAAACAGCTTCCGTTAATGATAACCCTATACTGTTACTCACCTGTAGATGGGCACGTTGTCCTTGTACCACACGACCAGGAGTATTCGGTCGTTTGGCAGATTGGACGATACGTCACACTTGATTTGGGCGGTATCATTCACCAGCACTTTCTCCACGTGCACTGGAACATCTGGAATTGCAACAGACAAAGACGATAATCAGTATCGTAATCGGAAAAAAATTGAATTTCTAAATAAAATATAAGAGAAAACATCAAAACCAACAACGCAATTGATTAGTATTTAATTTGCAATTGGTTAGTTATCATATTCTATTCACAATCTATTTGAAAGCAAATTTTTTCGGCGGGAATCACTCAAACGGGAAACCGCAACCCGGCACCGGCCGGAAACCAAAAGGGAAACGTGTTAAAGTAGCGCACACACACGCAACAGGAATATTAATTTGTGTTTTCCATTAAAGTGGAATAATAATGCATCATAAATATTTTGATTATCAATTCGAGCTTGGATGCTAAGTGGTATCCTTTCTGTGCGCGTACGGCCAAAACTACAACCCCGATTACGATTGCGGGGGGCGCGCTTATTTCTACAGGTTTTGTGTGATAGTGATTTTGTTTTTTTTTTCCTTTCTTTGTTATTTATTATTCATGCTCAGCTGCTCCGGCAAAATATGTTGTCATGCGGGGGCTTCGAACAAATTTCAATTTATTTTCCGCGCCCAATTGAGCATTGGCTTTTTTATCGTTATTTTTATGCTCGCAACGTTGAATAATCAACAGCGAGAAACCGAAAGGACAAATTATGGAGCAAGTGGAAACCAGAACTCAACTAGGTTGAAATTTAGCGTAAATGCACTGCTGATTGACACAGGTGAAATAGTGTGCAGTTTAAAGTTCAGACTTTAGGCTGGAAGGGGAATATGTTCCGATTCGCTAGTGTTTAAACTAACAGGTGGCAAAACAAAGAGCATATTCCTGTAGGTTCTGCTTGTGTTTGTATGTGCTTCATAAAGTTAGATTTTAAAAGACTTGTTTTATTTTCATGATTGTTGCACGCATGAGTCAACAATTTAGGTAATTTATGAAGCTATTAAACTGCATTGGATAATATTCCTGCCCTGCCAGTCTGTTCCTAGCGATAGCTTTGCTAACTTGTTTGTCTAAAAGGGTGACATGAAATTGCTTCGATAGTTCTGCAACCAACATACGTGTGAACTCACTGTCCTCCGAGTTCTCAAATGCGACAGCGGTAAATCGCTCCGACTGACGAACGATGAATTAGAATGTTTGATCCTGGAGCTAGGATGATGAGCCGGAGGATTTACGGAAAACATGCAATTTATCATCTTGTACGGAAATATAGGTTAGTGAACGAATTGCGCAAGGGTAATTGCGGCCGATGATGGGTGGCTGCTGATGGAAATCTTTCGTTAGAGCTTTTAATCTTCATGTTCATCTGGGCGAACTTTGTCGGTGACGAAGGAGAACGAACGTGAAAGACAGCACCTTTTCTTAGCCCTCTCCGGGACTGCCTCGGCCGGGGAGGTTGAACTTGGGCCGTCGGTTCGTCTTGTCAAACCACAAAGCGTACGAGATGGCGAGAGGGGAGGAACGCAAGCGGTGGAACTTTTTGTGAGGTTTATTGTGGTGAAACTGATGTGCGACGATAACGTTCGGCAAATAGTACGTCTAGAATCAGGCTCCTCACCAGCGAGACGGTGCGAGACGACCTTTCATCACTCCGTTCGAAGACACGCTCCGCTTTGGATGCTGTTGACATTTAATTTATTTGCTACGATTTATCTTATTATCATGGGCGACTTTCTTTCCTGGCAATGAGTCGCATCGATGCGAACACAAGATGATGACAGCGAGCTTCATAGCTGGTGCGAATGATTACGACCGGAGCTATTTTGCTGTGAAATAGTTGTGATTTAGAAAAATATTTGCCATCCATTTAGCCGGTGTTTACCTGCTGCTTCGAACTGGTTGAACTAATTAATTAGCATTCCTAAAGCTTACAAATATTGCGTGAGCGCTTGATGTACAGTTCAAGCAAAATCGAATATTTCTGGCATAAATTGTTTATGATAATACATTCAGGGTAAAACATGTTTCTGTTATTGATTAAAAAATGAAAACACGAAAAAAGATTGAGAATAATGAATAAAAGATAATTAAAATCGAAATTTGAAGAAAAAACATTGGTCAAATGCAACTCATTTGCGGATAGTGAAGCAAGCCAGGAATCAAGTTCAAGTTTCATTTGATAGCAGACTGGCGAACTGGTGCAAAACGGGAAGACTTCCCCCACTGCTGGTGGTGGCAGCAAAGCAGCAACACCAATGCATGCAACATAAAGTCCGATCAATTCCACATTCAATTAATTTTGCTCAACGATGTGTTAAATAATGTACTTTCCTCCGGCGTAAATGTAAAGCTTGGAGCCGCCCAGGCATCCGAAGCGAGCTGGCAAATTAAAGGCGCCACGCCGCACATTCCGGCTCGGTTCGGCTGGCTTAATGATGCCCCGTGGGTTAAATGGGTTCCCATGCCAATAAACATTCGATCTGGGCTGCTGGGCGGAAGCGAACTGGAAAAACAGTTGCTGCTGGCGGTATTAATTGCATCATATTTCAACATTTTGAGGATATCGAAGTGCCCCCGGAAGCTGGGTTGTTTGCCTGCAAGCGCTCTAGCTTTACGACGGCGAAGGTGAATCGAACGGTCAGTAATCTCTCACTGATTATGTCTCACTCCAACCCACCCGGATTACGGTCACCTGATGTTTTTCTGTTTTGTTCAAATTATTGCCCCGAGAAGCTTACCTAACTGGCGTGTGTTTTATCATAGCCGACCTTAGGATAATCTTATTGTAGCCACGTTTCTTGAAAATGAGCTACAACTAAAATTTTGGAATTTTTTGAGGAACTCTTACTGCTCAGAAAGAGATGAGAATGTTTATGCATTTTTTTTGTTTTGTTTATGCATGCTCAGATCTGTTCATAATGGCGTTGAAACAAGAAGCACTGTGCGAACGCATTTAGCTGGAAGTGGCAGGTAGTTTAGCTTGTAATGAATAAAACAGGATTTCCTTCTTCTTGTTTAGATCAATGTTCAATCTTCAAGTGGTTTTGCTAGAATTCAAGACGTGTACCCAGAACACGCAACCAAAATTCACAGAAATGGATAGAAAGCTATATTTTTTTTCGCTTTTGTGTACCACTCTATACCATAGTCAACGCCTCTATAGCATAGTTAAGAGAGTCTAATGCTTGTTTGTTTTTTTATTGCGAGAAGAGGTAAAAATGTCTGTTGATAAAATCTAAACAGTACTGTATCATCTTTTTCAAAAGAATCTATGAAAAGAGCTATGATCCGGATATTTTTTAATTTACATCATACAAAAATAGTAAAATCTTTTATGAAACACTTTTCCCAATATATAAGATTTTATAATTCGAAATCAAAATCGAAATCAAGACAAAACTTATTTTTACCAGTGTCATTTCTGAAGCATTCCCATAAAAGTACTAGTTTAAAATATATTTTTGATGAAACAATAGTATCCAGAGTAGCACCTCTTATCAAAAGAAGTCCCGCACAACGGTATATTTCATACTAAATAATCAAACAGTTGAGACGCTCGAAGTATTTTTAACATACACTCACATTAAGTGGTGCTTAACAATTTAAAGCTGTTTTATAAACATCGGAAGTGCATTTTTCTGGAAAACTATCCTGGATTCCTAGTATTGCCTAAAATCTTGACGTGACCAATGGACACCGGAAATGTTCCGGGTTTTGGGTGTATGTATCAAAATGTGCATTTTCGCAACGCGTAGAGCTTTACCTGCCCAAGTAACACTCAAAACATGTAAGAAAAGAATTAGCAATGACAGTAGTCATATAAAAGTACTATAAGCGCAATTGAAAACTTGTGTTGTTATATTCTTGTTCTCGAGATGTTCTTTTATAGCATAATTTTGTCTCATAGGTTATTGAAAATTAACTGCCGCTGCTTGTCCGTAACTTGTGTTTATGATGTTATCAAAACTGCACATAAAACAACTTGTTTTTCATCAGTGATTCAACCACATTTCAAAAAGGAGCTCGTTTTTTCCTGGTTTTGGAGTTGTTTTTCAATAGCATGGGTTAAACGAACAATAACTATTACATGAATGGCACTTGTTTTAAAGTTGTCTTCCAGATGTTTGCACCATTAGCAAAACTGTGTATGAAATGCCCAGCCGGGGCAGCCGCACCTGTTCAATATTACACCTAATAACAATACTACGTACAAAGTGCTTTTCTTATGGTTGGTCGTAGTATTCAGCAGCCAACGCTAAATTACTTGATCAAATAGTTATTAAAATTATTTGAACGATTCCAAAAATACTATTCGAGGTGGGTCAAAATATGCCATGGAAAGATAAACAAACCCTTTTGTTTAATTAAATTTTTTGTTACCGTAGATTTAAGACTGTTTCCTAGCTTTGTTATATTTTAAGTCTAGATAACGTTGAAACTATGCGAAAACAAATTTAAATATTCAAGCTACAGAAACAATCCATTTTGAAAGGTTGTACATTGCTTTTTTTAATCAATTTATAATTAATTGAAAGTGCCATTGACGAGACGATTGTCGATCTAGTTGCACTGCACATAACAACACATTTGCGCATGCGCTGGCTAAATGTTGTCATAGCAACGCATTTGCGCATGCGCTTTGTTGTGGTGAATTCTGACCCACGAATGCGTGAATTTCTTTATTCTACTGGGTAAGTGCAGATCTACCCAAGAAAAAAGAAACGACATTGCGCTTTACTACGCATGCAAGAAAGAGATGCCATATAGTTGTTTACGAACTAAGCCCATGCGGTGGTGGTAAAATAAATCAGCGAACATTCTGTAATGCATAATCTATTTTCCACTGATTGACAAATAGAAAACGGTATCCAATAGTGGCGCATGCTTTTTTCAGAAGTAAAACACAATGTTTCACCATTAAATTTGACGCGCACCTAGAACTTTGTATTACAAGCATCGAAAGTTTGATCTAATATTGTTACTTATTTTTCGGTGATTATTCGCAACGCTATACAGTGCGTTGAATGTAGGGTAAGACGGGACAAAAATCAAAACTACACGATTTCGTCGATAAAACATGTAGATGTAACAAGGAAAGTTGTTCGTTACCTCCAGAGCTACTTAATGCATATAGGTCTTATGTGATTCACTAAATCACAAAACTGTCCCAAAAGCCAACGCACTCATCGTATACCAGAAACCGTTAATCTCTTTGTAAAAGTTCTACATTGTAACGGAAACTGCGGTTTCTATGTTTTAGTTACTTCTACATAATTGCAAAAGTGACTTAAGCGCAATTATAACAAAAAAAAGTTATTTTGGGTATTATTTTAGATATTTTTCTATGTACTACTTTTGTTATTTTTTATATATTTAATTACCATAGTTATAAACAATTCTAAAATTCTTCATGATGCATATAATATTATCAAGTCAAATTTTAGGTCATCTTCAGACGAATTGGAATAGCTGTTCGAAACGGTAGCAGCAAATACTAGTTCTTCTGGGGAGTTATTTTCAACGAGCTCTGCAACTCGGGGATCTTTAATTCTGGTGAGCACCTTTTAAAAAAGTTTCTGAGGATGCCCACGAGAAGAAATATGGTTTTATTCATAATCATTATTCTCACGGAATCGAGGAAGAGCAAGCGGTGACTTTCCATGAAATACTTTTTTATTCTATTACATTTCTCCCATTTCGAGTTCAATTTCGAATAATATACAGCAGAAAACTTGTGCATTATTTTTATTAACATGCTGAACTGTGTTTTTTGGTAGAGACGATGTCAAATATTAAAATACACATGATGTTCTTTCGCTTACATAGCAGTTAAACCACTTCTAAAAAATCTGCCGGTTCACGAGCGATTGGCATTGACATACGAAAAATAAAAAAAAGTTCGCAGAGTTGCAGGAAGTTGCAGCTAATTTTTATTTATTTTGTAGAGGACACTTCATGCAAACTTTTGATATATGTCTCAGAGAGGAACACGGTGGAACTTTTTTTTAAAACGCTAACGAAAGTTTGAGTTCGCGTTTTTTCAAGGATTAATACCTTCACCAACTCATCATACCGACTAATCATACACGCAATCGAAACCAAGTCTCTCTACCGATGAAATATATTACACTAACCTTGATTGTTATTTTCCATTTCATTTTATTGGAATACACGAAGTAATTAAGTTTTACCAACGTTTAGATAACGCGCAACAATTTAGCACGAAATGTGAAACTAATGATTGCTCTGGACGCTGACGCTTGCTATGCTTGTATTAGTATTTGTGATGCTTTCCAAATCTCACCAATACTTGTTCACAACCTAAGAGATATCTGTGAACACTTCTGGGTACTTGGTGCATCCGAATAAAAAAAAATAAAAACGATTTTTGTCTATGGTTCAACGCACTGTGCGCCATAATCACTATATTTTTATTGTTCCTAATATAAATCAGCGCCGTTCTGCAATATTTCTATTTTGAAGTTTTATGCTTGCGTCAACGATGTTTTGATTAGTTAGCAATTACAACTTGAAAATAACCTGTTTTGAACGTTTTCTTACCGTATTGATACTCGAGATGTATTTGGCACCCTAAGTCTAACAAGTTGGCTTGCTTTCATGAAGTTATATAATACTTCATATAGCACCAGTACTTGTTATAGTAGCCTTCAATTTTTGCGCTTTTCTGATGATAGAGATGTCATGGAAAAGGTAATGTCAACTGAAATCTATAACTGAAGGTTGTATTAGAGGAGGTATCTCAACTGTTCTATAACAACATGTGTTACTTGGGTGACATCTTGTTTCTTTTTGGTTTAGGTATATGTTTCCAATAAAATAAAATTCATTCCGAGTTCATTCCCGATCAAAAGATTATAACGAACGGGTAACACAAATATATCTAAATTTGATAGAAATAACAAAGCCTGTAATGCATATGCCAGGATGATAAAAAGTACAGAATTATATCAAATTCTGTTATCATACACTTGGATGTTCAAAACTGTGTTTTTTAAAAGTTTTTTTTTATTAAAGCTCGTGCCGACCGGGAAACGAGTAATCTTAGCGGGGATCACGAAAACTATGGTCGTATGCTGACTGGGAAGGGGGATCGTACGCGGTTGAATCCCCATGTTAGGGGTGGCGTACAATACCGTCTGACCCGGAGCGGGCGGCTGAATTACGAAACGCGGTGCCTTGCCAGCTATACCTAAGACGGCAGCCCCGTCGCGAGACAAGGTATTGCAGCCCTAGTAAGGCAGCATACCGAAGGTGAAATACTACGAACAATCCAGATATAAATACGGAACGGAATAATCGGCATGGACCTAGGCGAATGAAAAAGGACAACGATTATTGGAAACTCGGTACTTGGAATGTAAGGACTCTACTCGAACCGGGACGTGCAGGTATCCTGGTTAGAGAGCTGCAGAAGGTGAATGTGGAGGTTGCTGCCATACAGGAGAAGAGGTGGCTGAAACATTGGCGTAACTAAGGAAAAATCCTAGGGGGGAATACTTCTCTATATTTTTCATGCTTAAACAGTGGGATCCGGATTCAGCACTACAGTAGTAGCTGGAGAAAGTCAACAACAAATTTGCTGAATATCTGCTCTACTGTTCTAATTTTTTTTTCATTTCTTGAAAATATTTGATTTGTGATGATATGAACTGAACAAAATCGGCGATTCCTCTAATTGCCATCAGGAGAACAAAATTTCAAACGGTTTGGGAAAATGTCCGCTTTTAATAGCTGTTTGTTGATAAAATCAAAACGCGCGTCAATGAATGCAGAGAAAGAGATAGAGAGGTAGGGCAAAACAGAATAAATGCGTGTCCAATGACCTCATTATTTTTCTCAAATTGTTGCCTTGTTGAAGTAGGTTCACAACTATTTTGGTGTGGTCGATGAAAGAAATTATTATTATTTAGAGTAGATCCTATTGCAGGCACTTCATTTATATACCACATCTACTACAGTGCCGGCGTGAAAGCAGAAAGAGGAGTTAGTTTCGTGCTAATAGACAAATAGCTGAAGCGTGTCATTAGATGGAGGCCGATCAGTGACCGAATATACGTGTCGTGAATTAAGGGCAAATTTTTCTACTACAGCCTGATGAATGTGTACGCACCGACCAACGATAATCCCGATGGCAGAAGAACTTCTTCCGCCCCGTGGTTGGTAGAAAAAGCCTCTACTCTACTACGAACGACAACGGCCTGAGGCTTGTAAATTTCGCTGCAGCCAGAGGTATGGCTATCTGTAGCACTTTTTTTGCACACCGGAATATACGTAAGCACACCTGGAGGCACTCTAATGGAGAGGCCTGCTCTCAGATCGACCATGTTGTGATTGATGGTCGACTCTTTTCAGACGTTACAGACGTGAGGTCGTTTAGAAAGTCAGACGTTGACTCGGATCATTATCTCGTGGTATCCAAGATTCGCACCCGCTTGACCAAAGTGCTTCAACTGGCTTCAACTCGCCTTTCACCACGGCCGTGGTTTTCAACGGCGCGCCAAAACTTAGCGTACAAAATGGCCTTCCAATTTGGCCACAAAGAGTTCACATAAGGCGTTATTCCACCAAAACTTCGAAACGCCAAATCTTCAACGCGCGACTATACTCCTCCGGGTTATAATCAAAAATTCTCCCGCATATTTGCTATCCGATCTTTTTATTTACAACCTGTCCGCTTTCCATCGAAGACCATCCCTGCCGCGTAGCGCACCACTCCGCTGTTTGTACCCGACGACTCGAAGTTTTTATAAACTTATCGTTTAGTTTGGTGCCAGGGTTTTATTTATCATTATTTGATTTATTTTGAACAATTTATTGATTTGACCTAATCTACGACTTGTTTTCTCTTAAATTTAAATTTTATATACATGCAAAATACAACAAAATATTTTAAATAAATAATTCATATAAACAAACAACAGAAATAATTTATATACAAAAACAAAGCAAAATGGCACCAAACGAGGCGATTAAATAAAAATTTAACAAGACTCAAACATAACAATGGAGTATGTATATGCGTAATTTTTGCTTAGACATTTACTGACAATTATTTATACGTGTAAATAAACAATAGGCATCGTCAAACACAAATTGTGGACATCGCTCTGCGGTTTGTTAACACTTAAAAATGACAATATAATTAGGAGTAAAGATCAAGCTGGCTCAGTGACCAAAGGATTTTGTTGTGACCGTCAAAGATTTTGATCACAACCACTAAAAGTAGTTCTTTTGTCTGAATTTGAAAGTAGAGAAAATATACAACTATTTAGTTACAGCTTTTACTTGTAAAACATAACATTCTAATAACAAAAATTTTCAAAAAAGTACTGTTCCACGCGTTTTTTAATTTTTTTTTCTTACAAAAAAAAAACGTAATTAGCATTGTGATTTTTAGCCAAAGTTGAACATTTCAAACCGCTCTACATTTCAATTCTTGACAGTAACTCTCTATCCGCTTTCGTTTTCGAGAAATTACAATTGTAATACAGCATATTAGTGAACAGAGATAAAAACATCTGAAATTTAAGCAACATTAAAAAAGTTAAGAGAAAAAGAAAAACAGAAAACAGAAATTTAGAAAATGAAAATTTAGAGAAACGATTAGCGAATGGGGAATGGTTGACCAATAAGCAATTACGAGTTATAAATAACGAATAATGAACGACGAGTAATGAATCGCGAAAAATTTTTTTTTTCGTATGGACTAACCACCAGAGAAAATTTGATCTATTGTGATATTGCCTTTACTGTACTCCGCACTATTGAGAGTGAGTGACATACTTGTCATCTCCTTACTTGTGCGTAAGTTTCTACGGCTGGAGAGGATTAATGTTCCTCCAATCATTTTAATATAGGTAGAACTTATAGGGAAGGGGTAGAGTGTCCTATCAAAACCTCGTTCTTTCTGCTAATACCGCGATAAAATCTCAATTCAGTTCAGGTCGGTTTCATTTCAGGGATTTATATTTTGTCAAGATAAAGGATTCTTATAGAAACTTTCTCTCCCTTACGTTGCTTACGCGATATTGTTCGCGTCAAATTTACAATTCCCTGAAGAGATAAGTTTTATAAGGCCAATTTCTCTGGACAGTTTTATTGAAAGAGGGAATTATTATCTCAAGAGAAAAGACCACTTTAACACACACTCATATGAAATCAGAATGGGCCTAGTTGACAAAAATATCAAATCATAATAATAATGCCAAATTACGTATCTTTTCACTTATCCAAAACTCATTTGACCGAACGTAATGTATGAGACATGGAACAATTCAAAAAACCTACACGTGATCATCCGAACATGAGCCACAACCGTCAGCTTCCATCTTTCGAATTTCCGCTGAAATTTGATAACCGAAAACATAAATTTCCCACACTGCACTACCCGATCTACTGGAGCAGTCTTTTCCAACGCAGCACAGGCTCAGCAGCATGTCATGTGGTTATATTTTGTTATCAGATTAGCAAGGAACCCACAAACAGAGCATACAAGAGAGAGAGACAGAGTAAAACAAGAACAAAGGTAGCGCTACCGAAAATAATAGTATCGAACTGAAGCCTCAAGGCATTTAGAAGTCAAATCTATCAAACCGGTACCGGGTACTAGCTTCGCTCACATTCGGCCAAAATGGGTCAATTTGAATTTAATTAACTTCATATCTAGTAGGAAACTCGATCCAATCCCTTGCCTGAAGGTTGTGCTTCGATGCTAGAACGTGAAGAGTTTCCCGGTAGGCCTAATATGGACCCACTATTGACCTCTTATTTAGCTACTCGTTTGCCAACTCAATCGATGTCATAATTTTTCATCCAATCGCTCCTCATGTCCAAATAGATTCCACTTATGTGTGGTTGAGTGAAAGCAGCATGGACGAGGGTTGCTATCTGCTCTAAAGCTCATCAAACCTGAAACCACTGGCACCGCACACTCTCGTATCTGAGGCCATCTGTTTCAATCAGAATGATCAAAGAGCATCGCACAGGCACAGGGGTTCGGTCGGTCCTTCTGCCGCCACCGCCGATATTTGTCTCCCTCGGCACCACGGTTCCCTAGCTTGATATGCGGCGAGTGGCGACCGAAGAGTGTCTGCGTTGCCCCGGGGAACGGCCGAGCTCCAATGTTGAAGAACCAAACAAACACACATTCGATGCCCGCTGTCGGCGTTTGTTTGCCATCGGGTCTGGTTCACTTTACTATCTGGAACTGGAACTCGTCCAAGGACTTGTGGATTGGCTACAAAGTGACAGCTTATACTCGATGAAGCTGTGGGAGTCGGTTCAGGTGAGGAGAGGTTCATTGACAAGCTGAATGTGGAATCTCTTCCGTACGGTGTTTTGCGTAGAATTTTGAAATTCCACTCAAATAACAAAAACCTGCTGCATTCCGGAGAAATGATTCCATTCCAGAGCAGATAACGCAGTAATTAAAATTGTTTAATAAACAACTAAGAACTACGAGTTAAGAGCGGAGAATTTGGATACGTATTAATACCATGTGTCACTTATACTAAGTTGCAAAAAAAATGTACCTCGAGTAGCGAGTTGAGTTGAGAATTCGATGGATTGGATTTGAATTTCGCTTAAACTATTTATTTGAATTTTAGGTTTCGTTGATTTGAGTTTCGGCATGTGAAAGTTTATAATATCTACTTCAATAAAATCAAATAGCGATTTAAAGTACAATAAATTACGCTATTTAAAAGAGATGATAGATAATAGCACACTTATTTCCGAGCTGCTTGAATAGATTATTCGCCACACCTAGTCTCACGGACCACTTAGTACGGTGTTAGTGCCATCCATCATCGACAAAGGAGCCACTTGAGCTCGGACCCGCCAGCCGGAAGACCGTCCGTTCATGGTTCTCCGTACCACCAACGCTTAACGTTTACTCGTGATAAGAGCAAACATTCGAGCCAGATGAGCACCTCAAGTGCACACAGTGCACATAGCAAAATAGTTTGTGTAAATTTTACGATCTAAGCTATCGCAAAAGAAGTTGCAACTTCAGTACACTTTAAAGTACTTTCAAGTCTAGCAAAGCGTAGCTACTTTAGTATTTCATGCGAATTTTTACCGTGCTAACCAGAATCTGTTTTATTACCGGAAAACATTTTATTTTAATTTATTATTCTACTGAGGGGACCATGCTTCACTATATTTGGAGGGGTGCAAAGTCCAACCGGTTGAGTATCGGGGAATCGCTTTTGTGTTGGTCACCATCAGCCGAGTGGATGATTACAAACTTTGCTCCAATCACACGAGCGGTTGATCAAATAAACGTTAGCTGACCCCCAATTTTCGTTCGATGATCCATCATCGATTCCCGCCGCGCAGTAATGGCCGAACTTCATGTTGACCCACCGTACAAACCTAGGGAGGGTGAATGGACAGAGGGATGATAGCGGGTACAGCGAAAATGGAATACCCAGTCCCGGAGGAACAAAACCGAGCACGAGCTGGCCTCGGGACCGATCGATACCGAATGCGAACATTAATCCTCTAATTTACTTACAAATTATCAAATTTGATGCTTGATTTATTGTTCGATTTCGTGACTGGCTGGGGCAGGGCTTTGCTTGTGGGAGCTAGTGGCAGTGAATGTGTTGGTGGCAATCCTCCGGATAAATTGGGAATAAAGGACTGCCAGTAGGATAGCAGTAAGGGGCGAACGATTTTGGTTTCCTTTTTATGGAAGCGCGTGGGAGTTGTAAGGGTTTCGTTAAAGTTTTTGTTTGCTTTTAATATGAAATTAAGCCGAAATCGAGAGTTTCGCCGCCCTGTGTCGCACGATTCGTGGACGGCACTTTGCTATTGACAGGTGATCGAAACGGACGATTCCTCCGTATCTTAGTAAATGTCGTTGTTTCATTGATGATGAAGAGCATACCTCCTGTCTTCCCGGCCTCTTAACCACGCTTCTTTCATGGTACGCTTCCAATCTATATTCTTCAGCTCCAACGACATTGACAGCATCGACATCGACGACGACGGTTAGCTGATTGCGGTGGAATTGATGGATGACATAGAATTACTTGCGGTGGTGACATTTTCGCTGAAGCGCATGAGCTCGGCCCGGACGGCAACGGATATACTCATGTAGTTTGCAGGTGGTCATCTGTGAAAGGCAATCTATGCGGGTAACGGACGAACGGACGGCCAGTGTCACACACAGACAAGCCAAGCGAGCGTATTGTTTATTTCCCCGAAAGGGCTATAATCAGTTTTGACGCGCCATTGACGGAGCTATTATTTGCGGCGGCATGACATGCAACGTTCGATTTTTCGGGAAGTATCTGACGGGGCGAAGATGGGCGGGGCTACTGACTGCTGTTACCGAAGGACATCCAGGGAAGTGACGACAATGTCAAGTGCGGCAGGTACCAGAACGCTCATTTGTCAGTGGTTGAAGCTCTGGTCGGAAAAAACGTGTTGTGTACACTTGTACACTCATATACCCTGGTAAATTGGACAATTGACGATACGTTTTGTGGTGGGTGTCGGACAAATTGATTCCGAGTTGCTTTTATTGTTACGAACTTTGACACTCGGGGTATCAAACAATGTCGGTCAGCTCCCGATAAACGATTATAATAGTTATTCCACGCGTTAATCTGCTTTATAGCTTCGAAAACAAAGGCGTCAAATAAGCATTTCCTGGCAGATTGGCATACAAAATTTTGGTCTAGGGAATCAATAATAATAGCTACTGCAGAGTAGATGATGCGCTTTGTCGAAAACATTGCTCTAAATACTGAATACGCTAGCTTTGTCACATGGTTCTGGCGGAGCTCGAATATCATCACGATAAAAGTGTCCGTCTTTTGAGGCTATCCATGCATAAAGCCCTCTTTTGATATGTTCATATGAGGGGAACTTCTGATCAGCCAGACCATGTGCCATCGAACAGAGCAAGTATTCGAAATATCTAGTGAATATAACGACTGATGTTGAAGCATTTCTATGTCAGTTTCGATTGTATGAGGCCGAGCGTTGTAATGCTGTACAATCACTTTTTCGTGTATCTGCAATACAAACTACACAACAATACAAATTGTGAATGTTTCTCGCGCAGTGTCACATCAATTGGGCCTTATTTTTTCTTTTCTTTTTTTCTTGACCCACTTATGCCGTGTTAATATTTCGTTAAACCCTGAAAAGATAATCATGTTTTGATACGCGTGAAAGGATAATCATGCGTCAAATTGACTCCCGATTTTCAATTGATTGAAAGTGCAACTTTCTCTAAATAAATTATCAATGAATGGTCATTACACTGTTAACACATCAATAAATAACAAAAACCAGAATAAAGGTTTCAATATTTTTTATTGATTAAGAAAAAAAAAAAGAAAAAACTGACGCACCGTTAGAAAAAAAGAGCTCAACATTGATGAAAGCGATTAGTCAAATTGATGCAGACTATCTTTCCAGGGTTAATTCAGTCAAACGTAAAGAAACTGATTTGTTTTGTTTTTAATTTTTTATATTTTCTATGTATTTTTCAATTTCTGTTTATATTTTTTGTTAGTTGCTTTACTGTCTTGAAAAAAAAAAATAAATTGAATAAAAAAGTTATTCAATTTCTTTTTTTTAATTTTCTTTCAATTTAAATTGTTTTTTTTTTAAATTAAATTTTTTTTTTATAAATTTCCATTTTTTTCCAACTTTTTTCAGTACAATTTATTTTTTTAATAAATTAGCGAACGCCCATTTATTACACAGCGCAAAAATATTTTTTTTCGAAACCCTCTTCTTTTGCATCGATTCTCAAAATTTGCTGCATTTGTTACTACGCTTTGTTAGATAAGCCCCCCTTTCTTCTCCTCAAGCATTACTGTTTCTATGGACGTTCTCTTACGATATTTTAGCTTAAGATGAGTCAAATTTGAAAAAGGAAAAAAATCCTTCTACACACATTGGGTAAGGAAGGGTATTTTTGGCAGTGATTGAAATAGAATCTCTAAAGTTAGGAACGAAGCTAATTACTCTAATCGAATCTAAAATTATATATAATCGAGTCCGACCTGTATATGGTTGCCTGGTTTTTTGATAACGGCTTTCAATTGATTGTTTATTTAAATTTATGTATTCGTATGTATTTATGTATTCGTATTGGTTGATACCTAAATTTTTATGAATACAAAAAAATAAGTTGTGTTTCAAATAAAAATTTTCTTGATTTCTATTGTATTGATTACTGTACGCCCATGAATTTTCTCTCTGGATAACATTCAAGTGTCTAAATCCAAATTTTGAGTGCAATATCATGAAATCTGAATTTTTTATGACCTTTCAAAGCTTGGCGAACTGACGTTTTTTGTCTTTTTTTTTTTTGAAAAAAGTACATTACTATGAAACGCTCTGTAGCTTCAATGATAGCTTGTATTTTTTTGACGTCAAAGGAAAAGTTGTTGTAAATATTGTGCAAGACAAACCCTTTTCATTAGATATTGTAAAATTTGGTCATAGTAGGCCTGACACTAGAAAAAATGTGAAAAAACGTGATTTTTTGTAGAAAAGTAGCTTAAAAGTTTAGTTGCCGCAGTTTACCACGGTTGTGACTACATTCAAAATGTAGGTGAAAACGTAAGCTTTCAAATGCATACTGTCCGCTGTAGCGCAAAACTGCGCAAATTGTCACTTTAGCGAAGAAAGCGATGGCAGATTTTTTTAGTTTTTATTTTCTAAGTTGAAATTTCATCCAGGATTAATTTTAATCATAATCATGATACCCTATTAATGAAGATGTTCGATATCGTACTCAATCCATAAGGATAAAATATAAATTTGGGCAAAAATCACAAAATTTATCAATGAAAAGTTATAAAATAAGTGTTAAGCAAGAAAACAGTAAACAAATCTTTATAAATTTTTAATTATGTCAAACTTTTCACTTTCTGCAAATTTAAGACAGTATAAAAAACATTCAGCTCTTTTCAGTTTATGATCATGAAATTCACTAAACTGATTGAAGTGTCAAATACTTGCAGCAAATCCATACAATGAAACTCCGGCTAACCATAGCCCGTTTGCTTTTGCTTCGCACTCGTTTGCATACAAAAGTAAAGCACACATGTTGCTTTATGAGAAAAAAAAACTAAAAACAGTCGTCGCCCTCCGCATCTTTTCGTATTCATTAACAACGTTTTGTGATTTCAGTGTCTTGGTTTTCAAATTCATAAATTCGTTGAATATTATTATGGAGCCTTCAACTTCAGCGGCACCACCTAATTCAATGTCTAGTAAGTTGTTAATTCGTGGTGTTGTTCTACATGTATTTAAATGTCTTCTTTCAATCATAGAAACCGGATTAGGAAGATAACATATATATGAAACAATGAAACATCGAAGATTACTACAAGAAATGAAAATTGCAGCAAAAGACATTTTTTCTGCTGACAGTATAATGAACTTTAAATTTTCTGGAAACAATTCAACACGAGATTTAAGCGATCACAGCGGAAGATAATGATACTGATGATGATTTTTACTTTTTGTAATTAGTTTGTATTACTTCTGTTGTTTTAGTTTATTAAAAAAAATATACATATATTTAGGAAAAATTTGTTTAGTTCGAGGGGTCGTTCATAAAATACGTATTATTTCAATGGGGAGGACGCCCGGTGGTACTACTTGTGGTTAAAGATCATATAATTCTATAAAAAAGGAAAAAAGTGTCAAAAAATAATAAAAATTGGATTTTGTGCTTTATGGACGGTTCGAAACAAAAAATGGATGCCAATTTCGTGTTCAGCGCCCCAAAATTATGTAATTACCAAGTTTTTGTCGCATTTATCGACACTTTTTTTGCTTGGCCAGCCTTTGTATGGAGTCGCCCCACTGTGCTATGGTGAGATATACCCGGGTATCTGTTGTACCCCGCACTTCTATCAGGCGACATCCATTATTGACCTAACAAATCAGTCGTTGTAAGTTGGAATCTCGCGCTAGCCTCTCGATTATCTTGTGGCTATGAAGTTTGTATCAAATAAACATATGACACATTCTACCGTGACGTTACAACGTTTTGACTATTCTGTAGGCATCATTTTAATTCTAACTTGTATTTTTTTCATGAAACCCTTTGATATTATTACAGATTCGAAAAGTAGACAAAACTTCCTATAAGAATGATGCATAAGATATTTGTTTACTTTGTTTATATTACCTTGGGGAGTAAAAATGTAGCGTGACGTTACAACGCGCGAGAAATTGAGGTGTCGGGACTTTCCTTACAAAAGTCAAAAACTCTGCTCTGTTTGGAATTTTATAACAATTTCTTCTTCCACGATTTGATAACAAATAATTCTCAAAAGTGTCTTATATGATATTATGTGTAAAACATATTAAATTTATTTTATTGTAGGTTTTTTCACAATGTCTGAGTACGTTAGCAGTTAATTTAGCATTTATACTAAAAACAAGTTTACAAATGTGTCCTTAATTCCGATAAATACAAGAAACCTTTCAAAAATTATAATAATAACACAAAAATGCCGCTTTTTAGCTTTTTTCGCTCCCATAATATTTCCTTGATTTTTTGAAACTCACACTACTTATTCAAAAAAATTCGAGTGCATTTTTGCCGCTGAAGATTTTTTCATCTAGACATGCCCCAAAAATAAATAGCTGGCTTATTCTACGATATGGTGTTAGTCGTTCAAAAATGTTCTTCTCATCGTTAAATGTGGTCATGTCACGTCTCGTAATTGCGATAACCATCACGTTCGGAAGATTGGCTTGAGCGATGCGGACGAAGTATTAATTTCATTGATACGGTTACATTGCGTCCAAGGTTGTTAATCGATAATTTATCGTAAACGCCGATAACGATACCGTCTGTTATCGTTATCGACGATGACACTTACGTCTTCAGACATTATCGTCATTGTCAATGACGATAGCTACTGGACGGTAGCGAATCAATAACGTTTGTTTATTACCAACCACTGCAATATAATTTTTTGCTTTATTAGATATATCATTTAGATGCATTTTAAATGTCAATATGACAATGCTACATACCTTACTATTTGAATTTGTGCTTTAAAAATCGCCTCATAAGATAAAACAATCAAAACTGAGAAATTTATTTTCCTGATGAGAAGCGAAACATAAACAAATAAGGAAAAGTTTCTTCCTGTTGCCTAGTGATGTTTCGTCTCCAATCCTCCGAAGTGAAAAAACGTTGCCTCATCCCGTGCCTGCTTTTTGATCAAATCGTACACCATTCGCTACCACAGCAGTCAAAACTGGCATAAGACGTTAGTGAGCTGATAACGTCTAGTGACTATCGTTACCGCCGATATCGTTAAGGTTGGAAGACGGTATCGTCATCGTCAATAACGATATCATACGTTATCGGTAACGGCGATGACGATTATCGACGGTAATCTATCGTATTAACAACCTTGATTGCGTCAATAGTTTTTCTTTTAGGAAACATTCGCATGTTACGTAACGCGGAAGTTGACAATTTTCAATCCCCCCTCACGCAATGCATTGTAATATAATATAATAGAATAATATCAGATTTTTTTAGAATGTAACGTTACTCACGGATGTCCCACAGTTTAATAATTAAAAACATTAATCCATTTTACAAAATTTATTCTCTGTTATATGACATATGCAACGTGAACTAATTGAGACGCATCAAGTATGTTTTTAAACATAGACGAATATTATATAAGGGGAGAAAAAAACATCGTGACGTTACAACACAAATTAAACCCGGTTGTAACTCAAGTTGTATTCAACCTAGCTGCGATCTTTTGGTATCAAATTAAAGGTATTTTTGAGTATAAAGAGAAAACGAAATATTACTTTGATTAAATGTAAGGTGTTTCCATGAAGTTAAAAAACTGTACTGTTTTCGTGACGTTACAACGCTAAATAACCCCTGTTTTCATATTGGCCTAAGATCAACATATTTGAAATTTCACTTCAAAACCCTTTAGGCATCGAATAAAGCACTTATTTCACAGTCATATAACATAAAAAATGTATTATAAATACATACTCCTGATCATT
The DNA here is from genome assembly GCF_029784165.1 of Wyeomyia smithii. Lineage (NCBI taxonomy): Eukaryota > Metazoa > Arthropoda > Insecta > Diptera > Culicidae > Wyeomyia > Wyeomyia smithii. Next base: position 227,868,591 of record NC_073696.1, read on the forward strand.
TGTAACCATTTAAAAAATATGTAACCAAAAACGCTTGTTTTTTCTTAATTTTGCTTGAACTTTGCAATTAGTTTTCTACAGTTTCTTAAACACTATAAATTTGACATTATGGTAAATCTAGGAAAAATATTTACATTGCTGAAATATGCATTTCAAAAATTGGTTTGTTGGTGTAGCTTCGCAGAGAATGTGTCATATGGTCAAATTACGACTCGGAGTGCTTTACCTAATGTACCAAGAAAAATTAACAAAAATAGAAAAAAAAACATCTTCGGATACGGATCTTCGGATAGCCTTAGATATGTCAATGGGCGCTTCTTTCATATGCATGTAATTTGTATGCTTCAACTCAAGCTCGTCAGATCGTTGTTGCAAATTCTACAAATTTTTCAGGAAACAGATTTTTTTCGTTTTTTTTTGTTACAGATTCTGTAGTGTAAAGTTTTTGTGAAAAAGTACGGATAAGTACAGATTTTTCAAATGGCTAGAAAAGATTAAACTAAACTTTGTAACAGACTTAGTGTAGTATGAATAAATACGATCAATCATTAGCGCAATGGTAAAACCGATAAACAACAACAAACGGTGCCGTGTCAAATATACGTTTTGATAAAAAAAACAACAAACGGAACAAATGAATAAAATGTGGCATCACTGCGTCAGACCCATTTGGAAAATCAGGACTTACTGCTGATGCCTTGAAGCAACCAGTTTCAGAAGAATTCTCTCTGCTATTATTGTTTTGTTTAATTAGTTTAATTTCGATTATTAATCAAAAGGTTGTGAATGAAAAGGAGGTAAACTAAATAATTTTTCCAGTCAATTATTTAATTTTTAATTATTTTTCATGTGACGTCATATAACGTTATACCCTCCCCCTACGTCACAAATCGACAAAATTTGCTTAACCCCCTCTCCCCTCTATATGCGTGACGTACTTTATGGATGCCACCTTTTTAGCAATACCGCTTTTGAGAAGTGACATGCTTATTATTTATCTGTGCTTGTGATTTTACTCTTCCTGTTACACGCCTACTGCTCTACTACACCGAGGCTTGTTTCTCCTGCCAATTGTCGCCAATTTATAATCCCTGGAGAAATTTCGGTCCTTCTGGCTAGTTTTATCATATAAGGGATTTATTTTGTTAAGAGGAAGTCATACTAAAAGATTATAAGATTCAGCGTGGAGGAGCCTAAGATTTAACCTCATGCATAAAAATCCTTTTAGACATCGAATGGCCTGATCTCCTAAGATTCGAACTCATGGCCATCCGCTTGACAAAGTGGACTCTGTAACCTTGCGGCTACGCAGCTTCCTATTCTTATTAATTTGTATCTGTATTTTTTTTTAATTTGTGTAAACTTGATTTATATAATTATTGCTTATATTTTCTTGTTTTCTGTTTTCTTTATTATTGTTTATTTTTTGCAATTTCCTTGTTTTTTCTTTTGATAATTCGTTTTCGCTTTGGGTTTTTTGTGTTGTTTTATTATATGTTACTGTGTTTTATTTTATTAAATTAGTCAATTCCATAATATTTGTTGTTTTTTGTTACTTTATTTTATTGATTTTAACTTTTAATTTTTTTACTTTCTTCATTTAACAAGCTCCTGTTTTTTGCCAATATTAATTGCTTATATTTTCTTGATATCTGTTTTCCTTATTATTGTTTTTCTTGCGATTTCCATGTTTTTTTTTTTGTTCTTTTTATATTTCGTTTTCGCTTTGGGTTTTTTGTGTTGTTTTATTATATGTTACTGTGTTTTATTTCATATATCTTTCAAATTTCTGTTCTCTTCACTTCTGCTCAATGGAAGACTGTTATCTGGATTTCCAATTTTGGATTACGGTTTTTGATTTCTGTTTTTTTTGTCAAAGCTTTCCTCATTTGATTTCTTGATTTATGATTTTTTGACTTCTGATTATATTACACCTTCATTTTTCATTGATTTCTATAGTACTAATTTTTGTACTCTTCATGGTTGTTTTGAGAATTTTTTACCTTGATTCTCGTTTTCGGGATAGCTGTGTTCTCGATTGTTGATCATTTGACCAATGTTTGTTTGATCTTTGTTTTCGCGTCTTCTGTTTTCTATCACTTTCTTGATTTTATTTTTATTTGCTTGACTATGAATATATGTATAACTATATGCATTGCAATTTTTTGAAATTCGTTGCATCATTATTCGTTCATAATCTGTTTTCTGATCTGAGCAGTTTCACAAAATATGTCCCAGTTTAAGTAATGAACATGAGTTAAAATAAAAATAAAAAATTATCTGAAAACATGGATTTATAAAAAATGCGTTTATTCGGATAATTATGTTTTTACTTTTATTTTAACTTTAAAAAAACAATTTTTCTTAGAGTGTATATATTTTTCGGAAAGATAAAATCGTTATCGACAACTTCGCCGAAGACGACATACCGAGCAAACAAACCGTTTTGGCTCTTAAAATATTTTTAATCATCAATATCTTCCCAATACAGCATTTCTAAATAGCTTCCCAAAAATGAGTCAAGTAAATTAAACCAATAGCACAAAATCGTATCTTTCGACAATAGAAACATCTATGAAAATTTTCAGCCAAATCAAAAATGGTCGATTAAATTTGTTGTGATGTTGAATTACTCATCTCCTAATTGATTTATATTTGTTTTTTTTTTGTTTTTTTTTTGATATTTTTTTATTTTTTTTAATTTTTTTTTGATTTTTTTTTTTGTTTTTTTTTTTGTATTCATAGTTTATTGTTTCCGTCGTTTATTTATGCCTATTTTCGGGTCACTTGATTTTTCTGCAGTTCCATTATATGATTTTCTGATGTACTTTCGGCTGGGAAGTTTTTTCTTACTGTCCAACGTTTTGTGTCTGATCAAGATTTATTTTCCCCTGAAAATAACACTGATCAGTGACGAAACGTCGCACAGTTAAAAAACAAAATTTGTTTAATTTTTTCTCGATTTCTCAGCCGAAGATGCACCTGACGCTCAAATAACTCTATTATATTTTATTTTTAATCATTTGAGCCGTTGAGAGCAAAAGTGGTAACTGTGCCATCAAGTAAATTGTTTAGAAGACGCAATTAATATAAACACCCGAATAGTAAATTATTTCGAACACATTTTCCCTACAAAACTGCTCCAAATCTAAAAAAATCAAAAAATGTTAAAATGGCACATATTATCTTGGTTTCTATTTCTTGATATCTGTTTGCTCACTAACTTTTCCCAGATATATTTTTTTGGTCTATTTCCTTGATTCATGTTTTTTTTATTTATTTTTTTTTGTGTATCTATTTCCTGGTTTCTCTTCTGGGGGAAAGCTGATAACAACCAACTAGATGCTGGATGCGTTTTGGATCTAAGTAAAATTTTATTAATAACGGCTATTTCCCGCAAAATAGTAATGGTGATGTTGGTGAAATCGCAAAATTCGGGTTCCTTTATTTTCTGGAACAGCATAAGTATCGTTTTAGTTTTCGTAGTTGCCAGAAGTGTTGCCAGATAAATTATTTTTGTGTTTGAAAACTAAATTTACATTTTTCGGCAAATGCAGCCATTTTTATTTTAAATTAGATAACTTCATCGTGTTCCTTGGAAAATTTCACATAAGAAACAACTATTATTCCGAGGTAATATGAGCCAATCTCGAGATATAACATTTTTACGAAAAAAGTTGTAAACTTCGTAATTAATTTTTTCCCAATTTATAGACATAAGACACCCGGAAAATAGTGATAGGTGAATTTTGAAGAAAATAAACCAAGGAATCCAGAAAAAATATTATTTTTGACCGGAAGTGTTGCCAGATAGGTTATTTTTGTAGTTTAAAACTAAATTTGCATTTTTCAGCAAATGCAGTTAATTTTATGCCAAATTTGTTGGTTTCAACGTATTTCTTGGAAAATTTTAAGTAAGAAACACTAATCACTCCGTGGTAATATGAGCCAATCTCGAGATATAGCAATTTTACGAAAATAGTTTTAAATTTCGTAATTGATTTTTCGTAAAAATGTTATATCTCTAGATTGGCTCATATTACCATGGAGTCGTTAGTGCTTCTTACGTAAAATTTTCTGAGAAACGCGATGAAACCATCAAATTTAAAATAAAATTGGCTGCATTTGCCGAAAAATGTAAATTTAGTTTTCAAATACAAACATATTTTATCTGGCAACACTTCCGGTCAAAACTTATATTTTTTCTGCATTCCTTGGTTTATTTTCTTCAAGAATCATCTATCTGTATTTTTCGGACATCTTACGTCTATGAATTATAAGAAAAAGAAAAAAGAGATTTTTGACAAAAATTGCGTGACTTTGCAATAAAGGGGGTCCTGGAGAGCGGGGGGTATTCCAATCGACACAAAAATTGGGATTTTTCCAAAGAGACAGATGAATGATTCCCCCAACTTTGAACAAAATTTGTGAGGTTGTGTCCAAGTGGCATGTGCACTTCATATGGAATGACCCATATCTCATTCCGATTTTAACCTTTTTGAATACAGTTTTCCTTAAAGTCAAGGGGATGCAAGTAGTTTATGCAAAGCTAGCACTCCGCACCCTTCACTCTTCGACTGGCAAACAAAACTAGCTGTATCTTTATGAAACATTGGGCCCTTTTACTGAAGCCTCGGCGAGCAACTCGTCTGGTTTGGATTTTTCTGCTACAAGCAAGCAAGCAAAGCCTTGATGTTACATTTCGATTCGGAACTTGACCTTCTGTTTGTGATACACAGACTTCGCAGCCAACCGTTACGTGTACAGGACAATTGCGGGGCTAGCGCTACGATCCTACTGACACTAACAGTCTCTCCCGAGTCAAGACTCTGTTAGGTCAGCATCGTACCTCGAGTCCAGCTGGGGAGACTCTGCTACAATCTTACTCAAAATTGCACTCAAATTGCAAATTTTTTGAAGTTTCCAAGAAAAAATATAAAAATGTACTTGAAGTAAGAAAAGATATGTGAAAAAGGGGCCATCCACATACCACGTGGACAGCTCTGGGAGGGGGGGCTTGTGTAATGTCCACGGTCCATACATATTTTTTAGAATTTATATGGGCATTGGTCCAAGGAGGGGGAGGGGGGGGACAAAATCGTTAAAAATCTGTCCACGTGGTATGTGGATGGCCTCAAACATGAATGAATCCGTTTTTTGGGGTTAGTTGTGGCTTGTGTGCTGGATTATTAGGTAGGGTCGTAACCAACAGGTATTGAGTGAGTTTGGTAGGAATATTGTTAATTTATAATATATCTTGTGTTTGTTTGATGAGTTTGAATGAGTGTTGGAAAGTTTTTTTTGCTTTATTAGGGTGGCTGTCAGCCACAGGCTAGTTCGCCAGTTGGTTGTTCAAAGCAGTATTTATGCCAAAAGGCAAAGAAAAAAAAAGCGCAGAGGTATTTTTACATTTTTAATGTTATCCGAAAACCATTCTAGTAATTTCTCATGGGTTTCCATTGGAATTAAATCTTATTCCAGTGAAAAGCAAACTCCTCACTTCTAGGTGGATTTAATTTGATGCAAAGACTGTTATTCATCATGATTCCATGTTGTATTATTAATATACACTGACAAAAGCTTAAAAACTCGTTTTTGGCAACTTTATAAAAACACGTAGAATTTTCGTAAGGCGACACCATAACTTTGACCCTATTGTAACTTTGAGTAGAATGCACCAATTTCACATACCAGCATATGCTAAGAAAGGTCTCATCGAGTACTAAAAAAATCCTGAATACTACTTTTCTACAGTTTGTAACATTTGCATAATATGAAAAAAGTACTATTTTTGTAACGAGACACCATAATAAAGGACCTTTTTTTCAATGACCTACCAATTGAATCTACAAAATAGCAGCAACAGCTGCATATAGGCCATGAATACGTCCATAAAAACCCTCTTCTTTCTGGTGTATCACATGCCATTAGCTTCAAAATAGTATCATTTAAGCATATTTTTTAAAAATAGTGTCAAAACTATGATTTTATTAATCTTTTATGAGTGTTTCAATTCAATCATTTAGTCAAGTTTTGCATGTAAATTCAAATGAAACAAACGTTTTCCGTGAAGTTCAATTTATCCTCTTTCACATACATAACAGTTCTGGGTCAAATATGCAGTTTGAAATTTTGTTGTCTTGGCGTAGAAGAGTGAGGGATGTGTCATATTATTAAATTTGTATAAATTTGGCAACATAATTACACTCCTTTACAGTTATGTCACTTTTTTATTTTTAATAGGTACCAGCAATATGACTGCAGTTACTGTAGTCTTGAAATGCCACTTTGAATATCAAACAGAACAAAGCTAAGCCCTTGCGTGTTACAAATGAACCAAACCGTGTTGCGTAGCTCACTTCTAATTGCCAGGATTCGTGCACTGGGACAGCATTCGCATCTTACACCAGGCTGCCGAAGGTAGTTTTCAATGAGTCGTGCCTCAGACAAGTCTAACTCCGGTTCCGCCGGCCGGGTTAGGATGCGGAAGCTGAAATAGATTGCGCGTACATTGGGGACACCGGACGGGATCATGCGGAAACGGAAGCATAATTACCACCCACTACACAATCGACCGACCGAACGACCGACCGACCCGTTGCTTGGTCGGTTGGTTGGCTGGTTGATTGTTAAGTCAGCAGCCAAGAGCCCGGGCTTCGACTAATGTGCAATGTTTGCTAAACCTCAAAGCCTTTAACGAACCTCAGCTGGTTCGCTATCGCTTGATGAAAGCAAAGCCACGTTCTGTGGGTGTGTAGGAACATGGCGTATACATATACGCGACAGTACTGCCAGCGGCTCAGCCTAATCTGGCTCGGCATTATTGCGGCAATGAGATTATATGCTAATTCGAAATAATTAAATTTGAATCTTATTTGTTTTCCGTAAAACCTCGTCGACCATAGTAATTATGCGCACAGACAATACTCCCATTTACTCCTGTCCTGGTACCGACGACAGAGCAGTGCGCTAGGCTAGGCAGTTGATGATGGCCTTTCTTGGATGGACGGACGGACGGACGGCAGGCACCGTACAGGCAAACGAATGCCTCCAGGGCCGGTAGATGTTCGGTCCTTTGGCGACAAAATGTGATACCATTATGGCTGTATCCATTCGCCAGCCCAGCACACCGTTACCGGCAAAGTCGGGTGCAATTTGCTAAGAATTGAGGTTACGTAATTTTACACATTTTAAATGGACCACAGGACAATGAGGAATTGTGAAACAGCAGCAGCAGCAGTAGGTCGGTTCAGGAGGGAAAGTTGACTAAGAATGGGGTTTCCAGGTCTCATTAAAACTGTGTGGTTCAGGCCTCACGTTGCATGTGGGTAGCAAAAAGCAAAAGCAAAGTAGCAAAAAGCCATACGCCCTGACACTGTTGTTGCAAAATGCCTAATTTAGGCCAAATTTGCAGAACAAAAAAAAAAGTGATATCGGGTTCGATTCCCGATCAGGTCGAGAATCTTTTCGGGCTGGAAATTTTCTCAACTCAGCGGTGAGGCACGGTGTATCGTTGTATTTATCCTACACATGTAAAATGTGCCAAAAACAATATCGATAACGAATTCTCTCAACTAATCTTAGTTGATGGAGACCACTGTTAGCCCCACAAGCTAGCGTGCGATATGATTTGTTGGGTGAGAGAAAAAACTATAGTCAAACACAAATTGTAGGTAAAAGTAAAAAATTCAACTGAAGTGGTCAAATCGTTCTCTAAAGTCTAAAAAATACCAGAACGTTTTGTACATATGGAATCAGTTTCCAGATATCATATTCATTGAAGATTGAAGTTTCAATTTGAAACTTTAGTAGATAAGGAAAGAAAATAAATCTGTGTATTATTATGGATTATTTGATTAGATATATGTAATATAGCACTCGTTTTTTCGACTCAATATCCAACCCGCTCACGTTTAAAGTGCTCGAAACCTCAAAAAAAAATTCACCAACATTCGTTTAGGGGAAACATCTTTTAGTAGCAAAAAAATCCGTCTGTTACGAATCTGGCTGCTGCTGTTGACATAACAACCTCGAGTCACCTCTCGACACAGAATTTTGGTCCAGCAGCAAACAGTTGACATGCCCGGGCAATCAAATTCCACCGCACCACCGGTCGGTGCCGACAGGGTGGTCCTTTTTTGCAGCAGCCCTGGCCCGAGAGTGGAGATTTTTTTTTGCGTTGGGCGCAACCCAATCTCAAGTCATCGCATAGAAATCGGAGAAGAAATCACAGCCGTACTTGTTTGGCATCAATCAACGTCGACGACGGAACCGAGATGCTATCGGGCAAACCGGATACCATGACAGCAACGTCCACCGCTTGACTCCCATTGCTCAGCTCGCTACACATCCATTGCCGAAGTACTGTCTCTAGCAGAGGCCTTAGGCAATGTCGAGGCGAGCTTCAATTTTCGACCTCACAACCGAAAGACAGCCAATTTTGGTGATGCACGAAACAAAGCAGAAAGATTGAGAAACTGGAGCCGTCCTTCGCCGTGCCCTTAGCTGTGCCTTCAGCTTCGTATTGTTGTATTTTTATTGTCCTTAAATTAGTCCCGCGAAAACGAAAGTTAGCTGGTGGATGAAAATCAGAAGGAAGCACTATCAAACGACCAAAAATAGTCTCGAATTTGTTTGGAAATTTGGATAAGCAACTTCTTTATTATCTCAAACGATCATTTCGCCTAATGCAATAGTGCTGCTGAAATTAAAGATTTATAAAACATACCTTCGTCCGCTTTCGGTGTTCTAGCACAGAAGAAAGTTTACCGAGGGTCTAACGGAACAAATGCTACGCACGAACGAATATCCGCTTTTACTTAGTTTCTCGTGATTAACTTCCGAACGTCACGCTAGCCCAACTGAAAGAGGCTCGTGGTAGCGTGATACGTAGTAGCAAGCGACTGTACAGCATCCTCGGAGAAATTTGTTGATTACACGTGGCGATATAAAATGTTGTTGTTTGGCACATGAACGGGAGTTTTATCTGCTCGAACCATTATTTGTTCTTGTTTCGCCGTTCAGGATCCATTTCAGGACATCAACGGAAGTGTGTCTCGCTTGTTTAAAATTCTATCAGAGTAGATAGTTAATATGAGGTGAATGTTGTCTACTTTTTCCACACTCACTTTTATACTCAAATTCCAACACTTTTCTTTTTATATCAGTAACCAGACACAAAAAAGTGCGCATAGGAAATAGAGGTCTCAAACCTTCCTCTTCCCAGATGCAAAGGAAAAAAAGGGGATGAGAGAGAACAAAGATGGATTTGCCTTCATGAATAAACATGGCAGTAAACTGAGCTTGATTATGTAAATTTCTTTTAATGAAATTTCAATAAACATAAGCTTAAGTCTGGCTCAAGTTTAACAACAAATATTTGAGCACTGGAAATATAAACATACACAAAATGAAAACCAACGCTAATTTACCGGGAACTAAGGATCAGAAACTTTCCGAAATGTCAAACGGTTGTGAAAAAGGTAAAACTGAAACTAAAAGTTGAGTGAACATTTATTAAATTTCATCAAGTTTCTAAGTTAATAGAAATTGTTGTATATTTCATTTAAATGTTTTTCAATTGAAAGCGACGAGACCACGCGTCACTATAACCTGATAATTGTCAATTGAAATTGATTTTGTCAGGCTATGGTAGCATTGTCGTCAACCAAGTACTTAAACCTTATTTTCGGTACTTTTGAGTAATGTAACAAGCATGAGCATGCATAAGCATGATTGACCGCCCGCGGTTGCTATTCCGTTATTGCCAGATCAGCTGTAACTACACATAGTACCAACGGATGATGCTTGGGACTAACATTCATCCTCAATGTGTAAGAACTGGTGACCTTAATCTTTATATCAGGCAATACCAGCGCCGGCCGCATCCGAATGCAGGTCAAAGAAGGAGTGTGTATAGGAATACGTTGACGTGATACTCGCTTTGTTGGAAACCGAGAACACCTCTGCACTTCCACGTGAAATCACTGGGATGTTGGAGAAAAGGGAAGGGTTTGCAGCAGGTTTCGTTTTGGTAAACGATGCGCTGAATTCGAGTACCGGGTTCATAAAAACAAATATCGCGCCTTTAAGTTCATTGTAACCTCCGCGAAAATTATTACGTGATCAGAACTCATTCTGTTTGATATACCACCGTAAAAACAAGCGCGAGTGAGGATTTCGGACATGCGACTGAATTAAGACATACTAAAATATTCGAACATCTCCCATTGATTTATCTCAGCCGACTACACAATGTTACGAAAGCTACGAAAGTTCTATCCACGTTAACGTCTCGCCTTTAATTTTGTTTTCTCGGTGAGGTTATACCGAAAACTACATCGCGTTGATAATCTATCTGTAGAAAACACGAACTCATGAAGGTATCGACGCGAAGTCTCTAGACATTCGGTTATCCGAACAGATCGACTAACGACGTTCGGCTGTTCTCAAATAACGATTTTCTGATTTGAGACCAATTCATGCACGACCACTCTATTCCTACCTATCGAAGTGGACGCGTGGGGACGCGGCGTTTCATGTCGACTCTCTTTTATTTGTCTACGCAAGAGTCGCCTATTAAATACAAAAATTGACAGAGTTCCATGCATCCAAAGCCCCAAAAATTAAAAAAATGTAGGTACACATATTTGCCAAAACGTAGTTCCAAATTTGCGGACAAAACGCCAAACTAGCCATAATTTTGAAATAGTTTTTAAAACGATTACTCAAAAGCTAGAATAATCGAGAAATAGAGCATAAGATTCTGGTCAGCAGTAAAACTTACTTTTCAAAATCTTTTAAACCACAACAATAGATGCAAACAGCTCTTATAATTGAAGCCACGTAAAGCCAGACCGCGCACAATCATGATAAGTGGCTGAATCGAATAGTTATATGCGTTAATTTAGCTCATTACTATGACAAGGAATGACTATTTTTTTTCTAGAGACCGTTTTCTTGGTGAGTGGTGCGTGTGAAATCCATCCACCACCAGAATCATTCTAATATTTTCCTGATTAAAATCCCCCTCCCCCTCGAAAAAGAAGACACACTTCGACATACGCGGACTTTGAAAGGAATACATCACGTAATAATTAGATCAATCGCGATATTTATCGACCGAGCTGAAGTTATTCATGTGGGTTGGTATTTCGTAAAAGAGAAATGAAAAAATTCAGCAGATCTGGAATCGCTGCTGGTATTCCCGAATGACTGATCTATGCCACACTAATATTAAATAAAGCAAACTTCGTTGCTATGTTGTCCGTGCCCACGTGGGAAAAGGAGAGACTGCACTAGTTCCTCTTTCACTGCGTCACTTAAATAATACAGTCTTCTCATTCTTGAATAGACATCGCGTGAGAGTTGGATAAAAAATATGATCTTATTGGAATATTCGCGGCGTTGGATCTTATTGGAAAACGCTAGCATCCGTTACGTTGGAAATTAAGCAGTAATGATTTCGCGAGGTCGATAACATTATAATAAAACATATACAATATTATATGATATCTAAGTAAATGAAGGATGATAAAATCTCCTTTGGTGGGGGAAAAATAGCATTTTTCTGTACTGCGTAAGATATAGTTTTACTTATCTGTCGTTTCCGCCGCCATTGCATCTTGCTGCCTTGTACCTGATTAAAACAGTATAACATTTTCTTCACTTTATTGCAAAAGCTTTATCAAGTACTTCAACTTCCTGAGTAAACTTCATCACTAATCCTCACTTTGACCACAATTATTTTTCTTAACTCGCTCTGCAACTAATTGAAAAATAGTTTAAAATATTTCAAACACGCACGGTTAAAGAACAAACACCGTTTTTTCGGTACTTTTGAGTAATGTAACAAATTGAATAACTAAATCATCACAAAGCAAAACAAAGCCTTGGTGCTACATTCCGATTCGGAACTCGACCTTCTGTTTATTTATACACAGACTTCGCAGCCAACCGTTCAGTGTACAGGACAATTGCGGGGCTAGCGCTACGATCCTACTGACACTAACAGTTTCTCCCGAGCCGAGACTCGAACTCACGGCGACTGGCTTGTTAGGCCAGCGTCGTACCTCGAGACCGTCTGGGAGATCTGATATACTGACATAAATCATCACAGACGGTTGCATTAATAACTTGAGCTTGAAACTGGAGGCCAGCGGGAATTTGCAGATTCTGAAATTATTGGTCATTAAATAAATTTAAATTATACTAGATTAGCTACAGATTGTAGTCCTATAGGTAATTTCACGTATTTGAAAAAAGAAATTGTTTCGAAAATTCCTTATTTTCTATTATTATTCGCAATGTTTCGGCGAGTAACAGAAAAATAATAACTACTTAAATTAAATGATTTTGGGACGCTGAAAAGTGTCACTTGTGTGACACAATAGTAACACCGGCAAGTTTGATATATCGCCATTGTGATTTGCCTTTTTTCTATGACACGGAATGTTTCGAGTTCTTTTATTATTCCTTCACACACACTGGAAGCAAATAAAGAACACATATCACGAGTAAATACAGACTACCAGCACACACGCAACTAATTATTACCAGTAGCTGAACGGCTGAAATCGAACACGCCAGATCTGCACAGCATCATTAACATATCCGGACTTGTTCAGCGCCTGTATGTCAGTGCTTCCCACAAAGACGGTAGATCTAGAATCTAGCGCTGTGGAAGGTGATCTGTGCGGTCCATCGGTTTCCACTGTTAGTCCGTCCAATATGAAGGCAACGATCGAATGAGTGCGAAATGCAAAGACAATCATAGGAACATATTATATTTGAAATCGCCGCCTGCTGCGCAGCGACTTGCCGCAGCTCTGCTTCGTACTCTTGCATATGTGCACGTGAGACGGTCTCTATACAGAATAGCGGCCAAATCTACTAAAATGCTAACTTCATATTCAGAGAGTTTCGAGCACATCATTTTGTAGTCTTTGACCTATATATTTTCATAGTTTATGAATGAAATTTTGATTTGGATTTTAACGCCACAGACATGCGAAAATCGGTATTATTCTCGAACAGTCAAGCAGCACTACTGGCACTTAAGTTCGTCAAATGCGCTTCCAAACTTGGGTAATGACCCGAACCCTGGAACCGCCAGAAAGTTACTTAGTCTTAGTAAACTACTGATAATCACGGGACTCTTTACCGGACACTGTCTCGCTTTTTATCATGTAAAGTAAATCGGTGTAGTGTTGAACGACACCTGCCGATTCTGTAAATCTGAACCAGAGATTTCAGAGCATTTGGTTTGCTTTTGCGGAGCTCTTGTTTCCTCTAGGTACAACTTCTTAGGAAGTTACCTGTTAACTCCATACTATGGAACTCAAATCACAACCAGGTCATTAGTTTCATCCACTATTTTGTACCTAATTGGGGTACAGGTTTTTTAACAAAACAGTTCTACTACATCAATGAGTACAAGCAATCCGTAACTTGTGCAAGGCAATCGGGGCCCGTCACAAAAGACAATCAGCAAGAATGTCGCAGTGGTATTTCAGAACCCAGTGCTCTTCAGGCATACAGAAAAAAAACGCAACAGAGTCTGCCATACTACTTAAGTAATGCTACTTAATAAGTGGAATTTTCCTAAATTTGACATAACAAAACCATGAAAGGTAAGCATAGTTCCTGAAAGTGAGCCTGAGAGCCCTACGCATTTTGGTTTACTGTCAAAATTTCAATTGCATGAAGGGCCCAGCCAAAATGAAACAGATTTACAGCAATCTTTTAAGCTCATCTTTTTCAGTCATATTGGTGACTGAAACAAACTGGAATGAAAGCGCAAAAAGTGAAGAAATTTTTGGAAACATGTTTAATTTATTCAGGAATGACAGGAATCTTCAAGAGTCCGAAAAGAAATCAGGCGAAGGAGTCCTCATAGCGGTCTCTGTGAATTTTAACTCAGAAACTGTTGCTGCACCTAAACTCAAAGAATTCGAGCACATTCGGATAAAATCGCACATAGCAGGTGAAACACACGTATTCGCCTCTGTGTACTTTCCTCCACACAACGCTAATAAAATTACATAGGAAAAGTTTTTTAATTGCGCAGAAAAATTTTTATCTGAACTTCCTCCAGAAGTGAAGGTTCACATCCATGGGGACTTCAATCAAAACACCGCTGACTTCATCTTGAACCCTGAAAACGAAAGCATCCTTCCCAGTCGTTGGAGATAACATCACTTTGCACTTCATGTTTGACGAAATTGCTAAACCAGGTTTGAACCAGGTTAACCATGTAAGAAACCGTGCAAATTGCTATTTGGACCTACTCTTAACGAATATCCATGAAGATTTCTGTGTGACCGAATCATTTAACCTACTGTGGAAAAACGAAAAGTTTCACACAGCAATTGAATATTCTTTATTTTTACATGAATATCAAAGACCCAACGACTGCGAGTATGAGAAAGTCCTTGATTTCAAACTCGCGAACTATGCAAATATTAAAAACAAATTAAACAGTGTCAATTGGCAACAAATTTTTAGAGATGAGGGAAATGTCGAATCATCTGTTAGAGTCTTTTACAAAATTCTGTACAACATTATCTCTCAAGTGGTTCCATTGAAGAAAAACGACACCACGCTAACACTAAACATCCAGTCTGGTTTAACAGACAAAAAAAAATTCAAAAAACCGCAAACAAAAAGCCCACCAAATTTTCAAAAAACACAATAGCAGTGAAAATCTAGCAATTTACTTGGAAATATGTGTTCAACTGAACTTTGCAATTAGTAATGCATTTGAAAAATTCAATGCAAAAGCTGAGCTAGAAATTAAGTCTTGTCCAAAGAACTTCTTCAATTACGTCAAAACAAAACTGAAATCAGACAATTTTTCATCAATAATGAAACTCGATGAACATGTTGGTGATAACTCGGAGAAAAATTGCAGAACTTTTCCAGGAAATCTATACCACATTTTCGAAGAAAATCGCGATCGCGATTATTTTGCGTTTTATCCAGAATATCCAAGAAACGTTGGTGTCAACCAACTTCAGATACAGGATATTTTGCAGGGTCTAAGAAATTTAGACCCTTTCAAAGAACC
Source organism: Wyeomyia smithii (assembly GCF_029784165.1). NCBI lineage: Eukaryota > Metazoa > Arthropoda > Insecta > Diptera > Culicidae > Wyeomyia > Wyeomyia smithii. Next base: position 227,883,658 of record NC_073696.1, read on the forward strand.
TGGACCTGACGGAATTTCTACAGCACTCATGAAAAATCTTTCATCTTACATCTACTTTGTTCTGGCTGTTCAATATGTCGTTGAAAACTGGAGTCTTCCCAAATATATGGAAAAGCTCATTTTCGGTGCCTATTTTCAAATCTGACATACCGTAAACAGGGGTGACTTTGATCACTTTTTTGAATATATCTTAAATATTTTGAGAATGTACTGAAAACCAAATTGTTTGAAATTTTTAAAATGAGTACTGGCACGCATTGAGCAAGATCATTGCACTACCTCAAAAGTTTAGCAACAGTTCTGCTTCAAAACAGTTTTTGAAGGTGCCCAACAATTTCCACATCGATCATCATTCCGGGGTGACTTTGATCACTTCATTGTTTGGGTGAATCTGAAGTGAAACTATACTGCTTTACCAAGTTTGAATAATTGAAAACGACTTGAATGAGTTTATTTATATGAAAAAGCAATTCAGGGGTTATTTACATTCCACGTCAACAGTCTGTTAGGTGAACGTCCAAAATTTGTACAAAATTATAGGATATATATATATATATATATGAACGACTATCCACGGAGAGAAAAGGGGGTCTAAAATCACTAAAAAACTAGTCCACGTGGAATATGGCTTACCCAATAGTCCAAAAATGCATGTTAAGTGATGCTTGGGTTGTCGTGAGAAAAAAACATATAATGTACTATTGAGTTTATTAGGACTCAACATTGCCTTTAAGGACAAAATTAGAAAAGCAATTATGAAAATCGTAGTATTAATATTTTTTTAGCTTTAAAACTAGTCTGGGTACAAAATAAACAAACTTTACGTAACGCAGCTTATTGTTTTGTATCTGCTTGAACCGATTGTTTGTATGCAATAAAAATCGCTCAAAATCCACTTCATTGTAAAATCAATATTCTAGCATGAAAAACACTCTTTTAATAGCTGGAAATGCATGGATAGTAGCAATTCAGACATATCTAAACAGAATTAGTGAAGATTACGACAAATATCAAGCTTTTCGAGCGCTTTTTATCACAAATTCAAAAAAGGGGTAGAGTGATCAAAGTCACCCCAGTTTACGGTACGTAATTATCGTGGAATCGCTATTATCTCTTGCATTCCTAAACTCTTTGAGGCAATTGTCAATGAAAAAATATTTGCTCAAGTCAAAAATCGAATAACAGGCAAACAACACGGCTACATCCACAAATTTACTTGAATTCGTAGATTACTCATTGAATGCAATGGATAATGAGAACCATGTTGAAGCTCTCTCTACAGGCTTTTGCAAAGCATTTGATCGTATTGACATACCCAGAGCCGGATTTACGATTGTGGGGGCCCGGGGCCCAGTTTACAGTGGAGGCCCCAAAATAAAACAAACCCGTTTTTTCATCGTACGAGTAAAACATTTATTTGTTATTGAAAAGCTACCAAAAATTTGATAGATTTTTTTTACGAGTTTTTTTTGCAGAGAACTTATTGATTGAATAATCAACATTCTGCTCCTTCAGAATATTGTACTCTCAACTTAACAATGCTAAGTTTGACAGCCTTTCACTCTTCATAGTCGTACGCAACCTATTTTCAATCATCTTCGAAAAAAACCTTTCTCCAGTTGCGTTCGAGATCATTAGGCACAAATAAATCCTTAAATAAAATGATTTTTGCAAGGCACTAACGAGTTTTTGTTTTTTTTCTTCATGTAATCATCTTTTTTGAGCTCCACTTTGATATACGCGGGGTTTTGTGGTGACAGCTCATTTTGAATAAATGTAATAATAAATTCGGTTCTTGCTCACTGTTTATAGACAGATCTAACTGTTGAATGATTTGGACCAGAGGTGCCAGATGTTTTCGAAAGATGTCTGCAACTGCTCGAAATCCGGAAATTTTTTCTTGATATCTGAAAAAAACCTACCGCAATTTGAAAAATAAATGCGATCCGTAGGCAAAAATTTGCACACAATTTGAGTAAGACTGCGCAAATATAAGGCTACGCTGGCAATAATCTACAGAAACTAGGAAAAAACTACAAACATCTGCAGGTCGATAAAATCTGCACACGGACTCTGAAAATCTGCATTTTACAACGCAAATTTGGTATCCCTGATTCGGACAAGTAAACTTATTTTCGGAATCAACAGCAATGCAATGGATTATGTATTTTCTTTCCTGCTTGATCTCCCATGCGCGCTGGTTCGATACAAATGGTGTGTTAATGTGTGTCATTCCAAGAGAATTGAAAGATCTTATGGATGTAGTTGTGATATTGGCGCTCGCGAAAAAATAACACTGAAGAAAAGTTTCAAATTGAAATGGTCTGTTCAAATTTTTGATTGCATCTCATTTTTGATAGAGAAAAGTAGTTTTCTCGTTTTGTGGGGGCCCTGAAAATGTGGGGGCCCGGGGCCTGGCCCCCTGGGCTCCCCCTTAAATCCGGCTCTGGACATACCAATGCTATTTTTCAAACTACAAAAAATTGGAATTGAGTCTGGTCTCCTGAAGTGGCTTGAATCATATTTAACAAACAGGCAACAAATAATGAAATTTAATGGCAAAAAGTCAAATCCCATTCAAGTTACTTCTGATGTTCCCCAAGGCTCCCACTTAGGACCACTTTTTTTTATTTTGTACGTGAACGACATTTCCTTCATCCTCAAAAATATCAAAGTTCTAATATATGCCGACGACATGAAGCTGTTTTTGGAAATAAAAAATCAAGAAGACATCAACGTATTTCAGAATGAAATCCACACATTTTACATCTGGTGTAAGAAAAGCCTACTTGAATTAAATGTGAAAAAATGCAATATAATATCCTTCAGCAGAAAGTTAACAACGCCCAAAATTGTAATTGTATTAGGGAATCAGAATGTGAAGAAATGTGTTAAAGTTAGGGATTTAGGAATAATCTTAGATCCTAAACCTTATTTCATCGACCACTATAACACTATCATACACAAGGCAAACAACATGTTACGGTTCATCAAACGCTTCTGCTACAATTTTCAAGACCCGTACACTATCAAAACTTTGTATATTGCCTATGTGAGGTCAATACAGGAGTACTGTAGCATTGTGTGGTCTCCTCGTCCTGGCATACATGAAGAAAGAATAGAATCAGTACAAAAGCAATTTCTACTATATGCTCTTCGTAAGCTAGGTTGGACCTCACATCGTCTTCCGTCATATGAAGCACGTTGCATGTTGATTGACATTCAAACATTAAAGTAACGGCGAGAGTACGCGATGGCTTCATTTGTAAACGATATCGTTTCGCGGAACGTTGACTCAGCAGTACTACTTTCTAAATTGAACTTTTATGCACCCATTCGACAACTTAGACACCGTAGTTTATTTGCTCTTAACCATCATCGTACGGAATACGCAAAAAATGGATCTATTAATAGTATGATGAATTCTTGTAATCAACACTGCGAAGCCATTGACTTTATAATGTCCCGGTATAATCTGAAACAGTATTTCAAGTCCTTGAGGCTTAGGATACAAAATTAATTTGTTTTATGTTTATGTATAGTTTAAAAATTAATGTAACCAATCTACATGAATGATTGACGATTTTAATAAATAAACTTGTGCTCTTCAAGAATCGGTGTTGAAAGTTTGCGGATGTCATAGGAAAAGATGATTGAAATTATTTATTTTTGACATTTTCGTTAAAATTGAGTCAATACGCGAAAATGGTAGCTAACTATGCATAGTCTCGTAACAATAAATGGACTCAACAACTTTGTTCCGAAAAATTTCGGGAAAACCTCCAGACATATTGTCCCATTTCATAAGAAGCAATGGTATGAAATCACACAAAAACGCGTTTTTCTCGGCTTGCTGAAAATGCAAATGGGACTGACATGCTATGCGCGGCAGTACATATCCCAGAAAGTCGGTTAGGTTTCAATGGATTTCCTTCGTTCTTGCAGCAATCGATTGGAAAATTTTCGATGCATCCGCCTAAATACAGAAAATTGTAATTTGATTGTTCGAGCTTTCGTTTTATTGGAAATTATTAAGCCTTGATGAAACGAAAAATTAGACCTCTAATTGGTCGTTGAATGCTTACTTCCCCCAGCACGTTCGACAGGATTATAGACCTAATAAATCGGGAATATACTAATTGGCCTATATAAGAGCCTGCTTCAGTCTGAACTAGTCATATTAGTTCTCGACAACGACTACGACAGTCCTTACTTAGCAGCAGTAGCAGTGGTAACGGAGAGCATATATAGTATAGTGGCAGTCAGCTGATGCAAAATTTGCTTCGAGCTTATCACCTGCGGTCACTTTCGAATACAAAAATGCAATTATTGTAACGAATGTATGTAGGTCAACTTTGCGGTCGTGGTTTTGCACACCACCTTTGTGATTTATGTTTCCTGCAAGTTTTGAGTTTCTGGTTTGAGTTTTGAGTTTCAACAAATTTCGTCGAACATCATAGCAGTTTGGTCCAGACACATTGAGATAACGTAGAATTAGTATGATTATTCTTTTGCGTACACTGACGAGTTATTTTTGTTTTATGAACATAAATTAGATTTGCTTTATTTACGTGGTATATGAACTGCCCCTTGTCACTACATCAATTTATGACAAAATCATGTACAGCAGAAAACAAACAATTTAACACCAAAAAATAATTTTGGACGCAAATCTCAATATTCCGTCCATTGTGCAGTGATTGGACAACGTAGGCTAGATTTCTGCATGCTAGCTTTTATACGTGACCACTGAGAGTTTTACCTCCGGTAAGTATGTCGTTGTGCACTCGAGCGAGCAAAAAAAAAAAACAATCACAACAACGTCGGCCTAGCGTAGTTGGTAACGTCTCCACCAACCACGCTCGCGGCCTAGGTTCGACTTTCAGCACCGACGTAGGTGTTGAAGGTCACAACCAACCCAACTAGTCTAGATACAATCCTAGCCGACACCACTGGAAGATTTTCTGAGACGAATAATCTTTGGGATCACGTCTTCCATCGCACGAGGAAGTGAAGCTTGCATTCAACAAGGCTCTAAATTTTTCAAATCACATTTTTCCGCAGTTTGGTTTGGTAATTATCCAATCAATTATTGTGAAAATGAAGGAACACGTTGCCGTAAAACGTAACTCTGCATAAGAAACAAAAAACCACGATCGTATTGATGAATCATTGTTCAATTTGATATGTTACGAACTATTCAGTGATTATCTAGCGTTGATACTGTGCACAAAAATATTATGTACGAAATTTGAATTTAATTTCTTTCGAATAAATTATGTTCTGCTGGAAATACAGAACTCCCGTAGGAAAAATTATTCAACTTCACTGTCAAGACAAACAATAATTTAGCGAATTTGGTATAATTTTCCTTTCTCAACAAACAACTATCTAAACGAAACTATTTGTAATTGGGTTGTTTAGCTATATTAGTTTTTTATAACATCTGAAAGAATTGCATTTTCTAAGCAAAACGTAATTTTCAAAAATTTTCTATCGTTGTCATTCAATTTTTAAATCACGAATTCAAACTGCTCGAAATCTGTTCGAAATCGCTATAATGAGAGTTCGCCCATATACCAACTGTCATTGTAGCGATTTAAAACTATTTTTATTTTTCATTTAAAAATCAAAACACAATGATATAAAATTTAAAAAAAAAATCATGTTTTGCTCAGAAAATTACACTCTTTTACCTGATATAGGGTAATCGCTCCATTATTCATCTCAACAACTTGGTGCACCTATGTTCATCTTATTTCTCTCATTTGTGTTCAACCGTCAAATTTCTACAAATTTTTGAAAGTTAATCTATTTGCTTCTCGATTTTGTCAAGTAGTTGAAAGTTTTACGTTGAAAATATAGTAAAATTTGACGTTAAATTGATCAAAAAGACGTGATGAGATGAAAATAGTTACTGAGATGAATAAAAGAGCGATAAAAATCAGAAATCCGTGAGTAGCTAAACAACCCAATTGAACACCAGAACGATTCGAGCGGAAATACTCAAATTGGAAATTGTTCGACATTGAACGAAAATAAAACTCATGCTAGGGTATAACTGCCTTTGATGGATTACTTAGTAGCGTAGCTGCAAATTTTGCAAGAAGAAGTGTGAATATCTAAACTGAATTAATGTCGAATTCGTTTTTACGGCAGGACTATCCCGTCCCGGACTACGCTTTGCTGTTAAAAAAAAAAACACGTCCCGAGCAGTTGCAATGGTGTGCGTAATACCAAAGGTAGCTGTCACTTTTGTTTTGGTCGCCATTGTCTTTTATCGCGTTTGTGCTACTGTACGAAAAATTTGCCAATTTACTGAAAAATCACAAAATAAAAAAATAAAATAAATAAAATTCAACCTGATGTTTGACACGCGAAGAACAATAATCAAAGCAAACCGATTTTGACACTTTTTTTTTATTTTGACACATACGTGTGAATGTGTTGGTGTCTTCAAAACTGCACTCTGTTTCTAGCGCGGACTGTCCGGGACAGAAAAAGGGTAGTCCGGGATAGTCCGGAAAATGTAAAAAAAAACAGTGATAGGACAAAGTGTAGTCCGCGGGGTATCTACACCGCAAAAACGAAAACGACATAAGTATTTCATTATTTATAAACATGAAGTAACATGTTTATCATCTTTTCTGCATGATAAACAAAAAGATAATACCTATATTTTCTTATAATAAAAAAAAAATAAATCATCGCTTCAGTTTCATTTAATGGGCCACCGTTTCCTTATTTGGACCACAACAGTTTCCTAATTTGGGCCAGGTCTGAATAATATATCTCTTCAACCATAGCTGCCGCTGATGAAACTAACTCTGGCTTACGCACTGAGAGTATTGGATGGCGGTTCATGAATCCACAGTACCATTACGGGAGTCACTTCACGGTGAAAACAGAGTGAAGTGAATGAAGTTCTATTACGGGACTCACGTTAGTGAGAAAAATGTCGCAAGGAATATTGCAATAGCATTGAATAACATGAAAGTTTACTATTGTATCAACATATCGGCTTTCATCTTGCTGTCCGAATGACGAGGGTTTTCTAAGATGAATCTTGTAGACTTCGTAATAGGGAATCCTTTACGTGCCATCCGAGTTATCCAACGAACAATTGAATCCTCTTCCGTGGCAGTCAATGCAGTTGGTTTACCTCTTCGTGGTTTTCCTGACCACTTGCTGCTTGCACGGAACATTACGGTGGATCGTGGAACATTGTAGCGCCTGCAAACTTTTCTAGTCGAAACACTGCTTGAAGACACTCAGTAACAGCTGCTTCATTATATTTTTTACCAATTTTCGGCGTTTTTCCCATTTAAGCAGCAATTTTGTACAATAACACGATCATAACAAAATTTATGGTTACTATGGTAACTATGATTTGCGGCGTTATATCGATGATAGCTCTTGTTCGAAATGAAGCATGTCGGAATAAGGAAAACAATATTATTTCCACCCTTATTTGGGCCACTATTTTTTCAATTTTTTTTCTTCATCTATAATTTATTTGACACGGCACAAATACAATTCAATGTTTAACGGCGCCAATTATATCTGGTAGCTTACTTTCTAAAGTATCTTAATAACTAAAAGCAAATTTTTTATCCTCGCTGCCGACTACGAGCTGAAACTAAATCTAACTTAAAGCTAGAATGTTTTGCATTAAAAGCACTGATTTGTTGTTTGATGGTTTTCCATCGCCATAGGTAAGTAGCATATTGAATATGTTCCGCTGCTGGGCCAAGATATTACGGACTGGCATATTGGGTTGTCTCCCTCGGGGCCTGAGAGTATCGTGCGGGTCTAGGTATTTTTTCAATATTTTAAGTGTTTTTTCTAGTAAAATTTATTGCTTATCTTTTAAAGACACTATTATCCTGCACGTTCATCGAAAACATGATTAGTTTCGCTAGGAAAGTGTGATGCAAGTACAGTTTTTGGGAAAGCCCTTTCCTATGAAAACGTTACCAGACCATGGCAAACCAGCTGGCTGTTATTAAAAGACATTTTTTACAGCTTTAATGAAGAATATTATAGTAAACGTCTGTTGCAACATTTCTAATGAAGAACATTATTGAAGTTGTCAAAGCACAAATCATAATAAGTATATTTATAATGTGTCATTTGGTGTAAGAAGTTTAGGTAATCCACTAAAGGAAGTGGTCTATATTAAGCAGATCTACCCTAGGTTAGTAAACTACATATATTTAAAAAAATATGTTAATATCATAAATTTCCGGAAAAAGCAAGAACTCAATTAGGATACGCTATTTGCATAGTTGTTATTCAAGGTTCTGGTAAGTGACGGAAAACTTCTTCAAATATGACTTAGAGCATTTCAAAATGCTTTGGTCTCACAACAGAGACAAATTTGTTTGACTTAGCTTCATTTTTGGTTGCGATTTACTGATGACACGGGATGATTTCCGTTCTTTGGTTATTGTCCACACACACACAAACTGCAAGCAACCAAACAAAACAATAATAATCTCAGTGGATAAATGGCTAAAATCAGTGCTACCATGTTGGTTGGTCCGTCTGCTGTAGAATACTGCGATGGAATGAGTCGCCTACTCAGTTTCCAGTAAGAGTTAACCATACTTTTTGCTACAGTAATCGGTTATACAATGAAGACTAAATTTCTGCGTGCTAGAGTTTCTATACGTAACTACTGACAAAATTTATTTAAATTAGAAATGGTCGACTTTGCCGTGGTTTGTTGCTACAGACTGTTAGAGGTTCACGGTAACTTTGTTTGTTCTACAGTTATCAACTTAATGTTAAAATAGCACTTTCATTGTTTTTGATTGGGAACCTTCGAGGTGAACCATAACAAGCATATGCAATTTCCATGTTCTGAAATACTTAAACCACGCTTGGTGGGATGGTTACCATAGATACCAACTTATTACGTGGTATCTCAGTTTACAATATTAGTATTTTACCTGGTTAAATAATTAAAGAGGGTAAAAACGAGGTTTTTTGTTATGAACATAACTCATCAACAAAAAGTCGTAGACTAGCGAAACTTTCAGCGTTTGAAAGCTCTATTGTTGTACTTTCATATGCTGATTATCGAACCTGCATCTATTTGCCCCTAAGAAAGATACAGAGATTTGAATTATGGCATTTCAAAATCAAAATGGCCCCTTCGTCTACTAGAAAACAGCTTTAAATGATACCAAATACGTTCCAATAAGGATATTGTCGAAACCAAGACGATGAACACGGTCCAAATCCGACCCAAGCGGCCATTTTTATATCGTATATAGCGACTTCCGTTTCGAGAAATACCGCCACAAATGGCCCAATACCACCCAATATGAGTGTTCACGGAACCGGAACGATTCGTATTATTTTGAAACCCAACATGGAATTTTCTCGATTCTAGAAAACAGTATAAAACGGTTAAATACCATACAATATGAGTATGACCAGAGCCCAACCCCAGCCGGCACTTTTGAATCCAAAATGGCGACTTCCGGTTTCTGAGAAACAGCCCGAAATTACCAAATGTAATCTAGTATGGAAATTCCAAAACAAGAATAACCTTCAGATGGCAAAAATTGATTCTAAACACCATTTTGAAACTCAAGATCCCTGATTTTAATACAATCACCAATGATCCTGAGTTGACTTATATTCCCTCCGGCTGTTCTGAATATGCGTAACCAGCAATTTCCTCATCGAATCAGGTTTATTCGAAAGTATATGTTTAAATGCTTATGTTTGCCACTTCGCCTCAGTTTCCGATGGATTGAATTTTTAGATCAATGCGCTGATGGTAATATCTTCTGATTCGGTATCAATTGCTTGAATTTATGAAAACTAGTTGTGTAGCTTCCTCAGTTGACTTAGTATTTCTTCAAAACGAGATATTCAATGATGGATCAACAATCTGGATCTAGCAATGAACAACGGACATACATTGAATATTCTCGCTCTATCGTTTTGCTAGACTGCATTGCATTTTAATAGGCAAACGATTCCTCCATCGAGTTGCTTGAGGCAAGAAATATCTAAACAGTAAACACACACTGGAATGATGCTGTTCGCTCAGCAGTGAAGGACCTTCACTGAAGGCTAGGAAATAATTGTTGTAACATGTCAGCCGGATCCTACCAGATGAACACCATGTGGTAAAGGTGGTGTGGGTGCGTCACTACTGCTACTTACACTGGTATCAAATTGCAGTAGCGCAGAGCAGATGACAATGGTTTCACAAAAGCCATTCATATCAGCAAAAGGATATAGATATATGCTCCTCACGTTATTGGTTTAATTGCAATACGGAATGCCGTTTGCCTGTTAGCCATAAGCTGCCAGTGGAAATACTGCAGAATTTTAAGTACCGATTTACCACGTTACATGCTGTTAAATATTATCCTTTGCCTATCGTATTACAGTGTTCGTAAGAGAGTCCATTGAATACTTGGTTTGCTTTCAAAGTTTTTCTGTAATCTTACAGTTATGCTTATTAGTTTCTTCATTCAACTTTCAGATAAAAATTTAAAAATATATCTTACTAACTAGCAAAAGAGCACCGTCCATCCACACGAAGCCAAACGGAAACCCAAATCACTAATCTGCGTGAAAACGAACCCTAGCTCTCATTCGCAAAAATGAAAACTTTCAACATTGTTCGCAAAGTTATTCCACCGTTTTATTCGCGTCGTTTTTTTTTTCACTCTTAGCTTTTCATGTTTTTTTTCGCAATCTTTCCCACTGACTGATAGAGCACGAAAAAGTTCGCATCCACTCACTAACAAGCTCGACAAAACTCAAACAAATTCATAACAATCCAGAGTTTGCATTCTCCAGAAAGCGATTTCCCCGAAGCCATTTCCACTGGTCTGCCTGCTACTGCTGGTAAGGTTCATTCTAACGCACGATGCTCCCTTCCTCCTTACGCTGGACACTCCTGACAGACAGACAGACAGTCAGACAAAAGTCGCACCTCGGGTAACATGACAAAAATAAATGAAGGTAGATCATAATGTCACTCAAGTCGCTTGGCCGCATTCCGTGATTTACACCCGTGCTCCCATACTTCTCCGGCGGGGACGGATAATGGAACGACCGCAATTTCGGTGCCGGGCGCTAAGAAATATAAGCTTCTGTTTTGTCGGTCAGCGGCGCGCGGTGCGAGTGCTCTTTTTGTGTGCGAATAGCTTGTCTGTCACAAGCTAATATTCAACAGGCTGAGAAATGGATTTCGAAAGAAGTTTGGAAAAGGTCTGACCTGTGGTTTTTTTTTTCTCTTCTCGATGTGCTACATGATGACGGTGGTTGCTGGAAAAGACACCCAAAGGCATACTTCGAGAGGATCAAAAGAACTGCGACAGATTGTCATTTGGTACTGTTTGAGTAGCTAATTTGATAGGATTATATATCGGCGCAGTTTGATAGATAGTGGCAAAGATTGTCGGAGATTTTTCGACTATTTAAGGAATAGTGGCAAATTTTCACTTTTAAAAGTTTATTTTCCTTTCTATTGAATTTTGAATATAAAGTTTGAATATTTAGAAGAGGAACGATAGCAGTGCATTGAAAAATGTACATATTTCTGACTATGAAAACCAGTTGATTAGTTTCGACTATTTCTGGCCGGTACAAAATTGTATTGATATGTTGGGTTACAAGTAACTTTCCCAAAGAGACGAGATTGTGTTCCAACTGTTTTAGATTTTTCGATCAAAATGACGTCGAAAACGTTGCAGAAATTTTTTAGGAAACTATGAAGTTCATAGTATGAACTGAAAGAAATTTCGCAGCAGAAACACGAATGTGATTTTTCTAAAGTCCATTCTGATTTAGTTATTTTTTACAGGGAACATTATTTGCGTTCTCAAAGCTGGTATACAATATGCGGCAAAACAAAATACGAAAATGTTCAATCGTTAGTATTGGCTTAGTTTGTATATCTAATGACCTGTTTTGTTAGACAGTGTATTATTTACGTTTAGTGCTGCAACAGAACATCGAAATCGGTTTACTGCAAACAAGTGAAAATGTACGCCAGTGAAGTGATTACATTTTTACTGTACACCCAAAAGACGCCGAAAGAGATTGTTGAGGCCGTTGAATGTCATTTGGTCACAATTTATCACATCAAATAGTCTATACAGGATGGCCCTAAGCAGCGAAAGCCTGGGAGTCCTCGGTTTCCTCGTACGCAAACCGTAATCATATCGGCCCGTGCAAAGATTGCTTGTAACCCGGTGCGTTCTACAAGGAAACTTGCCAGGGATACCAACATTTCTGAGAAATCCATGCGAAGATTCATCGAAGGAGACGCACGCATCTTTTAGAGCAAGAGTGAAACGCCACTTGATCACAGAGTGGATGAAAGAACTACGAGTAGTTCGTTCGAAGAAATTGTTCTCTTTGCTGAAAATGGAAAAAAATGATAATCTTGTTCCCCGACGTAAGGCTGTTCAGCATCGATGCTGTGTCCAACAGACTCACAGACCGGCTCTTTCCACTGAAGAAAATTGAGGATGTTCCTGGAAAAGTAATGTTTAAATGTGCTTCCCTAGGTGAATGCCAACTTCTCTAAGTGCCAATACATTGTGCTGCAACAGAAATTGAAAACTCTACAACATCTTGGCACTATTGGACAACCATCACCGCATCGAAAGAAAGCCCGCGATGGCAACGACTGGCAGGGCACCTCGTATTTTACTTTCCCCACAAAGGAACTGAGCACCGAGGTGAAGTTCATTTCATACACCGAGTTCCCCAAGAGGGTGCGGCTGTGGCTGACAATCAGCTGGAAGAGGATGTCAAAGACGCTTTTCTTTCGCTCCAGACTGGCCGTGAACGGGGAAATTTATAGTACGAAGTACCTGCCAGAAGTTGCGTCGATCATCAAAAAATATCATAAGGACGGAAACGCAGTGTTTCGGCCGGATCTGACCTATTACTTGAAGCGATCGTTGGAGGAGATGATAAAACACCCAATATGGGTATATCTGGTATTGTTATGATGACCAAAGAACGGTGATTGACTCCAGACGCTATTTTGAAATTCGAAGTATGTGAAAAAAAGGCCTAAAATGACCAAATAAAAGTCCATATGGCGCTTTTCGGATCCATAATGATACTTAGTGGCCGAAACTTGATTCCATATGCCAATTTGAAATCCAAGATGGCGACTTTCGATATCGACACGATGAAACACGGAGACGTTATTTTTTTGGCCCTAGTGAGTTTTATTTTTCAACATGCTCGACCGATACAGCGAGTCAAACGACTTTTTGATACCGTCCGAAAAGTACTCGATCGGAAGGTCTCCAAAATACGCCCCAGTTTCAGCTTAGAGCTTTTCGTTTGAGTAAAAACGCTAACCGGTGAGCTATCTCTTCAGGTTAGGGGATAAGTAATAGGCCTGGTGAATACGGTGGCTGAGAAATCAATTCGAAGCCGATTTCAGGCAATTTTGCTTGTGCAACCAAGCATGAATGAACAGGTGCATTGTCATGATGATAGAGCGGCTTTCTTTCCTTCAAATGCGGTCGTTTTTCGGTGATTTCGATTTTCAAGCGGTCCAATAATGATGAATATAATGCTCCGGTTATGGTTTTACCTTTTCAACATAGTCCACGAATATTATGCCATGTGCATCCCAAAATACGGATGCCATAACCTTTTCGGCCCATTGTTGTTTTTGGACGCTTCGGAGCACTTTGGCCCGGTATAACCCACTGTTTTGTCTGTTGCGTTAACTCAGGAGTGTAGTAATGGATCCAGTTTTCATCCATGGTTATGAATCGGCGCAAAAACTCGGTCGGCTTACGCAAAATAATGCCAAATTCTGCTGGGAAGTCGTCAAACGAATTCGTTTTTGGTCTACTGTGAGCAAACGCGGCACCCATCGCGCTCAAAGCTTCTTCATGCCCAAAACACTATCATATCATGGATTTTTTTGACGTTTTTGGTGTAGTGACCTTTTTTAGGCGCCCAGATCGTTCAGCATCAACTGTTCTCGTACGGCCACAACGAAACTCGGTAAACCACTTATGAATTGTTCCAATCGACGGGGCAGAGTCCGGGTAAAACTTATCTAGCTTGGCTCTGGTCTCGGCAATCATGTTCTTGCGTAGATAGTAGTGTTTGATCAAAACTCGAAACTCAGATTTTTCTATATCAAAATAACTCGAAGGCTAGCCGCTTCTCAGTGCTGTAAGTCATAAATGCGTGCTCTCTCTCTCTCTCTCACTCACTCTCTCTCACTCTCTCTCACTCTCTCTCTCACTCTCTCTCTCTCACTCTCTCTCTGTCTCTCTACCTCTCTCTTTCTTTTTTATCTCTCTCTCTTTCTCTTTCTGTCGTTCTCTCACTCTTTCTCTAGTTCTCTCTCTCGTTCTCCCTCACCTTCTATTTCTCTCTTTTCCCCCTTTTCTCACTTCTTCTCTCTTGTTCTCCTTTTCTCACTCCCTCACTCACACACTTTCTCTTTCTTTCCCTCTCTAATTTTTTTCTTTCTTTCTTTCTTCTTTTTTTCTTTCCCTCTCTCTCTTTCTATCTTACTCTCTTTCTTTCTTTATTTCTTTTTCTTTCCTTCTTTCCTTTTTTTTCTTTTTATTCCTCCTTTCTTACTATTTTTCTCTTTTTCTTGTTTTCTTTTTATTTCATTCTTTTCTCTCTTTCTCCCTGTCTCTTTCTTCCTCTTCTTCTTTCTCTCTCACTTTATCTTTCTGTCCTCCTTTCCTTCTTTCTTTCTTCCTTTTTTTCTTTCTTTCTCTCTATTTCTTTCTTTCTCTCTCTTTCTTCTTCCTTTCTCTCAGTCTTCTTTTCTCTCTTTGTTTCTTTTTTTTTGCTCTCTCTTTCTTTCTTTCTCTTTTCTTCTTCTCTTTCTTTCTTTCATTCTATTTTTCTCTCTCTCTCATTTTCTCTCTTTCTTCTTGCCTCTCTTCCTCTCGTTATCTCTCTCTATCTTTCTCATCATTTCTCGCTTTCTCTCTCCCTCTCTCTCTTTATCTCTCTCTCTTTCTCTCTCTCTCTCCCCCTCTCTCTTACCCTCCCTCCGCCTTCATCTCTCTCTCATATCCCCCTTTCCCACTCCCTCTCTCCATTTTTACTCCTTTCACGCTTCCTCCTTCTATCTTTCTCTCTCCCCCATTTCACTCTCACTTTCTCTATCTTTCTCTCTTTCTTTTTTTTCCTTCCTTTCTCTCTCTCTCTCTTTTATTCTTTCATTTTCTTCTTATTTTCTTATTTTTATCTTTCTTTCTTTTCTTTCTTTCTCCCTTTTTTCTTTCTTTCTTTCTTTTGTTTTTCTCTTTCTTGAATTCTATTTCTTTCTTTCTCTCTGTCTTTCTCGCTCTTCTTCACTCTCTTTTAGTTTCTCTATCTCTTTCTTTCAATTTCTCTTGATCTCTCTTTCTTTTTCTTTGTTCTGATTTCTCTCTCTCTCTCTTTCTGTTTCTCTTTCTCTTTCTTTTTATCTATCGCTTTCTCTCTTTTTCTTTTTTTTAATCTTTCTCTTTCTCTTTCTTTTTCTCTTTATCTCTCTCTCTCTCTTTCTTTTTTCTCTCTCTGTTTCTTTTCTTTTTCTCTCTTTCTCTTTCTCTCTCCCTCTTATGTATATCAAAATGTGAAAATCACGAAACTCGATTTTCTCTGAGATTACCTTTATTTTTTTATTACTTCTTTCTTACTTTTTCTCTTTTTTCCTTTTTTTCCTTTCTTTCTATTTCTTTCGAATTCTTTCGTTCTCTTACTTTCTCTCTCTCTTTTTCTCCCTCTCCCTCGCTCTCTCTCTTAGTTTCTTTATCTTTATCTTTCTTTATCTCTCCCTCTCTCTCTACCTTTATTTTTTTATTACTTCTTTCTTACTTTTTCTCTCTCTTTCTCTCTTTTCCTTTTTTCCTTTCTTTCTATTTCTTGCTTTCTATTTCTTTCTGTCTCCTACTTTCTCTCTCTCTCTCTCTTTCTCCCTCTCCCTCGCTCTCTCTCTTTTTTTTATCTTTATCTTTCTTTGTCTCTCTCTCTCTCACACTTTCTCTCTCTGTCTTTCTCTCTCTCTTTTTCTTTCTCTTTTTCTCTCTCTTTATCTCTCTCTATTTCTCTTGATTTCACTTTCTCTCTTTATCTCTCTCTCTGTTTCTCTTGATCTCTCTCCCTCTCTCTTTCTCTTGATCTCTCTCTCTCTTTCTCTTGATCTCTCTTTTTCTATCTTTTTCTATCTTTCTCTTGATTTCTGTTTTTCTTTCTCTCTCTCTTTCTCTTTTCCTCTTTTGCACATCAAAATGTGAAAACCACGAAACTCAATTTTCTAAGAGATTGCGTAACCAGCTCAAACTGAATTATTGTCTTAAAAACGGGCTGCCTGTCAAACTATTAAAAAATGAAATTTATAAAATGATAATTGAGATCCAGAAGTTCCGAAGAAAAATCAGTTTTTTCTTTATCTCAAAGAAAAATCATTTAAAAAACATGATTTTATGATATTTAAATCATTCAAAAAGTGACAATATTCTATCTTCTGCAATTCAAAAATTTCTATAATACCTGTTGAATGCAGTCAAATTTATCATAATTTGATGTTACTATCAAAAGTAATTAACCTAAGCAAATGGAAATAAATTATAAATCATCGAATAAAAAATATCAATTTCAACATTTGTTTGAATGTATTCGTGTATGAGAATGCGAAGTGGTATGTTTGAATGTGTGATTGTAAGCTGGTATGTATGTATGTATGTGCGTGTGTATCACAGGTTTGGCAATTTTAGTTATGAAATAGTTGAACGTACTTGGCATGAATAAAAGGTTCTAAAATTTAGAATCATTTTTAAAATTTAATTGCTCTTCTGGCGCAACTTACCTATCAACTATTAAATCACAACTTAAATTTTAAAATTCGATTATCACTATCGCTATACAGTACCAGTTTACTTGGATCGGAATTTAAAATGGTGTCTGAAATAGATTTCCGTCTTTTGCGCCTCCTTACGGTTTCCAAGATACACATTTCAAAAGGTATTTGGCTGTTTCAGTCTGTGTTAGAAAAACTGGAAGCCACCATCTTGAGGTTCAAAATGGCCATTTTGGGTATTATGAGACAGTTGATACAATTCGTAGTTTGGCAAGAAATGATTAGGAAAAAAAAATTATCAAGCTCTGATTTGTTTTAGTTAGAAATACATCATATGTGCTAATCTATTTTTAAAAAATAAAAGGTTTCGCATTTAAGAGATTACTGCGGTAGGTGGATTAAATCGTGTTATTTATTTATATCATCAAAATTATAATAAATTCAATTAATCGACAAAATTAACGAAAGGAATATAACAAAATTGAGTCAGTCATTGCGTCGTAAATACAAAATATCAAATTTAACAAAAAAATCTCATGTTTCTATGAAAATATTATTTCTCTTCTATATTTTCCGTATTGTGGTCAATATTGGAATCCCGACAGACGAATAAAGAAATGCTATGTTCAAAATGTCACAAAATATCAAAAAATTGGTCGCAGTGACGAAAATACCCAACACGGAAAAAAATGGTCAAAATAGAATCATAATAAAATAATAAGAATCTTTAGACAAATAGTAAATAAGTAGGTACGCGAAGAACAGAGTGTAAAATTTCGACACAATAATGAACGAATAACGAACCACAAATTCTCATGGAATGGAAGGGTAAAACAGTTTCTCAATTATAGAACACATCTGCATTCTGCAATCGCTAGGTCTGACAGCCTGATGCAACCTTTTTAACATTTAGATTGATTCTAATCCACCCTTTTTGGGTGCGCATTTCCATTTCCGTATTGAAGTCGATTAGTCAATGCGACCGTCTGGTTATAAATTTGAAACTAATACATTTAGGTACCAGAGAATGGTTTCAACCATACTGCTGCGCTCACATGCATGTCCCGTATGTCAATTTCCGTATAAATCCCAATCTCGACAGGCAGAGTAAGTGCATCCGTATTGGGTCGTTCCGAAGTTGTACTATTGGCAATATTTGATTTTTCTCTTTGCCAAAAAAAAAGAACAAATAAAGGTATCCACTGTCAGAATAAAAATCTAATATAAGACTTTCCGGTTGCAGTTCCGATAAAACAAAATATTAAACTGCCGGACGGAGCGGGAGCGGGAAGCCACGAAAAAGAAACTAAATTAATCTTTTCACTGGAAGTTTCAATTTCCTGCTTCGACTATGGCCTGCCTAGTCGGGAGCTGGTCACAAGTGCATATCCGTCGGATTCGAATCACCGCGAGCAGTAGCTTTCGTTCGCGAAATTGAATATGGATTGAAAAGCCAGCCGCAAATCTGCCGTGCAGGTTCCGATTCGTACGCGCCATTCGACGTAATCAAACTCGCGGATAACCGTTTGTCGAAGCGGGATTAGATTGTACCAGGTGCCGGTACGCTCCGGTCGATCCTCCGGGTTGAGCGGATATTTTACGATACTTCAAATTGATTGAACTTGAACTGAGATTTTAGTGGGAACCAAACTCGCAACTATACAGCTACAAATTGGAATGACTTGAGCTTATTTAATTATATCCGCTACTGTCAGGATGCTCGAGAATGGCGAATCTGAAAAACAGTTGCTGCAGCGACTCTTCCGCGGGGGATCGGGCGGGCAAAAGTCAGTGGCAAGCACAAATGACACAATGCAAACTGCAGCGCATTTGATAAACTTTTCTGTGCAACTATCGACTAACAACCGCCGGCTGGTCGATTTCCGAGTCAACACATGTTTTTGTCTGCTCTCTGTGGCCAAACGTTTTTGCCGGTGATTTTTGCGCAGGATACATAACCGGCTGAAGCTGGTTTTGTTATCGTTAGTGGTTCGTTTTGTATATTGCAGGTTTTGTGGCTTCACACCGGTTGGTAGTCGTGGTTTTGTGTGCACTTTTTACTGATGCAATCCGGGTTTCAGACAGTGAAATGAGAAATTCAATTTATAGTTTTACCGCACCAGCTCTATTCACATAGATACTAGAATGCATTCGAGGCTGAAGCAATGTGAAACGTCCGAAAATGAGGTGTTTAGAGAGAGCTTGATTTATGACGAATATCTATTGTAAACAGCATCGTATGCAGCAACTATGTTTTAATTTTCAAAAGCGAAGATTTCTTTTGAACTATAACATAACAAATAATAAATCTGTAATGCCAGTAAACCACTACAGCTTGAGCTAAACGGTGAAATTAATAACCCAAGCAAAGACCAAACCAACAGCGGCGAAAAACTTGTTCGTCGTTCACAGTCACTCTGCTGGAGCATAATTTGTTTATTAATTAGGTAATAGTTAGTGATTAGTCTTGCTATTTATAGTGATTTTCAGACCAATAATCTTTGACGGAGCCAGACTGAGGCGATTCGGGTCGTGACATCAAGCAATAAGTTTCACGAAAAATGTTATTTTGATTTATTTCCATGGTCAAGATAAATTAAAGAATAGTAAAATCCAAAATTACAAAACTACAACTTAGAGCACAAATTTGAAAACTTTTAGAATAGTGTGTTACTCTGGAGCTTAAACAGGGAAAAAAATACAGATTATCGCTTTTTTACCATTCCTGTGAATTTTGGCGCCCCCAAAGCATCACTTGATTTGCAACTTTCAATCTAAAAACTCACAATTCAATTCGTTGTTCTACCGAAGCAAAACCGGTACAACATCACGTAAAGTCAACCAAATAATCCCTCGTAAATTTCCCAGGAAACCCCTAACAAGCAATGTAGCAGCACTCATTAAAATGGCATCACTTAGAAGACAATGCGTGCAAACCTGTAACACCGACTGTAGTTAGGTGTTCATTGCCCGTACGCAAGTGAGGAAAAAAACGCTGCAACTCGTTGCGGGCAAGCTTGTCGTCAATATTGTTGTCAGACTTCCTGAAATCTCGCTCGTACAAAAAAGAGACAATGCGCTTTGCGCTACAAGTCTCGTTTCTCATTCAGTCGTTTTGTGCTGTGCGCCACATGCGAGCGAGAGAACTTGCAATACGTACGAGCCATATCTCGTCGCATGGGATTTCTTTTGCGACGTACACGAAGATATCTCGTCTCTCAACGTAACGAGCGCGGTGCATGGGCGTTGCGCACACGAGACAGCTTGCGCGCGAATTCTCGTGAGCTCGTCTCGCGAGCTAGTTTCACATATTGCTTTGCGCTGATGGCGCAAGGAAGAAATTGATTTTGCCCAGAGGGATGAAGGCAGGAGATTTTATGTGATTTATTATTTACGGTGTTATAGGAGCTTGCGTCAGAGCACCGTTTGAATAATGAATGGTGTGTAAACTAATTCATTTGTTTATCAATTCATATGCTGATTAATCCGATTTTTGTTAACAATAATGAAGAACGTTTTGTTACCATATTTATATATTATTATTTTCTTTGCGAACGGTATAAAAATGCATGGTATTTTTAACTGAAACAAATATATTAGATGCAGAGTGTTATGTTGGTTAACGTGGAGATGCTGTGAGTTTCTGTCGTCGTTTAAGATGTCATTGACTATTATATAATAGAAACCATTCCAAAGAAAATCATATTCAGTTTTGTACTTATAAGATGAGATGTGATTTTTAATTCGAGTACAAGCCTTTCGGGAGTTGAAAATAACAGAACCACTAAACCAATATAATCAATTTTATATTTTTCAATACATGTTGGGGGTAAAGGTGTTGGATAGAATTTTCAAATAAGGTATAGATATTGCAAATCAGATATATGATTCTGAAGCCACATTAACTCTAGTGCGACTATATATACTCGTATTTATAGTAATCTGATCTTTTTTTGCTGTTAGGGGAATATTACCTTGTGCAACGATGTGAACTTTTGTAATAATCTTAGTAACATTGTTTTATGAAATTTTCCAACTAATGCACCTCCAGAAGGGCCTGAGGGCTCATACTGTATCGAAGACACAAATCTTTGAGTAACTGTGGGAGACGCGTTGCTCGAATCATGTCGCTGATACATGATGCTTTCGATACCGGAGACGAAAATGCAATTCAATGCTACGGTGTTATATTATCTAGTAAATATATGTTTTATAATGTGCAACATGGAATTTATGAATGAATTTCAACCATTTCAACGTTCGATTCGTCAAATGCGGAGTGTTAATCCTAGAAAGATAGTCTGCGTTAATTTGAGTCCTGAGTGTTATCATGCCAAATGTCGTATAATCATCGAATATCTACCATTTATGATTTGGCTGAATCTCAGCACACGTACCTGACTTAACAAACTGAATATTTTCCGCGGGCGGGCAATTTTTTCAGACTCAAGAGAATTTTTTTAAAAGAACATAAGTATTTTGGTATATGTTTGATTCAAAGCATTGTAGCTCAGAATCCTTCAGTTGTACAAAATAAACTGTCAGAGAATGAATTGCAGGGAACTAATAATGCTTACAAAAAAAATACACCGGTTTTTTGGTCAAAATAAATTATAAATAAACGCCTTATCTTAATTGACAAACAAAAATTAAGAGTTAATTTTTTTTCTCATTTTCTTTTCGAAGAAATCCGAAGTTATAACAAAATTTCTGGTTTAAATTTCAGGATGGTGGAATGAAATGTAAATATTTTTATTGAAGGTAAAGTTTTATAAAAAAAAATCAAATTAAACATTTTGCAAACCATTCATGCTCTCATGATTTTGGGTGGAGGCGGGCATCGCACTTTTTGGACTAAAATGTCTATCTAAATAACTTATTTTGAGAAATAAAGAACTGAGAAATCCGATTTTGTAACCCTTTCCCGTTCACATGATTTAAAAATACTTAGGGGTTAATTTATACTTTGTACTTTGTAGACCAATTAAAGTGAGTGTAAAATATTGCATTTTGAAGAAAAAAGTTAAATTTGAAATGGTGCTTCAGATCATCTTTAAGCACAGCAGGGAAAATTTTATCCCTAATATTTAACTATTTGAAGATTTAAAAACGGAAGAAAACCAGATGTAATTTTGCAAGAAAAAAATAATGTTTATGATTTTAAGAGGTTTAAGTAAACATTTTCAATCAAAAGGTTCGACTAGCTTTTGTTGTCAAAGCATTTGTTTATAAGGTTTAGCAGAATGAACAAAATCTTAGAACATCTTAGAACCGTCGAAACATTACAGAAAAAGTTATGGACAAAAAACTAATTTTGAGGGGTGTTTTCCTTTCATTCAGTACTCGGTTGGATACAACTAGAAACAGTTGAACTCTTATGAGTAATACATTTCTTTTGACAAACTTTCAAATGCATACAGTCTGGTTTGCTACTATCTGCAACCTTCGCAGAAATATGGACTCAAAATATGGTTATTTTCAGCAAAAAAAACTAGAAATATCTTTACAACAAATAAAAATAGCAAACCAATATATTCTACAAAAATGCAAAGTTTAGCAGAATGAACAAAATCTTAGAACATTTTGAATTGTTTCGACGATCACAGAAAAAGTTATGGTCGAAAAAATAATTTCGAGGAGTGTTTCTCGTAAAACTCTGCTTCGTCATATCAGACGTACAGTTAGAAGATTACAGTGTTCAGCAATTTTTTTTTTCTTATATATTTTCCTACAACTTTGCTGAAGAAAGCAATCTGGTATTTTGAAAATTAGAAAAAGTAGTTTTTATATCTAACTACTAGGGGGATTGATAAAAAAACCGAAAATGCCAAAAGAAAGGTCTTGTTATATGGAATAAACTTGCTGAAGACACTGGGTACAATACAATCAATATTTCACAGTCGAATCTAAAACGATTACGGTTTTTCGAGTTTAGGCCAATGTGGGTTGCTTTGAAAAAGATTTACTATTTAACTTTATTTTTTGCTAACCAAGATCTAGTGTTCATTAACAATTCACTCTGGCCCAAAAAGTTTAAAAAAATACACAGTTTGCCAAGTCAAACACGAGTGCAAAGTTCCATTTAAATCGAATAAAATTGACTTTCCCTAACAGAACAGCACAAAATAATCATTACTTTGAGCCTGGTACACGAGAAAGTCTCACGAGCTCTGGCGCTCGAGCTGTATCTTGTATGTACATACAGGCGTCTCGCTCAATTCGTAGTGCGACGAAACATCGCTTGCGCATCGCAATCCGAACCGAAAGAGAAGCGAAAGAGCAACCTGCAAATCGCATGCGACGTTGTCTCGTCTCGTCGCACGTACATGGAAATTCTGCGAGCGAGAGAAAGATTTCTCTCGTCGCTTGAGAAAAAAGCACGTGCACAGGAAGTCTGATTGTTGTTTAGAAAACAGGACAACACGCAGTGAATGAGTATTTGTTTTTTTTTTCCTGAATGAGCATAGAAACGAGCCTACGGTGATGGCCCTACGGGGCGCTGGTCGTGAAACGTACGCTATCAAAAGGCACTTCATCACTGTCCGTGTAAATAGATAACGGTGTGAAAGGATGTTTTTGGTACCGCATCCGATCGCTCCTTTCGGTTGTTTTTGTTTTCGTTTTCCGCTTTTCCGTGGACCGATGCTCTCGCTCTAAATGGAGCGGAAAATAGACAGCAGGTCTTGGAATTAGCATTCGGAATGTGTTTATTGCGCGATATCCGATGTAGATGTTTTCCGCTGATTGCGTGGCCGATGCTCAAGCTCCGGACTGGATTAGTGGCATACGAACCTGCAAAGAGGAAAGAAAACAGAAAAAGTGACGGTAAACATTGGGTACTGTTCTGCATAATGTTTCTGGTTCAAGAGTAGTTAATTTCTAAACATCAGTTGCAGCATGTTTTCAACCACAGACAGAATGGATCGATGGAATCCCCAGCAGTATAAATTTTCAACCGTATCGGTCGTAAATATTTTATTAGCCGCTCGATTTAGTTTCTAATACTCGGAAATACCCCATAAATGCCCGCTCAGAAACAATAAAACTGTGCCTCTTTCTGCAGGGGTAAAAGGTACAAACGATTTGACTCGGATAACCGTTTCGGGGAAGGCTAAACACCTTTCATCTTAGCTGTTTAAAATACTTTGTCCGATCAGATACTAGATCTAAAACCGTTACGGCGTTCAGGTCAAAACAATCAACCTTGCGGTGCTTAGCAGCCGTTAGAACGGCCAAAAGAGGCGGGTCATGCGGTTGAGGTTACAAAAAGTTGTTCTCGGTTTCGAATTCGATTTCGATTTTCGCTCCATGGTGCCTCCGCAAAATCTTTCACGCCGTTAGGCCCTAGAGGTCGTGGTTGACTGCTCGATCGATTCATCTGCTCCAGTCTGAGCCGGACGCTCGGCTGTTTTACCGAGAAACCCACATTTGCGGGTTTTAGGTTTTGCCCGGAATGCTTTACTCTGCATGAACTGAATTCCTGTGGAGCACCGAGCGGCGAATGGACTCTATTGCTTTAGAGAAAGTTGTTCGAAAAGAAATACTCAGTGCTCGTACAATTCCAAGTCGAAATTCAATTTTGCGGTGAAGGTTGTCAGTAAAACACGGTGGAATGAGCAGCTTATAGTATTTTGAAAGTTTTGTTTTAAATATCGTTTGCCGCGTTGCCACCGACTTTTTTTTTCAGGGATGATAGCTGTTCTTGTTTTGGTGGAACACTTTTGTAGATGCTCGACTATTAGGATATAGATTCTAGATTATCAATTTGTCATGTGGAATCTATTATAGGTTTAGCATCCAGGCATTTTTTGAGCAAAATGAAAATGGTTTGGAATACTAAAGTTGCCAAACAAAAAATCATTGTTATTAGGCAGTGAGCGTACAACTTCCGTACTGAACACACGCGTTTTCGCTACCGTGCTGTGAAAGTCAAACGCAAGCTATCGATATCAGTGTCTCCAACTGTGTCTATTTGATCTCTCTTCTTGCTCATCGTCGAGCCGTTCAGTGTCGCTGTGCGTCCAAACGACTTTGCGATGGGCCGTCGAGAGGATACCTAACGCATAGATTTTGCAAACGTGCCGAAAAAGCCGGACAATGCCAAAATACATCGTTTTTGTGCGACCGTATTGGGTCTAAAGCAAGGTGAAGTGTTGAGGATCCAGAACAGTAGAACCCTCGGTGTCTCCTTCGTGAAAGTCGTAGATTTAACGTTGGCGCAGCGAATATGTGAAGAACATGACAATAAACACGAGATTACAGTCGATGGTAAAAAATATCCGGTGAGAATCACCCTAGAGGACGGAGCAGTAGAGGTGAGACTTTACGATCTGTCTGAAGATGTGACGGACCAGAAAATTGCTGAATTTTTGGGCAGATACGGTGATGTCATCGCAATTCGAGAACAGCAATACGGGACCGATGTCGACTTTCCTGGCATTTCAACGGGTATTCGAATTGCTAAGATGGTCGTAAAACAAAACATAGAATCGTGGGTGACCATAGACGGGGAACTAGCTCAAGTCGCGTACTATAGGCAGCGCCAGACGTGTCGACATTGCCGCGAGTACATCCATATTGGAGCTACCTGTGTGCAAAATAAAAAATTGCTTGTGCAAAAGTCCTATGCCGATGCCGCCAAACAGATGAGCCCAGCCTCCATCGCTGTGCAAAAAATTGAGCAACTCGCTCCAGCAGTGAAACAAGCCACCCCGAACTCAATCCATGCCTCGCCCGGTACTAAACCAACCTCTACAAACTCGGTGCCGTCGGAAAGAATGCCGCCACCGAAACAAATTCCCCACCGGCATCAGCAGAAAGCAGTGCATCCACCAATCCTCACTGAACAAAATTTCCCCACGTTAGCTTCGGCTACGAACCCATCTCATACCCCAGTCGGCGGGTCATTGACTTCTCCTACAGGTCAACAATCTCACGCTGGTGGAGGAATTTTACGTGAGACGTATGGTGATAAAACTGACGGAAGCGAAACTGATTCGTCCGTCGGTTCGTCCAACTCAAGAAGACAGCTTCGTACTCGAAACATAGGTAAAAAACCTCGCGTAGGAGACGGAGAGGACGATAACTCGAGAGATGGGAGCATTATTTTGTCTTAATGGCTGAGTTCTCAAGCTACAATCTTGCTTCCATCAACATAAACAACATCACGAATGCAACGAAAATCGACGCACTTTGGAATTTCGTACGAACACAAGAACTAGATATCGTCTTTCTACAGGAGGTGGAGAATGAGCAGCTTTCGTTTCCTGGTTTCAACGTCATCTCAAACGTGGATCATGCGAGACGAGGAACAGCAATCGTGCTTAAAGGGCTATTCCCACTGCTTCCGTTCAGGGACCGGGCCGGGACCGGGCTCGTCCGGGTGCCCGCGCTGCGCTCTGGCTGAGAAATGTTGATGTGTGTATGTGAAAGAACGTCTTTCTCTTTTTTTCATACCGCAGCTCACTCCGCGCGAAATATGTCACTACAACATACACGCATCCACCCGAGTGCCTTCCGTGCACTCTCCGGCCAACAAAAAGTATCGTCGGCAACGATAGTTTCCCTCTCGCACTGCGGCAGCACGACGGCAACTCAACGCTGCCCCGGTCTGGGCACGGCGCGTCGGTGTGAATGCGTTCATAAGAACGCATGCAATCAATCTCAAACGAGCCCGGACGACACGCGGAACAGCCACGGCCCGATCCCGGCCCGGTCCCGGAACGGAAGCAGTGGGAATAGCCCTTAAAGACCACATACATTTTTCACATGTAGAGAAGAGCCTAGACGGCCGACTCATCGCTCTCCGGGCTTCGGGCGGAGAGAGAAAGATTTTTCAACGGCACCATCGCATACTATCTCCGACACAACACGGAACATGTTATCCTTGCTGGTGACTTTAACTGCGTTCTTCGTCCATGCGACTCTACGAGTGCAAACTCGAGCCCAGCTCTCCAAGCCACCATACGCCAAGTACAGCTGCACGATCTGTGGATAAAACTGTACCCTACAATTCATGCTCCAACCTACATATCTCATCACGCGGCATCTAGACTCGATCGTATCTACGTTAGTACTGGCCTATGCGAGCAGCTGCGAAACGCTGCCACGCACGTATGCTCTTTTTCAGATCATAAAGCGCTATCGGCTCGAATATGCCTTCCCAACCTCGGCCGCGAACAAGGCCGCGGGTATTGGTCCCTGCGCCCTCATCTGTTGACTGCTGAAAATATCGATCAATTCCAACACCGGTGGCAGTTTTGGACTCGCCAGCGAAGAAATTTTCCTAGCTGGATGGCGTGGTGGATTTCTTTTGCAAAACCAAAAATTAAAACCTTTTTCCGCTGGAAGTCGAATGAGGCCTTCAGAATGTTCCACACAGAGCACCAACGACTGTACACACAATTAAGACTTGCGTATGATGGATAATATCTAAATCTATCTAAAGTGCCGTCCAAATGTCACAAAAACGCAAGTCGCCAGGCATCGATGGACTGCCAATAGAGTTCTATCAACGAACTTTCGACATCATCTATCGAGAACTCTACTTCGTGATTAACGAAGCAATGACTAATGAGCTGCCCACTGAGTTCGCCGACGGAACAATCGTGTTAGCAAAAAAGAAATGCGACGATGGAACGGCATGAGCGTATCGTCCAATCAGCTTGCTGAACGTAGATTTCAAAATACTGTCCCGCGTAATGAAAAGACGTCTAGAGCACGTGCTGCGTACGAATCGAGTATTGAGTGACGCACAAAAGTGCTCAAATCACGATCGGTCAATTTTTCAGGCAACACTCTCGCTTAAAGATCGTATCGCCAAATTAAATGCAAGGAGACAGAAAGGAAAGATGATATCGTTCGATCTCGATCATGCTTTCGATCGGGTCTCTCACAGTTTCCTACATCAAACTTTAATTTCTCTTGTAATCAACCAGAGCTTCGCAGACTGGCTTTCTCGAATCAACAATGCTTCGTCTTCACGGCTACTGGTAAACGGACGCCTCTCGCAATCGTTTCGGATTGAGCGATCTGTTCGTCAGGGAGATCCGTTGTCGATGCTGCTTTTTGTGCTTTATCTCAACCCTCTCCTTGAACGAGTGGAGCGTGCATGTGATGGTGACCTGTGTGTCGCATATGCCGATGATATTACATTGATCGCTACCTCAACACAAGTAATCGAACGTATATATCAGCTGTTTGACAGCTTTGAATTGGTAGCAGGAGCAAAATTAAATCGACAAAAAACAGTAGCTATTGATGTCGGGTTTATCAATGGAAACCCGTTAATGATTCCAGGGTTACAGACTAACGACAAAGTAAAAGTCTTGGGAGTTTTCTTCGCAAACTCAATGCGACAGATGGTGAAGCTGAACTGGGACTCTTTACTGTCCAAAGTTTCCCAACTGATTTGGCTGCATAGCATGCGCACGTTGAACCTACAACAGAAGGTTATTCTACTGAACACGTTCATCACGGCAAAGGTCTGGTACCTTGCATCCATAATTTCACCGCAATGTATGCATACGGCAAAACTGACAGCGTTAATGGGAAGATTTCTGTTTCGTGGTTTACCTGCTCGTATACCAATGCAGCAGCTGGCGCGCAACAGAGAAAACGGAGGTCTAAAGTTGCAGCTACCAGGTATCAAATGCAAAGCACTACTTATAAATCGCCACCTACAGGAAAAAGATTCGCTTCCCTCCTATCAATCTTTCCTCTCCCAAAACATACCTCCTCCTACCGAACTCCCTTGTCTCAAAATCTTGGCTCAGCAAACTCAGTTACTACCAAACCACATCAAAGAAAACCCCTCTAGCCTTCTCATTCATAACTTCTACCTGGAACAAACCGAGCTTCCAAGAGTAGAACGTAATCTCCCAGGCATCAACTGGAAAAAATATGGAGAAACATTTCGTCAAATCGGCTAACATCGAGCCAACGCAGTGACCTTTATTTACTCGTGAACGAGAAGACGGAACACCGAAGACTAATGCACGTTATCGGGCGAGCAAGCAACTCTAACCGTCAACACTGTGCGGTTGGTTTCGAAGATCTGAAGCATAAATTCTGCGAAAGCCCACGAGTAACCATAGTGTGGGATAAGTTGCAGCGGAAAATATCGGCGACCCTTGGCGGATGGCAGAGACTCTCGTTTGAAGAATTAATTCGACCAACCTTGGAAAACGTGCCAACGACGACCAGAAATGACGTTTTGAAAACTTTTGTAAAGTATGTAAACTTTGTAAATGAAAATGAGAGAATTGATGCGACTGCGCTAGACTTTGCATTGAGTTTAGAAGAATAACTCATATTTTAATGTTAAAAATTACAAACCCCTATGACCAGAGCCGGATTTACGATTGTGGGGGCCCGGGGCCCAGTTTACAGTGGGGGCCCCAGAATAAAACAAACCCGTTTTTTTATCGTACGAGTTAAAAACATTTATTTGTTATTGAAAAGTTACCAAAAATTTGCTAGAATTTTTTCTTACGAGTTTTTTTTTGCAGAGAACTTATTGATTGAATAATCAACATTCAGCTCCTTCAGAATATTGTACTCTCAACCTAACAATGCTAAGTTTGACAGCCTTTCACTCTTCATAGTCGTACGCAACCTATTTTCAATCAGTTTCATCTTCGATAAAGACCTTTCTCCAGTTGCGTTCGAGATCATTAGGCTCAAATAAATAAATGTATGCAACTTCTTGAAATCCGGAATTTTTTTCTTGATATCTGAAAAATTAAAACCTACCGCAATTTGAAAAAAATGCGATCCGCAAGCAAAAATTTGCACACAATTTGAGAAAGACTGCGCAAACATAAGGCTACGCTGGCAATAATCTACAGAAGCTAGAAAAAACTACACACTTCTGCAGGTCAATAAAATCTGCACACGGACTCTGAAAATCTGCATTTTGCAACGCAAATCTAGTATCCCTGATTCGGACAGGTAAACTTATTTTCGGAATCAACAGCAATGCATTAAAAAAACTTGTGGATTATTTTCTTTCCTGCTTGATCTCCCATGCGCGCTGGTTCGATTCAAATGGTGTGTTAATGTGTGTCATTCCAAGAGAATCGAAGGTTAACTCTTATGGATGTAGTTGTGATATTGGCGCTCGCGAAAAAATAACACTGAAGGAAAGTTTCAGATTGAAATGGTCTGTTCAAATTTTCTTACTGTAAATTGAACTTTTGATTGAATCTTGTTTTTGATAGAGAAAAGAACTTTTTCTCGTTTTGTGGGGGCCCCAAAAATGTGGGGGCCCAGGGCCCGGGCCCCCTGGGCCCCCCCTTAAATCCGGCTTTGCCTATGACTAAATAAACAATATTTTATATAATAAAAAAAAAAATTAGGCAATATAAAAATTTTTTCACGAATCTTTCTTGGATTTTAAATCATTTGGGTCTCTGACCTACTCATAAACATAAATTGCTATTAAAAACAGTGATATATTGAACCATCAGTTCTCTAGTACTGCTCATCAAGTCCTTAAAAACAGTCGGTTTACAACACTTCCTTTTATCCGCATAGAAACGCTTGCCAGAGAGCCATTTTTTTTAACAGGGGAAACAAAAAATTATATAATATAAATCTTGCGAATAAGAAGAGTGAAAGATCTTCGTAACGGAGGCTACCGACTTATTTGTTGAAAAAGATTTACACCAACACTTAAAAAATACACCTTGATAATTTATGCTGGATTTGTTATTCATTCTAAACAACAAATTTTCGTTAGCCAACAGCACAACTATACCCAACATTTAAAATATAACATTCACACACATATGAACATACATTAACACATATACATGCAAATACCAATAAATTCTTTCAAATATATGATGCGATTTTGTTTTTGATCGTGGTATAATCGATTTGTACTCATATACTGCGTATAAATATTTAGATTGTTTATGTCAACTTTAGTCAGTAGATTTCAAATAATGTATAATTGAATGTTGTTCCAAATACATAAATTTGAATGATCTTATCAGTAAAAATGAAATTCTTTAACGCAGTTTGAATTACAGTGCTTTTTCGATTTTATCACGGTCAAAAAAAAATTTTACCGTGAATTTGGTAAAACCGTGAATTTAGCGAAATGATAAAAAGTAATTTTTTTTTTGTGTTGGATTTAATTGAAATTTATGATATTTTGAGTAAAACGATGCACTTGCATAGTTGAATGGAACATAAGTTTAAGATACAAATGAATAAACAAGAAAAGGTTATTTTTGATATTTTTCTCCATTAAATTTTCGCGGACTTTCTCACGGCTATTATACATGCAATATCAATATGATTTGTACTGCTCATTCTTAAGCATAGCTAGCAGAGACTAATGCTTGTTTATGTGAAATTGTGGAACCGCTAGATTTTATAATTTTTAAAATCACGCTCTATGAGAACTAAACTGTAGGGATTTGTAAGTTGTTGACAGATCTTCTTTCTCAACTGTCCGAATAATACGTGATTTTTGCTTCAAAGTCAATGAAATACGTATTTCACGGTTCATTTTTCTCAAAATTATGACACAAATTATTTGCAACAGATATTGTTGGAGTACGGTCATACCCTTGCAACGAGGCGCTACCAATAAAGCACTCACCAAATAGCAATCGAATCGATAAATAGATCACTAACAGAATCGATCGGATAGATCGTCTTCCACTTCATCATCGATGATCAGTCGTCTCCAGCCTTGCAACAAGAACACACTTATTTTGAGCCAAGGCAGCAAATTGTGATACGTCGATTAATATTAAATATAACTAATTATCGTTAAGTAATTAATAAACGTGTTTAAAGTTAATTGATAAAGTGTTTCAGAAAAAGGGAATTAGCGTCACGCGTTGCTCAGTGCTTTTATTTGCTGTCCGTTAGGCTTCAGAAGAACATTCACACTTTCCCAAATCGGGTGATTTCGACCGATATTCCTACATCCAACAGCTGGTCCTTCGAGCCGGATCGGTTGAGGACCCCGATCAAAAGGACGGATTTGGAGAATTTGGCGCCGACGCTACTTATCATTGTTGCGCGATCGAACAATAGGCAACCGCCATTGGGAGGCTTGGCGGACAAGGGATCGCCATTGCAGTAGATCGCCATAGCATTTTCGCGCGCATTGGACGCTTGGTCTGGTTGCTTGGAGAGCAACTATTTTCGGGGAGACGACGTTTGGCTCCAGTTTCAAATTTATACAAGGCATTTTTTATTCGGAAAGCATGTGAGTAGTACTCCAAGCTGCTTACGGAATGCACTGGTGTTTCTCTTTGGCTTTTCCCTTTTCGACCAGATTTGGATTACTGCAGGATTTTCTACGCTCAGTGGTTGAGCGACCACACGGATATAGAACTCGTTGGTTTGCGGGTTTTCAGCTTGGCGTCCATCGTTACAAACCGCCATTTTGGAGGGCCATTGTTGGAATTTTCATCACCCATAGGAACACTAGCAAGGGAGCCTGGCAATATTTCACCATATTCAGGCGCACACATTAATCCCATTGTTTGGAGGCATATTCCGATCGCGGAGAATCGCGTATTGTTGCAGATTCCCAAATTAATTCAAGGCACGAATTATTTGGGAGCAGGTTAGTACAGCTCCAAATTTACACACACCCCGTAGGGTGCTCCTTATTTTCTCGATTGCCGTCTACTGCTCCTGCGAGATGTCAAAACTTAGGGCGAAACAGACACGTTTGCGCAACCTAATGACGTCATTCAACGTTATATACAGTTTCATGGATCAGAATGAGCGAAGTCATCAATCTAATGAGCTGGCTTCGCCGTTGGAGATGTTAGAGCCTCTGTGGGAGAAGATAAACGAATGTATGACGGAGGCTGAGCTGGTCGATAGTGAAGAGGGGGCGGTAGGCGAGAGGTATGTAAAGGAATGTGTGGAGTTCCAGAATAAATTTTACATTTTGGAGGGATTCTTGGTTTCTAAACTTCGGGACAACCCTGAACAAAATGCAGCCTTGCATACGTCTCAGGTTTTAGAGTCCACCCTTGCACCCCCACACCCACATGTGAAATTACCGCTGATTAGTTTACCGAAGATTTCTGGTAATGTGGAGGAGTGGCTAGCATTTAGAGATTTGTTCGTTTCACTAATTCATCTCTCAACGGAGTTGTCAGATATCGAAAAATTTCACTATCTTCGAAGTCAGTTGGAAGGTGAAGCTTTGGCAGTGATTGCTTTATTGCCATTAACACAAGCGAATTATACTGTGACATGGGAGTTGTTGGTTAAGCGATTTTCAAACAGCAAGTGTTTGAAAAAGAAACAGGTGCAAACGCTCTTCGATCACTCTAGTATGACAAAAGAGTCGGCTGCAGAATTACATAAGTTGGTTGAGGGTTTCGAAAAGGCAACCAAAATATTGGACCAGGTTGTCCAACCAGCGGATTACAGAGATCTGCTGTAAAACGCGTCGTGGCTGCGAGGAACATTCATCGACGCTGGAGGTGGAGAGCTTTAAGGGCATGATGGAATTTTTACTTCGCCGCATTCGAGTGCTAGAATCTTTACCAAACAAACAGGCAGTAGCAGATTTACCACCAACAATGGTTCGGAAGTTTCAGCCATCTAAGGTAGCTAGTAACGGGTTATCTCAAGCCAATCATTATAAGTGCATATCCTGTTCAGCCTCTCATCCACTTCACACATGTCCGGTTTTCGATAGGTTATCCGTGGGCGAGAGAGAACGTTTATTACGTCAGTATTCTTTATGCAGGAATTGTCTTCGGAAGGGGCATATGGCAAGGGAATGTACATCCAAATTCTCTTGTCGACGATGTAAGGAAAGGCATCATACGCTAGTCTGCTACAAATCAGAAAAAGGAAACACGGAGCAGGAAGCTAACTTTAATTGCAAGGATACGAAGTCGGAATCACATACAACAACCGAACGCGTAGCTACGGCCTTAGCTACGGATGGTCAAACCGTGAGCAGTAACGTTGGCAGGTTAGGTTCCCAAATACTTTTAGCTATTGCGGTAGTACGAGTAATTGATGATTATGGTCAAGAGGTTTTCGCTAGAGCTCTGCTAGATTCGGGTTCTGAGTGCAATATTATCTCTACTAAACTTTCACAAAAATTACACGTGAAGAGATTCAAGACGGAAATGCAAATATCTGGTGTTGGCCAGCAGCCAGCAAAAACACGTGAGAAACTTGTGGCAACAGTGAGGTCCAGGGTTAACGATTACGCCCAGTGTATGGAATTTCTGGTCTTGGTGAAATTAACAGAGGATTTGCCAACGTCTGTTGTTAAAGGTGGATGGGATATACCGATGGGAGTTGAGTTGGCGGATCCCGAATTTTTTAAAACGAATACCGTCGATTTGTTACTTGGTGGTGAATTTTTCTTTGACTTTTTCCCAATGAAGCAAAGAGTATCCCTAGGAAAGGAAATGCCCATGCTCGTGGAATCCGTTTTTGGTTGGTTGGTTACTGGACGTTGTGGTTGGAGCCAGGTGGCAGTCACGACTTTTTGTAAGCTTTCAGTTGTTCCGGACACAATTGAGCAGCTGATAAGCAAGTTCTGGGAATGCGAGGAAGGTCATTCATTCTCAAACTATTCGGTGGAAGAGACACGATGCGAACAGTATTTTGTGGAGACAGTCAAGAGAGAAAAGGATGGTCGTTACACGGTTGCGTTGTCAAAATCCCACGATTATTTGACTCAACTTGGCGAGTCTAGATCAACAGCTCTTAGACGTTTTATGCTACTGGAAAGGAGACTTACACGAGATGAAACACTGAGAGAGGAATACCATTCTTTTATGAAGGAGTACATGGATCGAGGACACATGAGAAAAATACAGATCAACCCTGATGAAACTACTGCGAGCTATTATCTCCCTCACCATCCCGTTGTGAAGGAAACGAGCACTACAACCTGCGTTAGAGTGGTCTTTGACGCATCCAGTAAGACGTCCACCGGTATATCTTTAAACGATGTTTTATTAAACGGCCCCACCATACAGGATGACCTCCGCTCGATTATTTTGCGAAGTCGACTATATCCCATTGTTTTAATAGCGGACGTCGAAAAGATGTTTCGGCAGATTAAGATGGATTCTAATGATTTACCGTTACAACGGATCCTTTGGCGATTTTCTCCGGAACAACCAATAGATACATACGAGCTTCTTACCGTTACCTATGGCACAAAACCTGCGCCATTCTTGGCCACTCGTACTTTGAAGCAGTTATCACTGGATGAAGCTGTTAATTTTTCCACTTGCAACTGAGAGAATGGCCAAGGACGTTTATATGGATGACGTTATAACTGGCGCGAAAGATGTACAACAGGCAAGGGTTATTCGAACCGAGCTGGACGACATGTTGATGAAAGGAGGTTTTCGCTTACGTGAATGGGTCACTAACAACACCGAGGCGCTTATTGGAATCGCCGAGGAAAACTTGGCACTGCCTAGGGCAGCAAGTATCGACCTCGATGGAGAACGCACGGTGAAAACTCTTGGGCTAGTGTGGGAGCCAGA
The DNA here is from genome assembly GCF_029784165.1 of Wyeomyia smithii. NCBI lineage: Eukaryota > Metazoa > Arthropoda > Insecta > Diptera > Culicidae > Wyeomyia > Wyeomyia smithii. Next base: position 227,919,004 of record NC_073696.1, read on the forward strand.
TTCGGACAAATTCAGGTTCAAGATTTCCTACGTGAAAATATCGGATACTGAGTTAACTAAACGGAAAGTCTTGTCATGCATTGCGAAGGTGTTTGACCCCTTAGGATTGGTCGGCCCAGTAGTGACGAAAGCCAAACGGTTTATGCAGCAAATTTGGCAACTGAAGGATAAAGAAGGCGTTCCTCTAGGTTGCGACGATCTATTGCCTTTTGACTTTGTATCCCATTGGAAAATATTTTATCAACAATTACCTAAACTGGATGATATTCGCATTCCCCGATATGTATCTCGTTCGGATGCAACATTGTACCAGTTGCACACCTTTTGCGATGCCTCGGAGAAGGCTTACGGAGCCTATATATATTCGCGGTCTCAGAATTGTGAAAACCAGGTCACAGTAGCTCTTCTTTCGTCTAGATCTCGAGTTGCACCACTGGAACGCCAAACAATTCCCCGGTTAGAACTATGCGGAGCACGCCTAGCAACAGAATTGCATCGAAAGGTTATCGGATCGCTAGCTATCAGCTGTGAATCATTTTTTTGGACGGATTCGAAAACGGTGCTGCAGTGGTTAGCCCAGCCACCTAATACATGGACGACATTCGTTGCACATAGAGTTTCCTTTATTCAGCATAACACCCAAAACTGCCATTGGAACCACGTACCAGGAATACAAAATCCATCCGATCAGTTATCCAGGGGTTTGGATCCAGAACAAATTATTACAGAGCTCAGCTGGTGGCATGGACCAACATGGTTAGTGGATAATCAAGACGATTGGCCAAGATTGCTCTATACCTCATTTAGGAGATACAGAAAAAGAACGTAACAGGACCCATGTTACGATGATAGCTACAGTAGAACCCTTTAACGGCTGGTTTTTCTCTTTGTTTTCCGTGTATAATACCCTTATCCGAGTCACTGTTTACTGCAAAAGATTCGCACGCAATTTACGCGTACCAGAATCGGAGAGGCTTCGCTCTATTCCTTTAACAACTTCTGAACTACGGAATGCTGAAAATAGTATCGTTCGACTAGTACAGCAAGAGATGTTTCCCAAGGAAGTGAGGGGTCTTTTCAAAAACGAACCTGTTCACCGTGGCTCGCGTCTTCGTTGATTCAACCCGATGTTAAGACCGGATGGTATTATTCGTGTAGGAGGAAGGCTAGACAAGTCAGATCTCTCAGATGAAACTAAACACCCAATGACCATTGATGGCAATCATAAATTTTCTAGACTTCTTGCTGAAAGTTATCATAAAAGGTTGTTACATGCCGCTCCACAGTTTCTCCTAAGCTCCATACGACTTCGATTTTGGCCGTTAGGCGGACGTAATTTATGTCGAGTAACAACCCATCGCTGTCTTACATGCTACCGCATGAAACCAAGGCTTCCGGCACCGAGAATTAAAGCCGCTCGCCCATTCACGACAACTGGAGCAGCATACTTTGGTCCAGTGTACATACGCCAAGGATATCGGAGAGGGACTACGAAAGCCTATGTAGCAGTTTTTCAACAGCTAAATTTATTTATTTATTTATTTATAAATTAAATTTCAACAGCTAAATTTATTCGGGCACTTCGTCGTTTTACCGGTCGCAGAGAAGAATGCCACGATATTTATTCCGACAATTGCACAAATTTTGTCGGTGCGAGAAACACATTGACTGAACTAATACGATCCCTAAAAAACAGCGCACATTATGAGGAAATTCAGAAAGAGTGCAGTACCGAAGGTATGAACTGGCACTTCAACCCCCCTGCCGCCCCCCAATTTGGCGGCCTTTGGGAAGCCGCTGTGCGATCTAGCAAAAAACATTTGCTTAGAGTTTTGGGCAACTCCCCCGTCTCTTACGAAGATTTCACAACTCTCCTCGTACAGGTAGAAGGCTGTCTCAATTCTAGGCCCCTTACACAGCTTTCGGACGACCCCACAGATCTCCAGTTGCTCACGCCAGCTCACTTCCTCGTCGGGTCATCGCTTCAGGCTCTTCCCGATAACGATTACTACAGCATCTCTATAAATCGGCTCACACACTGGCAGCAACTTCAGCACTTCTGGTGACGATGGCACACCAAATACTTGGCGCAGCTTCAAGCACGAGTGAAAAATTGGAAACCAGCAATCAAATTCGAACCAGGCAGACTTGTCATCATCGTTGACGAAAACCAACCGTCGATGAAATGGAAAATGGCCCGTATTCACCAAGTGCATCCGTCGGATGACGACATTGTGCGTGTTGTGACCCTACGCACCACTACAGGCTACTTGAGGAGACCAGTCACCAAAATCTGTTTGATCCCACAACCTACCGAAGATGCACCAATAGCTCACAATCAACCGTAGCAATCGACTGAAATTGCGTAATTTCAGGGTGGGTCGGAATGTTGGAGTACGGTCATACCCTTGCAACGAGGCGCTACCAATAAAGCACTCACCGCTATATTCAACACTTTTGATAGCAATCGAATTGATAAATAGATCGTCTTCCACTTCATCATCGATGATCAGTCGTCTCCAGCCTTGCAACAAGAACACACTTATTTTAAGCCACGGCAGCAAATTGTGATACGTCGATTAATATTAAATATAACTAATTATCGTTAAGTAATTAATAAACGTGTTTAAAGTTAATAAATAAAGTGTTTTAGAAAAAGGGAATTAGCGTCGCGCGTTGCTCAGTGCTTTTATTTGCTGTCCGTTAGGCTTCGGAAGAACATTCACACTTTCCCAGATCGGGTGATTTCGACCGATATTCCTACATCCAACAGATATGACACTTGGTTGCCTCAGAAAATTGATCAAATAAATTGAGTTCATATAACCACACACATGCAAGGACGCAAGGCACAAATGAAAATGATGTTTCGAATACATTTTCTGCAACTGGAAGAATATAATTCTTGATTTGAAGTTTTTTTTAAAAAGCGTGATAAAAACGAAAAAAAACCGTGAGAAAATCGAGCGTGAATTTGGCGAGTAGTGATAAAAGCGACTGTTGATAAAAGCGAAAAAGCACTGTACTGATAGTTTCTGAGGAACATTCAATGAATGCCAAATACCATTCAATATGGGTTCTTGAAACCTGGATTATACCCAGTGGTCAGAATCCGACCTCAAACCCCATTTCAAATCCATATGACCACATAAAATCATAAAATTGCCGAACTGCCTAATCTGGGTATTTTGATGGCGAAGATGGCGATAGTTCCCGATCAACAGCCTAAAGTGACAAATATCATCTAATACGATTTGGGGAAGCGGTATGATACCCGAAGGCCAGAAATCATCTTCAGACGCCATTTTAAATTTCTAGACAGTAGGTTCCGGTTTCTGGTAACCAGTCCAAAAAAAAGGACAAACATTATGCAATGTGAGTTTTGACGTTGACTAACGTCTATATCGAAGTTAGGCCCCTGAATTTGAAAATCTAGTAATTCAACCAGGGAAAACCAGGGAAAAGTGGTCAGGTTTTGAGCGCTTATTTTGCGGTCATCTATAATCAGGTTTTCGATGTTTTGGCATCAATCGATTAGAAATTCTTTTACGGTTAAATTTATGTAACAAAAACAAACTATTTTTTGAGATAAACTATTGAAAAATTGGTTATCAATATCGATTGTCTAAATCGTACCGCGCAGCCAATCACTACCTCTCTTCCCAAGCACAGTCGACACTAACGGATACAATCGATCTGACTTTGTTGTTATTGTTGTTGTCACTTTCTGTTTCCGATGTTTATGCTGCTGCTAGCGGAAAAAGCCTTGCAAATATGCATCTTTTTGTTGGTGTTAATTTTACGACAGCGGCCGGCGCCCCATTATTTTGATTCCAAAACTGCACCCGTGACATGCGGACGCTAGGTGATAGCAGCTGAAAGGAGGAAAGACAAGAGAGTACCGGTCATCTCGTGCCGGTTCTACCCGTTATGCTGGTGGCTGTTAGTAATAAATGGCACTGCAAAATACTAAAATGGCTGGAATTCTGAACGGACTACCAGTAAACGAGAATAATCGGCAACTGGTACCTTTTGGTGCCTCGAAATTTTGTAATAGAAGCGTTGCAATTCCCTCCACTATTTGTTTCAATGGAATATAAGAATACGGTAGTCAACATCATGCGGTCGTGTCTTGAATATCACCCTCCTCTTATTTTTTTCAGTACCCGGGATGATGCTCAGAGGCCAGGAATCAACTTCATACTTCATTTTGAAATCCGAATTTGCGACTTCGGGTTTCTGGTAAACATCCTTCAATTGCCAAATACAATCCAATAAAGGTTTAAAACAGACTTTGGGTTTTGTTTCTTTGTAAGAGTCTGTTCGTTTGATACCTATATTGTTCAAATCGGTTGTGTAGTTTCTAAAATAATGGAGTTTCATAACTTTTACATTTTAATACATAATAGACAAAGTTACAGCCTGATTATAATAAAATCCAATAGGGTCTTATCAGGTAACTACACCTTTCCTTTCAACATATTTCATGAAATTCGGTCCATCCATCTCTGGGAAAAGTGGGTGAGTTCAAACAGTCTTAGATACATGTTTCTCTTCGAAGCCTGATTTCACATTATTATACATAACGGACAGTTGAAGTCCAATAACAATAAAATTCAGTAGGGTCTTATGGGGCAACAAGATCTTCCATATGACACTAATTTTGTGAAAATCGGTCCAGCCATCTCTGAGAAAAGTGAGTGAGTTTAAACAGTTTTTGAAACACGTTTCTTTGCATAACTTTTGAACCACATATCCGATCCTTATAAAGTTATTTTACAAATGGTTCAAGAAACAAGCCCGTTCTTTTTAAACCGATTTTGTTCAAATCGGTTGTGTAGTTTCTGAGATAATGAAGTTTTGTGATTCTCACATTTTATACATAACCTCGAAACTAAAAATCCAATTGCAATAAAATTCAATAGGGTCTTATGGGGCAACAAGACCTTTAATTTGCAGTTAGTTTCATTAAAATCGGCCCAGCCATCCCTGAGAAAATTGAGTGAGATTGGGAGACCGTTACCTACATACACATACACACACACCACACATACAGAAAATGCTCAGCTCGTCGGACTAAGTCGATTGATATACGAGATTCGACCCTTTGGAGCACTTTTATACCTTTGGTTTTTTCAGTGATTGCTATACCTTTCTAGGAGAAAGGCAAAAACTGACTCTAATCAAATTTCGTGATTTTTACATTTTGATACATTACACATAAGTTACAGTCCGAATACAATGAAATTCAATAAGGTGTTTTGAGGCAGCTATACCTTTCTTTTGACACTAATTTTGTGGAAATCGGTTAAGCCATCTCTGAAAAAAATGAGTGAGTTTAAGAAGTCTTAGGAACATGTTTCTTTAAATGGCTGGATTTTACAATTTTAAACATAACAGGCAAAGTAATGACCCAATTGCAAAAAACCAAAAGGGTCTTATGGAGACTTTCAATATGACAATGATTTCATGAAAATCGGTCCAGCCATCGTTGAGTAACATGAGTGAGATTACATAGTCTCCAGAACAAGTTTTTTCCAACAACTTTTGAACCACATGTTCAATTTTTATAAAATTTTAAAATTAAGGGTTTCTTATGTAGCCTGTTCATTTGAAACTAATTTTCTTCAAATCGGTTTCTGAGAAAATGATGATTCGTGATTTAACTTCCAAACTTAAAATTCGATTACAATAAAATTCAATAGGGTTTGATGATGCAACTAGGAATTTTATTTGCAATTAATTTTATGAAAATCGTTCCGGCCATCTCTGAGAAAATCGAGTGAGATTGGGAGAGCGTTACACACACACTACAGAAAATGCTCATTCCGTCGAACTGAGTCGAAGTTCAAAACATAATTGCTAGCTAAACATGGATGCTTGTTTGAACATGGTAGAATGAAAAATTTCAATATTATTATTTTTTGAATGAACCAACATTTTTGTATTATATATTGTTTGGAAAGACAAAATTATGTTCTACAACTTTGCGCAATCGGATTCAAATGGTGAGTTGGCTACAACTTTGCAGAATGGGTCAAACTTAGCTTCGGTCCTCACTAATTCCTATCTCCCACCTTCACGAACACAATAGACTGCCAGCTGAAACATGGACATAACTATTTGGTGTATCCTGGAAAATGAAATAACTAAGTGAAAAGGTGCGACGCGAGCATTGGCGCGTAAACCATGCGATAGAGGAAATGTTCACCAAGTGTTGCCGTTTCGAACCATTACCCTATAATACCCATGTAGGCAGATTGCGTTTCATGCACTGAGGCGCAGTATAGTAGCGTTCGAGATGAATTTAATGCCGAAATAGGTTGGGTGTGCTATTGAATTCATAGTTATTCATTATCACCTATGTTTTGAATGTATTATTAAAAATGTTAAATTTATTAAAGTAAGATGTAATAACAAAATTAAATATACCAACTCCTAGGATAAGGTCAGCAAGTTCCAGTTGGCTCCGTTAAACACTATATGTATAGTGCCGTGTCAAATATACGTTTTGATAAAAAAAAGGTCAGCAAGAATAAATAAAAGAAGAAGATAGAAAATAAAAAAAAGTCGGCTCGTCCTTCCTGCAAGATTGCAGCAATGTCGACTTCAGACAAGTACGTCGAACTGAAAAGTATACCGGAGAGAAAAAGTTAACGTATATAAATACGCTAGAGTAGCGTGCAGTAGTTAGAAATAATTTAAGTGATTCCATATACGCTGTGGAGTACGAACGAGTCAGGTATGGGAAATTAGAATCGGTAATCCTAACCCTCATATGCACGACTCTAAGAGAGCTTTTGTGTGTCCACGTGCTAGGACCCGTTGGTATAACCTTCGTGCCATTGGTGTCAAGGAAGGACCAGCCCCGCTAACCTCGCGCTAGTGTCGCAGATTACTTTGACGCCGAGTGCAGCCGGCAAGAAAACCGTCCCGCGGTTGAGCCCCCGCCTTTGAGGTCGCACGCGCTCTATCCTGAGGCTGTGACGGGCCGGGGAGAGGCACCCGCAACAAAATCACACTGGAGAAAGCTACTAGCACCGCCAGACGCCAGGTGTGACGCCGCTAGTGCGCCGAAAGTCAGCCGAAATACTCGATCAGCCGATAATACCGCCCCGCGGTTGGTACCACGCCTTCGAGGTCATACGCGCTCTGACTAGAGGCTGTGACGAGCCGGGAGGAACACCTCCTAGTTCTCCCAATAGGATAGCAGCAGAACGCGCGCAGCAGCAGAACGGTCGGCCGACCTGTATCCAGATTACACCGTGAGTGATAGAAATAAGGAACATTGTGAGTAGAAACTGTCAGTTTTCGAATAATTTGATCTGAAAGTAGACCCGGAGCCGACCCTGAGTGCCTTTGTGCGTCTCATAGTCGAGCAGGCGGAAAAGAGGTCGTGAGCACCCACCCCGGACGTCCCCAGAGGAACGACCAGGGACTTGAGGCTTTCTTTTAACAGCCTGCCCTTCTGGCAGGTTGAGAGATAACACAAGATGGTGCTCAAGTGTTTTGTTTGCCGATTGCACCCCCATGGCATCGCTCCATGTTTCAAGGTATATGCAAATGAGATAGCATATCACCGCCACTTTTGATATACCTTCATCAGACAGCTGACAGTGGGCACAAGAAAATTTGAGCCCAGGAAATGAGTTCATTGTCATTCACTGTTACTCGGTATTGGGATGTCAATGGCTCGGCAGGTTGTTAGACATATTTTTCGCAGTTCCAGCAGGCTCGAATATCGGCGTCTGTATATGTAAAAATTAATTTTTGTCTTTCTGATCTTTAAAGATTTGAAAATGGCTGAACCGTTCGGCGTGAAAATATGTATGTAGGTTTTTGTTTTTGGGGGCCGGAAACGTTTCATGTGAAGGTTCAAGATCACCCCCCCCTCTCCTCTGTACGAAAGGGCTTCTGTACAATTGAAACACATTTTTGCATAGCTCGAGATGATTTTTCGACCTTCAAAAAACTACCAAGGAGGAGTAATAATTCAAATCTGGTCTGGAACAAGCTGTAAGTCATTTGAGAAACCCGTTTTATGCAATCAGAAAAAAAAAATATTGCTTATAATTCTTTCCCGTTGAACTCTACTAGAAATTTGGGTAATAAATATTGAATTCAGTCCGTGTAAATACGTATTTCGACTGCGACATACAGTCATCATCAGTGCTTATATGGTCTGGTAAAGAGCAAAGCGTAAATCCTGTTTTTTATTTGTAGTAGGTAAAATAAAAATTTTGCCCTCTTAATTGGAGTTAGGTAGAGAATTATGAGAAAGGTAGAGGTAGAGAAGGTGAAACCTCATTGAATCCAAAAATGGCCGACTTCGAGTCACCACTTCGAATTTTCGAAAGCACAAGACTCGGAAACAGTTAATGCGTTCCCCGTGAAAATACTTTTTTATGTTTGCTGTGGTGAAGCAAACATAAAATAGAATTTTCATAGAGAACGCAATGAGTATTTCCGAGTCTTGTGCTTTTGAAAATTCGAAGTGGTGACTCGAAGTCGGCCATTTTTGGATACAATGAGGTTTTACCTTAAAACTCACTTGGATACGAGTGAAAAGTCACACCGCCTACCCAGCTTTTCTGTACTACACGATCTTCAAAAGAGCATTACTCAAAAATGTACCGTACGACGATTTTGAAACTTTGACCAGAGATTCAGAACGTCATAACGAATCAAAGGGTGTACTCAGATCCTTTGGTGCCTTTTTTTTATAATAACGGTCTGTGGGAGCACCGTGACTAGCCATTTTAAAACGACATGTGCTTGGGACCATCTTAGGCGAAGGATAGCGCTAAGGCTGACAACAATCCCGCCAAAATGGTGTTTGTCTCGAATCCGGCCGGTACAAGCCGCAGAGACGCTCAACAAGACAGGTGGTTAGAACATGTGTAGCAAGATCTCGGAAATGTAGGACGCTCAAGAAACTGGAGACAAATTGTCATGGACCGCAGATGAAATCCTGAGGGATGTTTCATCAGGAAAGTAAGTAAGTAGGCCACAAAAAAATACTGTACGGACGAGTTTTCCCAACCATCCCGTATGGACAGGAATGTCTCGCGCATATGTGTTCTAAAATACAATTGTTTAGTATTTTTTTAAAAATAAAAAATAGATTGATATATTGTAGTAGTTGATAGATGCTTTTTTTTCAATATTTTACAAGCATTACAACACGCGCGCCATTTGGTCGAAAATGACTGTTCGTTTAATCGAGAAACAGTGATCCAATACGTGTTCACTAGGGCGTCATGAGAAGTGACTTTTATCGCGTTGAGGCACGACTTTTCGAAGCCCGCTTGAGTTGAAGTTTTGCACGAGGATTTCTTTCGAGACGACAAAACTTTTGAGTACTACCGGTAAACGAAATCCGAAGGTCAAGTTATTCCCATAGTTGCACACCCACAGTATTCATTTGTAAGAAATGTAATGTTCATGTAAATCCCGAATCTTATGAACCTCTTGTTCCATATGAAAAATAAATTTCAATAAAATCAGATTTTCTGGGATTCTCCACACTGATTTTTTTATCTACTTGAACCACTGTTCGAAAAACAAACAGCAGAAATTTCGGTTGTGGAAAACATGAAAAAATTGCTTCTTTTTCCGTGGTAGGGCAATTAAAAGCCCGTGTCGTGAAAGTTGCGTTGCATAAAAATCGGGATATAGATCCGGTTCATAATAAATTATATATTAGACTTATTAGGAAATCATTTTACGTATAAGGTGCGCAACAAAGTGCTCGCTGTTTTGTTATACATAAAATTGCAACTTTTTTCTTCTAATAGGAGCAATTCATCCAATTCAGCGTCTTCTAAGGTTTTTCGCCTTCTTTGACGCGAACATCGAAATTACCGTCTTTAAAGCAACATAACCAATCACGGCATGTTGTTTGTCCCATAGTAGCATATCTGTCAATTTTTTTGACGTAGGACTACGTCTAACCGCACTATATCGAGATACATTCCGCGAAAACTAAAACCATGATGTAACGTCGGAATGAAAGATTTCAAACGGTTATACTGATGTAACCTCATGATGGATCACAATAATCAATATGTCGTTGGATTGATAAAATGATGGAAAATTTTGTGATTCTTCAATTTTCATTATCACTTCATTGTTGAACAGTGAAAATTGAATAAAAGTTTCGAGGTCGAATTTTCACCAACAATTTACCAATCATATGCGAGCACGCCTGGCACAGACTTCATGTATAGACACCAATTGCCTGCTGAGATATCCTGTATAGCAGTGGCAAAAAAAAAATTGACCCAATAGGTCAACTAATGTTAGCTTTCATGAGCCTAGACTATTTTGATGTCTTGAAGGTGAAGCTTTTTCGGAAAGTTCGTAACCACCTCCACATGTTAATAAAACTGATGTCTTGAAGGAGAATTTGATGGCACAGGCAACAGTACTGCACCGAGCAATGTATGAACATAGCGCTGGTTACTCGTCGTCTATCAGTGCAGAAAAGCCAAGTCAAGCCAAGTGAAAACTACATTGCCGCTGTTGACGCACAGTGGGGCGTGGAACACAATCGAATTGCCGTTTGAATTGTCTTATTCTTCTTCTTCTTCTTGTTTCGCATACCAGCAAATATCGGAATACAATATGATTTTTCGAGTGCCGCAAAATATGCTGCGCCGCCGGAGATAACAAAATGCGTTGTTTATTTTTGAACTCTACACTCTGCTTTCTTCAGATTTATTTAAATAACTGAATATAGGGTATTAAAAAGACAATAGAAAACCAAAATGCTCCGTACAGATATTTGAATAGGTAGTTAAACGAGCTGTACTGATAGCTGATAGCTGATAACTAAATGAATTTAGTCCAATATGACAATACTAGTTGCATCCCGCGGTGGCGGTATAGAGGAAAACCAAGTTCATTTCATCTTGATATTAGAGTTCCGACATTAGTATTTGTATTTTTCAATTGAATTTTTGCCTTTATCCTAGAAAGGTATAGCAATCACTTGCAAAACCGAAAGTATAAAAGTGCTCCAAAGTGCCGAATGGCATATATCACTCGACTCAGCTCGACGAGCTGAGCATTTTCTGTATGTGTGTGTGTATGTGTGTGTGTGTGTGTGTGTATGTGCAGATTTTTATTCTCACTTACTTTTCTCAGAGATGGTTGGACCGATTTTCATGAAATTAATTGCAAATGAAAGGTCTTGTTGTCCCATAAGACCCTATTCAATTTCATTGTAATCGGATTTTTAGTTTCGAGGTTATGTATCAAATAGTGAAAATCATAAAACATCATTATCTCGAAAACTACACAACCGATTTGAACTAAACTGGTCTTAAAAGAACCAAGTAGTCCGGAAAACCCTTAAGTTTTAAATTTAATAAAGATTGAACATGTTGTTCAAAAGTTATGAAAAGAAAAGTGTTCTGGAGACTGTTTAATCTCACTCAAGTTTCTCAGAGATGGCTGAACCGATATTAATAAAATTAGTGTCAAATGGAAGGTCTTGTTGCCCAATAAGACCCTATTGATTTGTTTTGCAATCGGACTATTAGATTGCCTGTTATGTTTAAAAATGTGAAATCCAGCTATGCAAAGGAACATATTCCGATGACTACTTGGACTCACTCACTTTTCTCAGAGATGGCTAACCCGATTTCCACAAAATTAGTATCAAATGAATGTTCTAGCTGCCTCAGAAGACCCTATTGAATTTTACTGTAGTCGAACTGTAACTTCATCTGTAAAAATCACGAAACTTTATTATCTCAGAAACTACACAACCGGTTTGATCAATATTGATATCAGATGAGCGGGCTAGTTAAGGGTTAACTGATGAATTATGATTGAACACGTGGTTTCAAAGTTTGGCGACCTATACGTTCCCATTTCATTTGATTATAATCGAACTTAAGCAACTGTTATGTATTGAATTGTTAACAATACAACGAAAGTCTACTATCTCAAAGAGTACATGACTTATTCGAATATTACTAGTGTCATACGAACGAGTCATCTCTCAAACTCACAAATAACAAACTTCATAACAATTTGATATGTGGCTCAAAAGTTATGGTAAGAAAACAAATTCAAAGACTATTCAAAACTATACCTGCTTTGATCGATATATGTGGCCTTAACATAATTTAAGTGTGATATTGTACTATTTGAACGTTTCAAATTCATTGATTCCTTGCGATGTGTTTAAAGTCTGCAAATGCTTAACCAATCGGCCATAGGATATGATCAAAGTCAAATAACAACTCGTTTGAAATGATTGGTTTTAATCGAAATGACAACATCCTCGACTGTTGGCTTGAGTACATCGCTTTAACTCTAAATATAATTATATTGAGTGGTATTCGGTCAATTTCAGCAGATTTTATGGCATCAATTTGACACCGGAAATACCCATATTGGGAGGTATATAGTAATTCAGGTTGTTTTCCAAAAATTAAAGTTGTTGTCTTTGAATTCAAAATGGTGTCCAGGGTCAATGTTTGGTATCTATGCATCATCACGTTTACGGGAATATCCATATTGAGTATTGTTCGGTCATTTCCCACTGTTGCCTAGAAGTTGCCATTTAGCAAATCAAAATGGTGCCTGAGGACAATTGTTAGCTCCTTGCATCATTCTGGTTCCAGAGATACTCATATTGGATAGTATTTTAGGCTGTTTTTCACAAACCGGTAGTCGCCATCTTGTATTTCAAAATGGTATTTAGGATACTGGTTAAAGAAAAACTCATATTGGGTGATATTTGGTCACTTTGGACTGTTTTTCAGGAGCCGAAAGTCGTCATTTTGGACTTTAAAATTGCCTAGGAAATCAATTTCTGTCATCTGGGCGTAATTCTGGTTCCGAAAACATTCATATTGAATGGTATTTGGTCATTTCCGGCTGTTTGCCAGACACCGGAAGTCACCATCTTGAAATTCAAGACTGTGTCTGTGATCAATTTTTAGCTTCTGTGCATCTTTCTGGTTCCAGAAATACTCATATTTAATGGGAATCGTCCATTTCAGGCTGTTTTCCAGAAACCGGAAGTTGCCATCTTACAATTCAAAATGCTGTCTGAAGTCGATTTGTGGCTCCAGTGCATAGTTACGGTTCCGGAAATACCCATATTGGGTGGTATTTGGTCGTTTGCGCTGTTTTTCCGACACCGGAAGTCGCCATTTTGGATTTCATAATGGCATTTGGAGACAATTTCTGAATTTTGAACGGCATACTGGTTAAAGAAAAACTCATATTGGGTGGTATTTGGTTATTTTCAGCTGTTTTTAGAAACCGGAAGACGCCATCTTAGAATTTAAAATGCTATCTGTGGTCGATTTTAGCTCCTGTGTATTATTCTAGCTCCGGATATTGTTATATTGGGTGGAAATCGGCCATTTTTGGCTGTTTTCCAGAAACCGGAAGTTGCCATCTTACAATCCAAAATGTTGTCTGAGGTCGATTATGTAACATATTTGTTACCACTAAAAACATTCACATGCCAATATGGTTCCATTTAGTTGATTAGTTCGCGAGATGTGCAGAAATTTGTGAAGAAACATGTACTTCCAGAAGAGGGAGGGGCGTCAAACCATTATGGACACATTTGTTACCTCTAAAAACATTCACATACCAAATTTGGTTGTATTTTCTTGATTTGTTCTTGAACTGTGCGAAATTTGTGTTTCATTTTTATGGGACCCCTCCCTTATAGAAGAGGGATTCGGGTGTCAAACCATTATGTACATATTTGTTACCACTAAAAACATTTACCTGCCAAATTTTGTTCCATTTGGTTGATTAGTTTTCGAGATGTGCACAAATTTGTGTTTCATCTAACTATTATGGACATATTAGTTACCCCTTAAAACATCCACATGCCAGATTCGGTTTCATTTGCTTGATTTGTTCTTGAGTTGTGCAGAAATTTATGTTTCATTTGTATGAAACCCCTTCCTTCCAGAATAGGGAGGGGTCTCAAACTATCATAGGAACCTTTATTGGCACCAAAAACCCCTACATACAAATTTTCACGTCGATCGGTTCGGTAGTTTACGAGCCTATATGGATCAGACAGACAGACAGACCGGACTGCAATTTTATATGTATAGATTACAGCATCAATATTTTAGAACCTAAAGAGTGAATATACATTTATTGGATTGAAGCGTTCATGTAAATCTGTTTTTACAAATAAAAAACTGAATGAGAAGGCTGGGTCTGACCGCTAGGTGGATTAATTTAGGTTTTTTAACTTCTTATCAAATGAAATGAGAGAAGCAACACTTGTCGCAAATGACGATTATTTGGCACAAAATCAGATATTTTCACACAACTTAACGTATTTGACACCCTAAAGTGCCGAAGTTGTTGGTTTACTTGGTTCATCACGTTTTGGTTATGTCAAAATCGACCTAAGTACTGCTGGCGCCATATATTGACAGACAGCAAGAATTAAAAGTTACAGGAAATACAAACGTATTTTACTAAACAATGCTCTTAAATTTCATAAACTTTGTTTGTATTTGCTTTTGGTAACAAGAAAATCAAAGATATGCATTATCGAAAAAAAATTGTTAATTGTGTTTTAAGCTTATAAATTATACCGTACAGAACACACAAAAAAATAATGTTGCAAAGATGCTTCTAAAACTTCTAGTGCCACCTTAATAACATCGACCGAGTCCAAGCCAACTCGGTGAAAACCCTGAAGGCAATTCATTCATTCACCGCAACTAAAGCGACGAATAAATCGCTTTTTTAAGCAACCTTATTCAAAACAACTCCCATAGTTGATAAATCTAATCTCGAAAAACCGCCATCATATTGATCCAAGCTTCCGGCAAAACCTCAACCGATATAAAGAACGGTAACATAAAGACTACGATTCCGGGGGATAACTTGCATCATTCAAAATGTTCTCGTATGTTCGGACGAACCGATTCCTTGTGGCACAAAACTATATCAATCGTTTCCTGCTGTCACATCGCCACGGGCGGTTCCACAGGACGTGGGATCCAGGCAAGAAATCTCACTTCGGTCGATTGGCAGTTTCGGTTGGCTGGTTAGTGCATGAGCTCATCCTGCGGGGTAAGTCGAAGGCAGACAGGCGGGCGGGCGGTAAAGCTTACCGGAACTCACTCGTGCAACGAGAGACGATGCGAAAAGCAAGGTTATATTTATTCTTGGGGCAGTCGATTCCGAGACTGTCCGAAACAAGCAGCAGCAGCAGCAGCGGGATGCAAGAAGTGGATCGAAATTGATTGCTTGTGACGAAGGGATTGAAATCAATCAAGTTTTCCTTCTGTTGAACCCTCGCCCGTTGTTGGATCTGACGGATCCGGGGCAGTTTTCCAATTGATTACATATTGTCTCTGCCGAGGATGAATCCGGCGAACGGCGGCGGTACTAAGTAATGAGCAACTCGGCCAAGGCGGGATTTTTATTTCCGCTCGCGTCACTTCAGACCGGGCACGATTAATGACGATAGGTCAGGGCTTTGATTGATATTCGATGGACTCTGTCGATTGAACCCTAGATTGGGGGACAATCCATTTCCAGTTCTCTATGAGTTGTAACTCAGGATAGATTATTGGATTTGTGTGATTGAGTCTGAGCTGGAGTTAGAGAGTCTGAAGTTTTCATTAATTGAATAAAGTTTTCACCTACATAATAAACTGTAAGAGCAATGTCAGGAAAGCTGAACTACTACATTGGCCATACAGCGCAAGCAAACACAAGGTAGACGTAAATATTTTTACAACTTTCAAGCAGTTGTATATTGCGGTGAAAAATAACCGAACTTTTCAAGCCTATTCCACCAACACACAGGTTTGGGTAGATAACTTAACATTTGCTTCGCACGTCGTACCTAGCGAATCTAAAAGGAGAATCTGGTTGTGGTCTCCACCGTCTGGCAACCGAAATAGGGGTGTTTGGACATGTGGCGAAAAGTCGTAGAGTAGAAATACTGACAACGAAAGATTTGTAAACTTTCGGGCCCATTCAACTACTGTTTTTCCATCTTGCTTTTAGGGTTTCACTGTTTCCGTGTAGTGAACCGAAGTTCTGCTTTACTGCGATGGCTGGCAAAGAAAGCTTGGGGTATACTTTCAGCATATTGCGGCCAGCTCGCTTCGAGATGGACAGTACCGGGGAACCAAAAGGCACAGAAACTGTTACTCCGTGAAAGGCATAATAGAAAACCCCGGTAACAGCTTCCCACCGGAATGGGAACATTCTTTTTCGTGTTTATGATTTGCACGAAACACCCTGCGCTGCGATGTTGGTTGAAACGGAAAAGTTCACCATCGTCGGGTTACTGGATGTTATAAACGCATCGGATCCTTGATAATCTACTTTCGACTGAATCCCTGCTTAGCACACCGGGGATAGCCAGGGCTAGCCCATTGTGAGTTATTCTGTTTCGCTTTCGGTTTCTTTTTTTTTTTGTTCGGACGAAAATACTATTTACGAACTTTGATCCTTTCTGGAATGGGTTCCGATGGAATGGGTGATTCATGTTAAAGTGATATTAATTCTGGAAGCGCCGCGCATTTCTAATTTGCGTTCAGAAATGGTCTGGAAGAATTTCAAAAGGTGTGCTGCTCAAGTCACTGAATCATCTTAGAGATTTTAGATTAGGGAAAAAACCTTTCATCTAGTTATACAAAACACTGGTAAACAGCCGTTTTTGTGCGAAGTTTTACGTTTCCGGGTATATACGGATCGGTGATTCCAAAAATAGGCAAAACACAACCGTGCGTAGAATTACCATTTGCGAGAGATTTAACCTGAACGAATATTTTGGAACAAAATTCGTTTTCACTACTCAACAGTAAAGTAATAATGATAATTAACGCATCACAAAATTTTCGTATGTGTTATCTGCTCAACAACTATAAATGATTCCATTTAAATTATATTTAAACTCAAATAACTCAACATGTTTTAGTGATATTGTTACAAACCTGTAGATGTTTTGAAAGCTCTGTTTAACTTCTTTCCAAAACTGCCTAAATATTGAAAATCGGTTGAGAAATGACTGAGTCAAAAAAATGAGGTCCAAAAAACCGTATTTTGACCATAACTTCAGATTTTGGGGGTGTTTGGAAAATTTCTAGTATGAGCGAATGTTACACTCAACAAGACCTACAACCTCCACTAGATCACTTCAAAAGTTCTTTTGTTTTTTCACCATTTGTAGCACCGCGAAATAATTGTGGTATAGAAGCCAAAAATTCCTGTTTTCTTAAAAAAGATATAACTCAGTCAACTATTCACCGATTTTCACAAAACTACTTTTGTTTGATTCATCATTGAATATAATTTCAAAAGTTTAGTGTACTTGTAGTATCTTTCTCACAAAAACAGGTGGCAAATTTAAAATTAAATTGAAAAATTGCGTGAAAAAAAACTAAAAAAATATATTTAAACTCAAATAACTCAACATGTTTTAGTGATATTAGTACAAGCCAGTAAATTTTTGAAAGCTTTGTTTATCTTCTTTCCAAAACTGCCTCAATATTGAAAATCGGTTGAGAAATGACTGAGTTAAAAAAAATTGTATGCACTGAGGTTCAAAAAACCGTATTTTGACCATAACTTCAGATTTTGGGGGTGTTTGGAAAATTTCTAGTATGAGCGAATGTTACACTCAACAAGACCTACAACCTACGCTAGGTCACTTCAGAAGTTCTAAATCGCTGTAGCACAGTGTAATCTAATTGATTTATCAATTATCCTCCTTCTGAAAACTATTCAATACCTTGTAAACTTTTGGTCATGCGGGATTCCAGGATTCCATAACCCACGCCAGGATGATGTAGAAATAAATCAAACATCGAAGTAGAACTTACAATTGTACGAAATGCTAGTACCATTTAGCCGACAAAAACTTTCCCGCGAAATTGAGTTGTAACACCGAGCACCAACACGCATTTTCCCCAGACATTGGCAATAACATTGCGAGAAAATTCAATGAAGCGTCATCAGTTCGCAGCACTGAGTTTTGCCATCATTTCACTGGCACGGTTTCGTAACCCGCTCGTCCGGGACGCCAGCTGTCTGTCCCGCTGTACGAAGAAGCGAACATTTTCTCCGCAATCCTGCTTCCCTGGAGGACCCTTGACATACAAAACAAAAATCAACGGTACCTTCAGAAAGCGATAGCCTGCAGGGCGGAAAGGGGCGCCATGAGTCGAAAATTCTCACTCTCAATGTCAAACAAGTTCATCAGTGCTCGAGTTGCTGGCCCATCCTGGGAAAAGCACGCGCCTTCGTCAAAGCTCTAGGTATCGGTAACTAAATTTTCAAACAATAGGCGAGAAAATAGACGTTTATTTACCGCTACCGCCACGCGTGTGGTGCTTTTCCGGCTTGTTTCTTACTTTTCACTGCCGCCGCCGCTCCGGGCTGAATGGATCTGAGAAATTTCCCCTCTCCACATGTGCGACAGAAGGCGAAAACCGATTGATCGGAAAACGACATCCGCCGCAGTAGGAAAGGCCGAATAAAAAAACCATGCTAATGGGGTCCAAATTTGTTACTCGTCGGTTTCCGCCGGCTGCTTCTCATGGTCTGCCTAAAGCCGCTTCTGTCGAGTAGCAGCTGCTGTTGTTATGTTTTCGCTTTACATATGGAAATCTAGCATCAAGCCATTATGGAAATTCGAAGGTATCCGTACCGCACTGTGTTTTCCTGGTAAAGGTTGCTGAGGAACGATACTGAAAGCTGTACTCGCCAACGTAAGATATTATTCTCGAAAACAATTACTTGGCCTCCGGGGTTCAACCATTAGCTACATCACAGTATCACACTTCGCAGTGACCTGGTTCTTTTTTCTTTTTTACGAAGACGAGTGGATTTACTGCTATTTCTTGTTACACCGTGTTTCTTTTCGGAAAACCGAAACGGCTTAGCAATGTTTTGCCTCAGTCATTCGATCGAGATCAATCGGGTAACGGATGCGGTGGACCGCAAAAAATGCGCTTTATTGAAATAATCCGTGTGGAAGTAATATGTCCATTTCTTGTCTACCACCCATCGTGAGAAAGGTAGGTACACCCTCAAAAGGTAAACGGGAGGTTTTCTTTGTTCCGGTGTTCAAAAAACAACACTATTGAAGTAAATGGTAGCCACGCAAGATGTGTAAAGGGATCGGTAACGGCGAGGAAAGGGGAGGGTGGGTGTTTTAACGACATATTGATGAATATTTTATTGGACGCAGGGTTAGATTAAAGGATACGCAGTTGGCACGGTTGCTTACCTGAGGATTATGTCTGCTTCGGGATACGGTCGTTCGGAGCCAGGTGCTTCCGGTTGATTGATGTATTTTTCAACGGTTTATGAGTGATGGTTATCATCAAGAAGTTGGTATTTACTCGGGTGTATGTATGTTAAAAATGTGAAAAATTGTTGTAGCTTATTTCATTTCTATAAGTAACAGTTGTTAGGATTTACTGCACAGTTGAACATCCTTGTCATGTTGTAAATAAGATTTTCAAAAAAAAGTATGATTGAAAAGTAATTTTTCTGCATTTTTGAGTGTGATACATACTTTTACCTAGCAATATCCACTGCGGGTTTTATGTGTATTTCTTAGGGATACCATCCGTCCTGATTTAGTCCTGATTTTTAAGTCCTATTTGAGCGTCCTGATTTATTTTTTATATTTTTGCATTTGTCCTGATTTTCTTCAGATATTTGACTTTGTTGTGTGGCAATAAGCAGAATTTTGCAGAATTGCTCAGTAAGTGTTTTCAATTTCAGGTCGCAACGCTCACTGCGATCGAAATTTTTCATTGGTTGAATCTCACTATAGTAATAAAAAGAATCTCTCACGCGTTGACCGTTACCATTAAGCATCTGGCATTTGTTAAGTTTAAGTTGAAATAGTTTACGTGTGTTGAATTTTCAAAGTATCTACTAATGCGTAATAATTCAAAGTGGTTCGATGAAAGTAGATCGTCAGAGATACACTCAGATTTTTTACTAGATATTTTTCTACACGGATTTTCGAATTAACGGTTTTTTCACGCGGATTTTTAAATCGAAGGATTTTCAAATTACACGTTTTTATACGCGGATTTCTTTATTAACGCGTTTTTCCACGAGGTACGTATCCCTGCGTAAAATAACTGAGTAAATCAAATATTACGTGTTATATTTGCTCATACTTCGAAGAATAGAATGACTTAGTCAAATTTCTGCCCAGAAAAGGTGTCCTGATTTCTAACTTCGACCTGATGGTATCCCTAGTATTTCTATACAAAAATGGAAAATCATTTTACTCGACCATTTGTGATCAGGCTGAAACTTTGCAGAGATTTTCTTATAGGCTGAAGATATTATTTTGTGCTATTAAATTCTATTTTTCATTCTGTGCCGAACACGCATCAGTATCGGACGTGTGATCGGTGATCGCTCCGATAGAATATAAAACAAAAGACGTGTGAACAAGTGTTGGCATTGTTTGCCTGGTCGAGTGAAATAAATCCGGGTTCAAGGTCGCGCCTTTGTGCAACTGTTTCGCATCGTGACTACCAGCTGGTGCGTAAGCCGATTTGGCTGCTGGCTGAATTTTGCTACAGCAGTGGACGAAACACAAAAGAGGAAAAAGAAATAGCCATCAGTTGACAGTGAGTTGTATCGCTGTGTGGAGTGATCTCACACCTGGCTCGCTGCTGGTGGCTGTTTGGTGCTGCTGTATTGGTGCTGCTGGCTGTAACGGCTGCAACTTCGAACGATCGGACAACCAACCTTACTGGAAGGGAGAAGTAAAAAGGTACGTGCTCTTGTCGGCGCTAGTGCGCTAGACTTAGCGGGATGGATGTAGATCCCTCGCCTCCCGCGCCACCATCCCCGAACCCCTCTGACCCTGACCCTTCTGTTACCCCCTCCCCTGTTCATTTTTCAGTCCCCCCTCGCCCCAGGCTTTACCCAGACGGAGCCCAGGGCAGCTATACTGTCTATTTTCGGCCAAAGGCGTGACCGAAATCGAAACAGTTGAACCTCTTGCAGATTTCCAAAGACCTGACGAAGGAGTACAAGGGCGTGACCGAAATTTTCAAGGTCCGGCCTAACAAGCTCCGTGCCGTGGTCAGTAACCTGAAAGAGGCCAACGATATAGCTTGCTCTGAGCTCTTCACACGCGAGTATCGCGTTTACATACCCGCACGAGACGTGGAGATCGACGGTGTCATAACCGATTCGAGTCTGTCCGTCGAGTGTATACTGGCAAGTGCCAAAGGGTGCTTTAAAAACAAAACCTGTCCCGATGTAAAGGTGCTCGACTGCGAGCAATTGCGGTCAGCATCGATCATCGGTGGCAAAACAGTATACAACCCGTCAGACTCGTTTCGTGTTACGTTCGCCGGGTCAGCGCTACCAAGCCACGTCTCGATTAACCGGGTTCGTATCCCTGTGCGATTATATGTGCCTCGCGTCATGAACTGCCTGAATTGTAAGCAGTTAGGCCGCACCGCCACCTACTGCTGCAATAAGGCACGTTGTGGCAAGTGTGGGGAGAATCATGCGGATGATTCCTGCAGTAAAAATGCTGAAAAATGCATTCACTGTGGGGAGAGTCAGCATGAGCTCTCGACATGTGCGGTGTACATGCAGCGCAGGGATAAAATAAAGAGGTCTCTCAAAGAGCGTTCGAAGCGTTCTTACGCTAAGATGCTGAAGAAGACCGTTACCACTTCTCCCATTACATCAAACCCTTATGATCTGTTGTCCTCTGATGAAACCGATTCTGACGATTCACCAGCGGGAACATCTTACGCCAATCCTGGGGAGTCTAGAAAGAGGAAAAATATTTCCTCTCCTAAACTTCCCAGAAAAGGTCCTAAGATTTCTCAAAGTGAAGTGAAAGTTACAAGCAAACCAAACAGTGCTGCGGAAAAACCGAAGCAAACTCCTCCTGGCCTTGCAAATTTAAAGTCCCAGAAGGAGTTCCCAGCACTGCCAGGAACATCTAAAACCCCAGTTTTTCCTTTTGCACATCCAGTTGATGAAACAAACTCTGGATTAGTGAAATTTTCTGACATTGTGGACTGGATTTTTGAAACTTTCAATGTACCCGATCCAATTAAAATTTTTCTTACAGCATTTCTCCCAACAGTTAGATCATTTTGAAGCAGTTGACTGCCCAACGGCCCCTCCTTGCAGCGATTGTATCCATCGATGCCTAATTCAACTGCATATATGAAGGATTCTATCTCTGTCTTACAGTGGAATTGTAGAAGTATTTTACCAAAAAATGATTCGTTTAAGTTTTGATAAATAAAAACAAATGCGATGCATTTTCCCTTTGTGAAACTTGGCTTACTTCAAATATTGATCTCAACTTCCATGATTTTAATATTATTCGCCTTGATCGAGACACCCCATATGGAGGAGTACTTTTAGGGATTAAAAAGTGCTATTTTTTCTATCGTATTAACCTCCCCTCGATTCCAGGCATCGAAGTTGTCGCATGTCAAATGACAATACAAGGTAAAGAGCTTTGTATTGCCTCAATATATATTCCTCCCAGAGCACAGGTTGGGCAACGGCTGCTCTTTGATTTAATAGAACTCCTTCCCTCGCCACGTTTGATTTTGGGAGACTTCAACTCTCATGGCGTGGCTTGGGGTTCCCCTTACAATGATAACCGCTCCTCTTTAATCTATAACCTTTGCGATGACTTCGACATGACTATTTTAAACAACGGCGAAATGACACGTATCCCGAAACCTCCAGCGCGCCCAAGCGCTTTGGATCTATCCTTATGTTCGACGTCGCTACGGTTGGATTGCACATGGAAGGTAATCCTCGATCCTCACGGTAGCGACCATTTGCCTATTCTTATTTCAATTAATAACGGGTCAACTCGCATGCGACCAGTTGACATTCCGTATGACCTCACACGGAATGGCGATTGGAAGTTATACGAGGAAATGATTTCAAAAGCGGGCGATTCAATTCAACATCATCCACCACTTGAAGAATACAACCTCCTCGCGGGCTTGATTCTCGACGCCGCGTTGCAAGCCCAAACGAAGAAATATCCCGGCGTAACGATTAAAGAACGGCCTCCCACTCCGTGGTGGGACCAAGAGTGCTCCGATGTCTACACGCAAAGATCCGACGCGTTTTTGGCCTACCAGAAGGAAGGTATACCTGGCGACTATTTACGGTATTCGGAGCTTGATACCAAGCTTAAAAGCTTGGCTAAAGCAAAGAAACGCGGATATTGGCGTCGGTTCGTGAACGAGACGTCGAGGGAGACATCGATGAGCACTTTTTGGAACACAGCCCAAAGAATGCGGAATCGCGTAACGGTCAACAAAAGCGAGGAGTCTTCAAGTAGGTGGATATTTGATTTTGCCAGGAAAGTATGTCCGGACTCTGTTCCTGAGCAAAATATTGTTCGTGATGCGTCTCCGGGCCACGACGCGATAGAATCACCTTTTACGATGGCAGAATTTTCAGTTGCCCTCCTGTCCTGTAACAATAACGCGCCTGGGTTAGATAGAATCAAATTCAACTTGTTGAAGAATCTACCCGGCAATGCCAAGAGGCGCTTGTTGAACTTGTTCAATAAGTTCCTGGAGCAAAACATTGTACCGCAGGATTGGAGGCAAGTGAAGGTGATCGCCATCCAAAAACCAGGGAAACCAGCTTCTGATCACAACTCTTATAGGCCGATTGCAATGCTATCCTGTATCCGGAAATTGATGGAAAAAATGATACTCCGTCGTTTAGACCACTGGGTCGAATTAAATGGTCTACTATCAGATACTCAATTTGGCTTCCGCCGTGCCAAAGGGACGAATGATTGTCTTGCGTTGCTTTCAACAGATATTCAGCTGGCGTATGCTCGCAAAGAACAAATGGTGTCTGTGTTCTTGGACATTAAGGGGGCTTTTGATTCCGTTTCTATTGACATTCTTTCGGGCAAACTTCACCGACAAGGATTTTCTTCAATTTTAAACAATTTTTTGCACAATTTGTTGTCCGAAAAGCACATGCATTTTACGCACGGCGATTTGGCAACTTTTCGCATTAGCACATGGGTCTTCCCCAGGGCTCATGCTTAAGCCCCCTTCTTTACAACTTTTATGTAAATGACATCGACGAATGTCTGGCAAATTCATGCACGATAAGACAACTTGCAGACGACAGTGTAATCTCTGTTACAGGAGCCAAAGCTGCCGATTTGCAAGGACCATTGCAAGATACCTTGGACAATTTGTCTGCTTGGGCTTTACAGCTAGGTATCGAATTCTCTCCGGAGAAGACTGAGATAGTAGTTTTTTCTAGGAAGCATGAGCCTGCTCAGCTTCAAACACAATTAATGGGTAAAACGATTTCTCAGGTTTTGGTACACAAATATCTTGGTATCTGGTTCGACTCTAAAGGCACCTGGGGTTGTCACGTGAGGTATCTGATGAAAAAATGTCAACAAAGAGTAAATTTTCTTCGTACAATAACCGGACAATGGTGGGGAGCCCATCCAGGAGACCTTATAAGGCTTTACCAAACAACGATATTGTCTGTCATTGAGTACGGGTGTTTCTGCTTCCGCTCCGCAGCAAACACACATCTGATCAAACTGGAGCGAATACAATATCGTTGTTTGCGTATCGCCTTAGGTTGCATGCAGTTGACCCATACGATGAGTTTGGAGGTCTTAGCCGGAGTACTACCATTGAAAACCCGCTTCTGGAGCCTGTCTTCTCGCATTCTTATCAAATGTGAGGTCTTGAACCGTCCCGTGATTGAAAATTTTGAAAGGTTAATCGAACTTAATTCTCAAACCCGTTTTATGACATTGTATTTCCATCACATGTCCCAAAATATAAACCCTTCTTCGAATATTCCAAATCGTGTCGACTTATCAAATACTTCTGATTCTACTGTGTTTTTCGATACATCCATGATAGAAGAAACTCGTGGAATCCCGGATCATTTACGCGTGCAGCAGATCCCCAAAATTTTTTCCAATAAATATCGAAACATCAACTGCAACAATATGTTCTACACTGACGGATCACTTCTTGATGGGTCCACTGGCTTCGGTATTTTCAATAACAATTTAACCGTCTCCCATAAGCTTGATAATCCTGCTTCTGTTTACGTCGCAGAATTGGCTGCAATTCAGTACACCCTAGGGATTATCGAAAAAATGCCCACGGACCATTATTTCATCTTTACGGACAGTCTCAGTTCCATTGAGGCTCTCCGATCGATGAAAGATGTTAAGCACTCTCCGTATTTCCTGGGGAAAATACGGGAACATCTGAGTGCTTTATCCGAAAAATCTACTCAGATTACCTTAGCGTGGGTCCCTTCGCACTGCTCGATACCGGGCAATGAGAAAGCGGACTCTTTGGCTAAGGTGGGCGCAACATACGGTGATATTTATGAAAGACCAATTGCTTTTAATGAATTTTTCGCACTTGTACGTCAGAATACGATCATCAGTTGGCGAAATGCTTGGACCAGAGGGGAATTGGGAAGGTGGTTACATTCCATAATCCCCAAAGTATCGACGAACCCGTGGTTCAAGGGGTTGGATGTAGGTCGGGATTTCATTTGCGTGATGTCCCGGCTTATGTCCAATCACTATAGATTTGACGCGCATCGCCGTCGTGTAGGGCTCGGGGAGAGTGGTATCTGTGCCTGTGGTGAAGGTTATCACGACATAGAGCACGTTGTTTGGTCATGCCCTGTACACCGTGACGCCAGGTCTAGATTAATAGCTTCCCTGCAGGCCGAAGGTAGGCAGCCGGCTGTTCCTGTACGTGATGTCTTGGCGAGCCGTGACCTATCCTACATGTCCCTTATATACGTTTTCCTGAAATCCATCCACGCCCCAGTTTAATCCTATTCCCTTCCGCCTACATCCAACCAAACGACAAGAACACGTTAAGACCCCGGATCCGGAAACAGCAACTAGACCCGCACGATACTCTCAGGTCCCGAGGGAGACAACCCAATATGCCAGTCCGTAATATCTTGGCCCAGCAGCGGAACATATTCAATATGCTGCTTACCTATGGCGATGGAAAACCATCAAACAACAAATCAGTGCTTTTAATGCAAAACATTCTAGCTTTAAGTTAGATTTAGTTTCAGCTCGTAGTCGGCAGCGAGGATAAAAAATTTGCTTTTAGTTATTAA